>NC_071503.1:75000-424523 GCF_028408465.1 Anastrepha ludens | reverse complement strand
CAATTTTTTCAGCATTCAAACTTCGCGCATTCAATTGACAGACATTAAGCCCATCGTAGCGATTAGAAATGAGTTTAAGCAATCCTCTTGCATGTTCTTTGTCTACTTGTTTTGCTATTTCATTACGCATTGACAGTTTATGGTTGGGAGGATACGCAAGGTGGAGGAATTTAAATAAAGCAAGGGGACAATGAGATAGATAGGAATGAGATCAAAATAAAAAAGATTACATTGTAAAGCCAAGAATATGAAAAGTACAAATGAGGTGAACGAAATAGAAATGATACTAAAATAAAAATGATTACAATGCAAAGCAAAGAGTTTGGAAAACATAAATGATAAATAAGAGAATAAACTTAACGCAGACATAATATTAATAATATAACGCATAAATGTTCTTGTTTTTACATATTAGCAGTTGCAATGCTCTCTATACTCATTTTTTCAGTTATAAGTACAGCATCAGTTTGGGGTCGAGCTCTAACAAACACTTGCCCACGAACAGAGAAAACTGACGTTAGACGCTTTTGCTTTTTACACTGCATAGCCAAACGCATTAGTTCACGATTTTTTCTCGTAAGACATTCGTGGATAAATAGCTTCCCTTCAATACTGACGCCGACATCACTAAGAGAAAGTGCCCGTCTCTTATCTTTGCAGAATTTAGCTACAGCTTTCAGCAGTTAAGAGCGATCTGCAGCAGAGCTCAATTTGATTATAATTGGAGCTACGCTTTTATTATTTGGTCGTAACCGGAAAGCAGAACGTACAGGCGCTAGTTTTACATGAAGCGTTTGGCACAGCTTGGAGAAATCATTTATAATGCCCTCATCTTTTCTTATAGGCAACCCACTAACAATAACATCTGTTGATATTGCGTTGTTCTCGTATACATTTAGTTGTTCGGTAAGTGCGTATACCTCGCTGCGCAATTTGTCTACATTAGCACATTTCTCTTCAGTTATTTTTACCCGCTCTTCTATGTGCTTAACTGCCGACTTCAGGTTCATAAGATCCGCTGACAACTCACTGAATCGCTCCATTACTCGCTCCTCTGATTCTCTTAATCGTAATGTTAGCTCTTCAATGATGCTCTGCTTTTGCGACTCTAAGCGACTCTCAATTTTCGCAAACCACGCATTGAGAGTAACGCTTGATGCATCGGTACTAAGGGACTTACTTTGTACTGAAGGTGTTTGCGGGGATGGTGACAATTTGTTCAAGGCCGTTGTTCTTGTTGACATTTTTGGCATGTTAATATAGTAAAATCAAACAATTCCACTGGTGAAACAACAAGGTTTTTCCGCTGTATTTCAAGTAGTTATGTTACACTTTATTATGATTTTTTTTTACCCGGACAAAAGAACCTATCTAGTGCTTGTGCGTTCGTTGAGAACCTACATATACCAGTGATATCGTCTGAACCTTTGGAGAAGATTGTCTTCAAAAACCCTTACAATGGTTCATCTGCCAATTACACGCCAATAAACTACCGCTTAGTCATTTGTTTGAATACATTGATGGCTCTACGTCTGAAAGCTTTAACGGTGAAATAGAGAAAAAATTGAAGGATTGTGAGAAGCTTTCTTTCGTCAATTATAAACCAACTAGCGACCCGCCCCGGCTTCGCACGGGTGCACAGCCGATACTAAATATATCTCTATTAGAACTAACTAAAGGACCGCCCACAAAGCGCTAACTAAGTCTTGCTCCCGGCAAAAGTGTTCACTTCTGCCTGCAGTCCCGCAGTGCAACCTGTTGTTTTAGGATATATAACTAAATTATTGTAGAGCTTCTCTATAAACAACATTTGACGTTAAATTATTTTCAGCTAACAAAATATACTGATGGTCGGGAGCCCCGACCCGTGATAAGGCAACGTAAAGTTGCCCATGCGTAAAACATTCTTTTCGTAAATCAATTCCTACTAATTTGAATGTTTGGCCTTGTGATTTGTTTATCGTTAGTGCGAAAGACATTTTTACTGGAAATTGAAGCCTTTTGAAAGGTATTGGCAAATCAGTAGGGATCATGGGTATTCTTGGTATATGAGCTAATTCACCAGCTGCAGGGCCGGTGATAATCTTCGCTACTATTAAATTATCTTTTAGCTCCTTGATAAGAAGTCTCGTACCATTGCACATGCTGGGGGGGCTCAAATTTCTGAGAAGCATTATCGGCGTGCCAACTTTTAACGATAGTTCATGAGGTGGTAGCCCAGCGGGGTTCAGGGAATTTTAAAATTCCTGGGGGCAGTGCACTGCGTCCTCGATGTTAGTGACGGTGCCTATGGATTTATAGCACTTAACTTCACCCGGTACTTTCTGCATAATTAAATTGTTTATTTCGTTGACTGTTTCATTCCTGGGAGAAACTATTGCTCTACCACACAGCCAACGAAAATCATTTTGATCTAAGTTTTCGATGTCAGGATATATAGCATCTATCAGACTATCTAAATTATGGACTATTTGGCCTAGAGACTCATCCAAAGTAACCGCATAATCGGTGCCCAAGTTTAAAGATGGAAAAATTCCTTCTCCAAGTCTCAGCAGCTGTTGTGGAAAGTTGCTATGCATATTTCCATGTAGATGAGCTCTCATATTGGTGCGCAAATTCAAATGTTGTACAGATGTCCAAAGGTGAGATGATTTTAAACATGCCTTCATAATATCTGCTCGTGTACCTCTGTTGACGACTGGAAGCGTTTGTCGGAAATCTCCAGCAAATACAAAAGTGATACCACCCAAATTTACCGAATATCTGTTCTTTGACAAATAATTTGATGAATTTCTTCATTTTTAAATGAAACACACGTGAAATTATGTCATGACGGACGAAAGACCGTTGTCCTGGTAGCAGCTCTGCTTTAATTTCAGGCCATTCGGGGTTGCATTTAAAAGTGACAAATAAGTCAGGTCTACCATAATTTCGGACGTACGTCATCGCGTCCTGCGTTTTCTCGTGCATGAAACGCGGAGAACCCGTAAATGATGATGGCAATATGACATGTTGACATCTCTGAGATGGATGTAGTCATCAGCCCTCAGTCTTTGTTGATTCCGCGAAATATAATTTAATCTTTCCGATATCATTTTCGCCATCATGTCAACACAATATTGACTAAATAAGACTCTGTAATAATGTAACGGATTAAAAGAGTTAGTTCTAAACATTAATCTAAATGCATAAAATTGCATACACGAAACAGTTTTATTACGCGCAGAACCCTGCTGAGGAATAGTCAAATAATAACCGTCTTCACCTGTCACAAACATTACAGGATACTGTAGTGGATCATAGGACCGATGTAGCTCAGAAACTCTTTTGAGCTGTCCGTCTCTACCGTGTAAGACTATATCCCTGGGACCTTTGTCTTCATCGACCAAGAGAACGGCTACCTCGTTTACAGTAGGAGCATTGTATCTGCCTCTGTGTGCTGTCTGTGGAGTGCGATCAGAATGAATAATTAGCTTTAAATTATGTGATGAGTTAAGTTCTAAGTTTTGTTTAAAACTTCGTATATACACGTTATGATTATTCAAGGTGGTCTGTAATTCGCGAATTAAATCCATTTTTAAGGTTGGTGCGATGCTTGATCGCAATGATAACTGGTCTGCATCCGAAATAAAATATATTTGCAGGAACTGTGGGTTTTGGCCTGATGATGGTAAAAGGCTACGAATGAGATGATACACCTGTCCTTCAATTTTAAAAGTGGGCATAATATTTCCTTCCCTGATTTCTTTTGCGCCTAACGAAGTCATTTGAAAAATACTATTGTATTTACGTATGTTTGTTAAAAAATGACCAGATAATGGATGGTTATTAGTTAAAAGATTTTTTATTGGTTGTGGCAGCTCCTGAAGGTTAGGAAGACACACTTTAACTGAAGCACAACACATACCATTAGGTTCGTCCCCCCATTTCTTGGCAGAGCAGTTAGAGAAGATCTTATTCATGACTCCGATTTGGACGGACGCTTGTTGTGCATAATCAAGCTGCGGATCATATCTGAAAGCCAGTCTGTTCCTGTTAGCTAAAATTCGATTGCGCTCTATATTTGTGGGCAACTGCTCTCTCTCTGCTTGAACTCTAAGTCGCTGCAAACGCTCGACACTCGACTCTCTTTCGCGCAACTGAGAGGTCCTTATATTTTGTTCATGAAGACGAGTCCAGCCTCGACTCTTGAGCGCGTAGCTCAGAGGTTCTCAAGCTTTGTTCGGCAAGACGTTGGGAACGCTCCACCCTCGACTCTCGTGCACGTAACTCAGAGGTTCTCTGATTTTGTTGCGCAAGTCGTTGCGAACGTTCGACACTCGTCTCTCGTACGCGTACCTGAGAGTTTCTCTGATTTTGTTCAGCAAGGCGTTGTGAACGTTCAGGTGAAGATTCTCCTATAAGACGTATTTTTGCTGCTCGTGCTTGAGAACTATGTTTAGAAAGTTGAGACCTGGCTCTCTTAAGCATTTTCAAATGTTTAAGAAAATATTAATAGCGTGTAATATTCTAGCTCTGAAAAGAACTGTTGTTTAGCCCTGAAAAGAACTGTTGGTTAGCGCTGAAAAGAACTATTGTATAGCTCTGAGAAGAACTATTGTATAGCTCTGAGAAGAACTTTTGCGTAGGTGTAGTTTTAAGAACAAAATCTAAAAAAAATCTCATGAAAATTATTAGACTTCGCGCACGACCGCTGCGTAGGGAACCGACCTCGCGTCTGAGCCGCGCGGGTACCTTACTCATAGATCTAAACACCCCTCTCCCGCACGCGCACCCCTGGCCTTGGTGACGCCCACTTCGCAACGGGCCGTGCAGCAGAAATCGTAATATTTTAATTTCACCACAACTTCAAAACCAAACGTCCAATTTTAATCATTCACAGACCAAATATTATCAACATAAACTGTACTTATTGATGAAATAATTTATTTTGATAAGGATTAATAGCATGAGTAAAATAAACGCGTTTAAATGTAGTCCAAAAAAAAATTCAAGATTTTTAAATAAAAATGTGGTTGTTGTGCCTCACTCGACATAGATAGGTATAGTGTGTCGCGGACTTTTTGTAGATATTTATAAGATCTACAATTAATTATAACATTTTATGGTTCTATCTTTTGTAGTTTAGGCAGCGTACGCAAAATAAGTAACTTCTTTAGTTGATTTTTTTCAGTTTGTGTCCGAAAAATCCAAATATCTTGCGGAACCCAATTTTTTTCTAAAATAAAATAAAGTCTATGTTACTCGTGGCTAATGTAGCTTTCGAATGGTGAAAGAATTTTTAAAATCGGTCCAGTAGTTTTTGAGCCTATTCATTACAACCAAAAAAACAAACAAAGTTTTCCTCTTTATAATATTTGTGTAGATTATATTCACACTACCAGATATATCCAGTGAAAAAGATTTAAGTACGGATCAAAAATACCTATTTGATATTTGTAGTGCTATTATAAGTGGGCATTGCAACGACAGCTTAAAAAAGAAAAACCCCAAAAAAATTGTTCATTCCAGGTGGCTTACTATAGCGAATAGAATTTAAAAATTGTATGTATCAACAGGTCATCCTTGAGAAAATTTTATGAGGTGAGTTCATTTTATTGTAAAAGTTTATGCACCAATGTGGTTTGGAATAAAAACTAATCCAAGTTCCATATATGGGTCAAAAAATTTACATTCAACTATAGTCCGATTGAGATATCTATCAGAAAACCTAAAAAAGATAGTGGGCTCTGTAATTCAAAGAAATGTTTTTTTCGGACATCCGGAGAACATGTTGTTGGCAATGTTGGCAAAAATTTTATTTTAGGGCAAAAGGCTACACGAAAATGGTTAACTGGAATGATGTTACACTTACTGAGCGACCACTCGTAACGAAAATAAGCACAGATGTACATAATGAATGCAAGCAATCGCCCCAAAAAGAAGATGCACTAATTTTGTCTACGGTAAAAAAGTACCCATGCCACACTCAAGCCACAGAAAGATGTGTTAAACTGGTAACTGAATCATCAACTGCTGTTTGTGGAGACACTAGTAAAGATGGATTTATTAGAGTGCGATTGGAATCTCGTAAAGTCATGCCAAAATTTAACTCTATAAAAGATTACAGTGTTTGTAAAGATTAATTTTAATTTTAATGCTAAAAAATTAAATTTGATACTATTTGAAATGAATTTGAATAAAAGAAATGTTTGGAATGCTATATTCTGTTACACTTATTCCTTTTTTGATAAATATGTAGGAATTGTTATTGATTTCTTGACTATGATATAAAGGTTCTTGGTATTAAATAGCGGTTGAATTTTCATATTTTTCAATATATTTCGCTAAATATTGCAAATAGACGAAAATGTCGTTTGTAGAGTTTTTCACACATAAATAAATTTTGAAGGACGTGTGGCAGTATTCGCGCTCAAAATTTTGACATGACTCCATATAAACATTTGATTGTCTTTATATGAGGCAATTTTCCGGCATAGGCCGAATTAAAAATTAAAAAAAAAATATTCTCCATACAACTTTCGATCCACCTTAATGTACATATATGTTATTTGATAAAACTTAAACGCGGAAACTGTTCGGGTACGTTCACATGAATCACATGTGATCACATTTTCTTTGACGCATATATGATTCATAATGCTGAAAACAGTGAAGCCCGTAAACGCAATTCCGACTCAGCTGTTTCGATCAAACTAATGAGATTTTATTTCACGATTAATAAAAAAGTTCCGTAATTCCGACCCAGCTGATTGCTCTCTCACCACACAGTGTTGCCAAGCAGTACATTTCGAAATCATTTACAAAATAAGCTTAAAAAAATGATAATTTTTGTTAGAATAGCTTAAAAATACTGTTGAAAAATTGTAGTTGATAACGCGGATGTGTGAATAAGTGTGTAAGCAAAAATATCAATGGCAACATTGTGTAGATACGACCAAACACATACACACACAAACCGATGTATTGTGTAGATACAACCAAACACATAACAGCATAATGCTGAAAACAGAGAACACCGTAAACGCAATCCCGACTCAGCTGTTCCGGTCAAACTTATGAGAGCCCCATGTAATATAAATGAAAAGTTTCTTCCTTCCGTATCGTAGTACTATTTTTTAAAAAAATCCCGTAATGCCGACTCAGCTGATTGCTCTCTCACCACACAGTGTTGCCAAGCAGTACATTTCGAAATTATTTACAAAATAAACTTAGAAAAATGATAATTTTTGCTAAAATAGTTTAAAAATACTGTTGAATAATGTTAATTATAGATAAATGAACTATTTGCATTTGTTGGTTTTCGGCTTTGGTTTATTAAACAATGAAAAATTGTAACTGATAACGCGGATGTGTGGAAATGTGTGTAAGCAAAAATATCAATGGCAACATTGTGTAGATACAACCAAACACAAAAACACACAAACCGATGTATTGTGTTAAATATGTAATTAAAAGAACGCAGTTGTTCTCTGGGGTGAGTTTTTGTGCACGGTAAGGGCATGCGGTAAGGGATTCCGTGCGGTCTTCACTGTCTTCAGCATAAAGCGTATAGCGTTGAGCTTGGTCGCGTACGTTCGTGAATCCCATGTGAGCAATTTTGTGGTTGTTGTTTTTGGATAAATTGTTTTTTCTAATATCTTTCAAAAGCCCATATTGAAAAAAATCAGTGAGCGTCGAGCGTTTCAGTGACGTCGTTATATGGGGGCAGGGAACTTACTAAAAACAATATCCCACATCGATCATATTAATTCATTAACTATAACTCTAATCCGAGGTGAAATCCCCCAGGCGCTCCACTAACACTGTCAATTGGTACCTTCAATGTTTTTTGCACTTTTGGGGCGCTGATCAACGCATTGAATTGATCCGTTGTGCTTTTGAGCACCGTGGTGTCGGGTCGTCGTCGGTAGGAACCCACGTAAAAACATTCGAACGCTGCCCCTATCTACTCATTCTCAGTGTGACTGCCGAAGCGAATAGAGATGTGCTGTGCGATTGTGATTTTTTTTCTGAGTTTTTCCTTGTGGTTGCTATATTCTAGTGAAAAAAAGCACTGCCTACCTTGTGGCGCTACTTTGTTCGTGCAAACTTGTAAGAAATATATCTTTCCTTCTGGTTGCTGATTTCCGGTGAGAAATAGCACTGCCTGCCATGCAGCGCTTGGTTGTTGGTGCAAACTTGTAGGAAATATATTTTCCTTGTGGTTGCTAGTTTCTAGTCAGAAATAACACTCCCCACATTTTGGAGCTTATTTCCGTTTCCTACCTAGTGCTTGTGCGTTCGTTGAGAACCTACATATACCAGTGATATCGTCTGAACCTTTGGAGGAGATTGTCTTCAAAAACCCTTACAATGGTTCATCTGCCAATTACACGCCAATGAACTACCGCTTAGACATTTGTTTGAATACATTGATGGCTCTACGTCTGAAAGCTTTAACGGTGAAATAGAGAAAAAATTGAAGGATTGTGAGAAGCTTTCTTTCGTCAATTATAAACCAATTATATTCACACTACCAGATATATCCAGTGAAAAGGATTTAAGTACGGATCAAAAATACCTATTTGATATTTGTAGTGCTATTATAAGTGGACATTGCAACGACAGCTTAAAAAAGAAAAACCCCCAAAAAATTGTTCATTCCAGGTGGCTTACTATAGCGAATAGAATTTAAAGATTGTATGTATCAACTGGTCATCCTTGAGAAAATCTTATGAGGTGAGTTCATTTTATTGTAAAAGTTTATGCACCAATGTGGTTTGGAATAAAAACTAAACCAAGTTCCATATATGGGTCAAAAAATTTACATTCAACTATAGTCCGATTGAGATATCTATCAGAAAACCTAAAAAAGATAGACTCTGTAATTCAAAGAAATGTTTTTTTCGGACATCCGGAGAACATATTGTTGGCAATGTTGGTTGTATGGCCGTAAAGGTTTTGACGTTAAAAAAAATAGTTAAGAGTAGAGAAACCCCCGGTGTTAGCATAAGATTTTTTAAAATACCAAAATTTAATTTTAGGGCAAAGGCTACACGAAAATGGTTAACTGGAATGATGTTACACTTACTGAGCGACCACTCGTAACGAAAATAAGCACAGATGTACATAATGAATGCAAGCAATCGCCCCAAAAAGAAGATGCACTAATTTTGTCTACGGTAAAAAAGTACCCATGCCACAATCAAGCCACAGAAAGATGTGTTAAACTGGTAACTGAATCATCAACTGCTGTTTGTGGAGACACTAGTAAAGATGGATTTATTAGAGTGCGATTGGAATCTCGTAAAGTCATGCCAAAATTTAACTCTATAAAAGATTACAGTGTTTGTAAAGATTAATTTTAATTTTAATGCTAAAAAATTAAATTTGATACTATTTGAAATGAATTTGAATAAAAGAAATGTTTGGAATGCTATATTCTGTTACACTTATTCCTTTTTTGATAAATATGTAGGAATTGTTATTGATTTCTTGACTATGATATAAAGGTTCTTGGTATTAAATGGCGGTTGAATTTTCATATTTTTCAATATATTTCGCTAAATATTGCAAATAGACGAAAATGTCGTTTGTAGAGTTTTTCACACATACAGTGGCTCAATAAAGAACTCGGACAAACCTTAGTTAAAACTTTGTATAAAAAACACTGCTAAAATAAAGGCAATTTGAAACAATATTTTTCGATTTCTAAATGCTTTATTTATATAATTTAAGAAATAACAAAAACTTAAGATAAGTCGTGTGCACTTCTTTTACAATAACAAAAAACTTTCAAAATGAGGAGAATTCACGCCAAAAAAGAACTCGGACATCTGGCATCACTTCGTAGTTTCTGACAGTTTAAATGTGGGAATTCCATTTTTTAAATTATATATAGTTAATTGAGGAACGATGGACAGTTTTGGAAGTAAATTGTGTCAAGAAAATTGAGTCAAGTACGCATTTTCTTTTTTGTAAAATGAGTCGACAACGTGGCCAAACTTCGGTGGAAGTGCGAAAAATAATTATTGAGCAACATGAAAATGGAAAAACCATGCGGGAAGTCGGCAAACTTTTAAATCGACCGCGATCAACTGTATTTGACACCATAAAACGCTTTAAACAAACAATATCTGTAGAAAACAAAGTAAAAACAGGACGGCCAAAGCCTTTTACGGACGCTAACGAGCGGTGGATAGTAAACCAAGTCAGAGCAAATCCTCATTTAAGTGCTCCAACACTTACAACACAAGTTAAAGAACATCTTGAAATTGACCATTGATTTGATAAAACTTAAACGCGGAAACTGTTCGGGTACGTTCACATGAATCACATGTGAGCACATTTTCTTTGACGCATATATGATTCATAAAGCGTATAGCGTTGAGCTTGGTCGCGTACGTTCGTGAATCACATGTGAGCAATTTTGTGTTTGTTGTTTTTTCTAACATCTTTCAAAAGCCCATATTGAAAAAAATCAGTGAGCGTGGAGCGTTTATGGGGGCAGGGAACTATCTAAAAACAATATCCCACATCGATCATATTAATTCATTCACTATAACTCTAATCCGCGGTGAAAACCCCCAGGCGCTCCACTAACACTGCAAATTGGTAACTTCAATGCTTTTTGCATTTTTGGGGCGCTGATCAACACATTGAATTGATCCGTTGTGCTTTTGAGCAGCGTGGTGTCGGGTCGTCGTCGGTAGGAACCCACGTAAAAACAATCGAACGCTGTCCCTATCTACTCATTCTCAGTGTGACTGCCGAAGCGAATAGAGATGTGCTGTGCGATTGTGACATTTGTTCCTAAGTTTTTCCTTGTGGTTGCTATATTCTAGTGAGTAAAAACACTGCCTGCCATGTAGCGCTTGGTTGTTGGTGCAAACTTGTAGGAAATATATTTTCCTTGTGGGTGGCCATTTCTAGTGAGAAAAAGCACTGCATACTTTGTGGCGCTACTTTGTTGGTGCGAACCTGTAAGAAATATATATTTCATTCTGGTTGCTAATTTCCAGTGCGAAATAGCACTGCCTGCCATGTAGCGCTTGGTTGTTGGTGCAAACTTGTAGGAAATATATTTTGCTTGTGGGGGGTAATTTCTAGTGAGAAAAAGCCCTGCAAATCTTGTGGCGCTTGGTTGTTGGTGCAAACTTGTAGGAAATAAATTTTCCTTGTGGGTGCTGCTTTCTCGTGAGAAAAAGCTCTGCATACCTTGTGGCGCTGGTTTGTTGGTGCAAACTTGTAGGAAATATATATTTCCTTGTGGTTCCTAATTTTCAGTGAGAAATAGCACTGCCTACCTTGTAGCGCTTCGTTGTTGGTGCAAACTTGTCAGAAATATATATTTCCTTGTGGTTGCTAGTTTCTAGTCAGAAATAACACTGCCCACATTTTGGTGCTTATTACCGTTTCCTATCTAGTGCTTGTGCGTTCGTTGAGAACCTACATATACCAGTGATATCGTCTGAACCTTTGGAGGAGATTGTCTTCAAAAACCCTTACAATGGTTCATCTGCCAATTACACGCCAATGAACTACCGCTTAGACATTTGTTTGAATACATTGATGGTTCTACGTCTGAAAGCTTTAACGGTGAAATAGAGAAAAAATTGAAGGATTGTGAGAAGCTTTCTTTCGTCAATTATAAACCAATTATATTCACACTACCAGATATATCCAGTGAAAAAGATTTAAGTACGGATCAAAAATATCTATTTGATATTTGTAGTGCTATTATAAGTGGGCATTGCAACGACAGCTTAAAAAAGAAAAACCCCCAAAAAATTGTTCATTCCAGGTGGCTTACTATAGCGAATAGAATTTAAAGATTGTATGTATCAACAGGTCATCCTTGAGAAAATCTTATGAGGTGAGTTCATTTTATTGTAAAAGTTTATGCACCAATGTGGTTTGGAATAAAAACTAAACCAAGTTCCATATATGGGTCAAAAAATTTACATTCAACTATAGTCCGATTGAGGTATCTATCAGAAAACCTAAAAAAGATAGTGGACTCTGTAATTCAAAGAAATGTTTCTTTCGGACATCCGGAGAACATATTGTTGGCAATGTTGGTTGTATGGCCGTAATGGTTTTGACGTTGGAAAAAATAATTAAAAGTAGAGGAACACCGGGTGTTAGCATAAGGTTTTTTAAAATACCAAAATTTAATTTTAGTGCAAAAGGCTACACGAAAATGGTTAACTGGAATGATGTAACACTTACTGAGCGACCACTCGTAACGAAAATAAGCACAGATGTACATAATGAATGCAAGCAATCGCCCCAAAAAGAAGATGCACTAATTTTGTCTACGGTAAAAAAGTACCCATGCCACACTCAAGCCACTCAAACTGCTGTTTGTGGAGACACTAGTAAAGATGGATTTATTAGAGTGCGATTGGAATCTCGTAAAGTCATGCCAAAATTTAACTCTATAAAAGATTACAGTGTTTGTAAAGATTAATTTTAATTTTAATGCTTAAAAATGAAATTTGATACTATTTGAAATGAATTTGAATAAAAGAAATGTTTGAAATGCAATATTTTGTTACACTTATTCCTTTTTTGATAAATATGTAGGAATTGTTATTGATTTCTTGACTATGATATAAAGGTTCTTGGTATTAAATGGCGGTTGAATTTTCATGTTTTTCAATATATTTCGCAAAATATTGCAAATAGACGAAAATGTCGTTTGTAGAGTTTTTCACACATACAGTGGCTCAATAAAGAACTCGGACAAACCTTAGTTAAAACTTTGTATAAAAAACACTGCTAAAATAAAGGCAATTTGAAACAATATTTTTCGATTTCTAAATGCTTTATTTATATAATTTAAGAAATAACAAAAACTTAAGATAAGTCGTGTGCACTTCTTTTACAATAACAAAAAACTTTCAAAATGAGGAGAATTCACGCCAAAAAAGAACTCGGACATCTGGCATCACTTCGTAGTTTCTGACAGTTTAAATGTGGGAATTCCATTTTTTAAATTATATATAGTTAATTGAGGAACGATGGACAGTTTTGGAAGTAAATTGTGTCAAGAAAATTGAGTCAAGTACGCATTTTTTTTTTTGTAAAATGAGTCGACAACGTGGCCAAACTTCGGTGGAAGTGCGAAAAATAATTATTGAGCAACATGAAAATGGAAAAATCATGCGGGAAATCGGCAAACTTTTAAATCGACCGCGATCAACTGTATTTGACACCATAAAACGCTTTAAAGAAACAAAATCTGTAGAAAACAAAGTGAAAACAGGACGGCCAAAGCTTTTTACGGACGCTAACGAGCGGTGGATAGTAAACCAAGTCAGAGCAAATCCTCATTTAAGTGCTCCAAAACTTACAACACAAGTTAAAGAACATCTTGAAATTGACTGCAATCCAGAAACTTTGCTATTAGTTCTAAGAAAAAACAACCTCAATGGCAGAGTCGCAAGAAAAAAACACTACATTAGTAAGGAAAATGAAAACGAACGAATTAATTTGCAAAAGCTTATAAAAATTAGGACATTGCATTCTGGAAAGAAGTGATATTTTGCGACGAAAGCAAATACAACTATTCAGATCAGATGGGCAGTCGTATGAATGAAGTCAAATGAGGAGCTGAAAGAGAAAAACCTGCGTGCCACTGTTAAACATGGTGGCGGTTCAGTGATGGTTTGGGGAAGTATGTCCGCCTCCGGACCCGGAAATCTTTGTTTTGTTGATGGCAAAATGGATCACAAGCAATATCTTCTCTGAATTCTCCTCATTTTGAAAGTTTTTTGTTATTGTACAAGAAGTGCACACGACTTATCTTATAATTTTGTTATTTCTTAAATTATATAAATAAAGCATTTAGAAATCGAAAAATATTGTTTCATATTGCCTTTATTTATACAAAGTTTGAACTAAGGTTTGTCCGAGTTCTTTATTGAGCCACTGTAAATAAATTTTGAAGGACGTGTGGCAGTATTCGCACTCAAAATTTTGACATGACTCCATATAAACATTTGATTGTCTTTATATGAGGCAATTTTCCCGCACAGGCCGAAATAAAAATTAAAAAAAAAATATTCTCCATACAACTTTCGAATCACCTTAATGTACATACATGTCATTTGATAAAACTTAAACGCGGAAACTGTTCGGGTACGTTCACATGAATCACATGTGAGCACATTTTCTTTGACGCATATATGATTCATAAAGCGTATAGCGTTGAGCTTGGTCGCGTACGTTCGTGAATCACATGTGAGCAATTTTCTGGTTGTTGTTTTTGTATAAATTGTTTTTTCTAACATCTTTCAAAAGCCCATATTGAACGAAATCAGTGAGCGTGGAGCGTTTATGGGGGCAGGGAACTAACTAAAAACAATATCCCACATCGATCATATTAATTCATTCACTATAACTCTAATCCGCGGTGAAAACCCCTAGGCGCTCCACTAACACTGCAAATTGGTACCTTCAATGCTTTTTGAATTCTTGGGGCGCTAATCAACACATTGAATTGATCCGTAGTTCTTTTGAGCAGCGTGTTGTCGGGTCGTCGTCGGTAGGAACCCACGTAAAAACAATCGAACGCTGTCCCTATCTACTCATTCTCAGTGAGACTGCCGAAGCGAATAGAGATGTGCTGTGCGATTGTGACATTTTTTCCTAAGTTTTTCCTTGTGGTTGCTATATTCTAGTGAGAAAAAACACTGCCTACCTTGTGGCGCTACTTTGTTGGTGCAAACTTGTAAGAAATATATATTTCCTTCTGGTTGCTAATTTCCAGTGAGAAATAGCACTGCCTGCCATGTAGCGCTTGGTTGTTGGTGCAAACTTGTAGGAAATATATTTTCCTTGTGCTTTCTAATTTCTAGTCAGAAATAGCACTGCCTACCTTGTAGCGCTGGTTTGTTGGTGCCAACTTGTAGGAAATATATATTTCCTTCTGGTTCCTAATTTTCAGTGAGAAATAGCACTGCCTACCTTGTAGCGCTTCGTTGTTGGTGCAAACTTGTAGGAAATATATTTTCCTTGTGGGTGTAAATTTCTAGTGAGAAAAAGCACTGCATACCTTGTGGCGTTACTTTGTTGGTGCAAACTTGTAGGAAATATATTTTGCTTGTGGGGGGTAATTTCTAGTGAGAAAAAGCTCTGCATACCTTGTGGCGCGGTTTTGTTGGTGCAAACTTGTAGGAAATATATTTTCCTTGTGGGTGGTGCTTTCTCGTGAGAAAAAGCTCTGCCTACCTTGTAGCGCTTCGTTGTTGGTGCAAACTTGTAGGAAATATATATTTCCTTGTGGTTGCTAGGTTCTAGTCAGAAATAACACTGCCCACATTTTGATGCTTATTCCCGTTTCCTATCTAGTGCTTGTGCGTTCGTTGAGAACCTACATATACCAGTGATATCGTCTGAACCTTTGGAGGAGATTGTCTTCAAAAACCCTTACAATGGTTCATCTGCCAATTACACGCCAATGAACTACCGCTTAGACATTTGTTTGAATACATTGATGGTTCTACGTCTGAAAGCTTTAACGGTGAAATAGAGAAAAAATTGAAGGATTGTGAGAAGCTTTCTTTCGTCAATTATAAACCAAATATATTCACACTAGCAGATATATCCAGTGAAAAAGATTTAAGTACGGATCAAAAATACCTATTTGATATTTGTAGTGCTATTATAAGTGGACATTGCAATGACAGCTTAAAAAGGAAAACCCCAAGAAAAATTGTTCAATCCAGAACGGACGTGTTGCTGAGGTGTTCCTGCTTTAACTGCAAAAAACTCTGATAGCAACATTTTTAAAATCTACAAACCCGACGGGCAGCCGGCTGAGGTAGTGCGATAACAACGGCGCTAGCTGCTGCTGCTGTCCAGTTTCGCATCGTGTTATTTGCCGAAATTGAACTATTGAAATATTCCTATTTATTTCAAAAGCGCGCATATTGTAAGTAAACAACAAAAAAAACTTGCTAATTTACATTCCACACTGAACAATCAGCTGACTCTGTCGCACATACACAAATTTAAAGTCCACACTAAACAATCAGTTGACTTTGTCCCACAAATACTGGGTTAGCGATCGACCTCTAATAGGTGCATTTTGGTGTTGCCAGATATTTATAATTAAATAAATTATGAAAAGTTTCCGAACTCCTCCACCAGGAGGTGGCTCCACTTATTCAAACCAATATGAAACATTAATTAAACAACAAGCTAAAACACTGGAAGATATGGAAAAATGTTGTATCGAATTAAAAAATGAAATAGCCCTACTCAAAGCAGAAAACCAAAATCTGAAATCGAATAAAACAATTTCCAAAAAACACGAAATAAATATAGCCTACGGAACAGATGAAGATGAACTTGCCCGCGAAACGGACTGGATAATAAAAAAGAGACCCAGTAAGAAAAGGAAGGCTGAACTATCACCGGAATTATTACCTGAAGCCCTAGGGCCAACTATCTCGAAGGATCTACCCGACGCGCTCGGCGATCAACCAGAAAAGAGGGCTCCTCGGCTCCCACCAATAATGATATCGAAAGAATGCGAATACCAAAAAATCTATAGTATTGCCAAAAATGAGACAAAAAACTCGTTCTCTATTAAACTTCTCAACAATAACGTATACAAAATTAATGCATCAGACTCCGATGATTATAGAAAACTAACAAAAACGTTATCTACCATTAATCTTTCATGGTACTCATACGAAAATAAGCAATCTCGACCTATTAAAGTGATGATGAAAAATTTACATCACTCAAACGAAGCAAAAGCAATAGTCGCTGATCTGCAAAACCAAGGATTAAAGGGCACTAACGCCGTCAATAAATTAAAGTGGAAATCAAAAGAAGATATGTTTCTTCTCACCTTTGATGAAAGAGAAAGCATTAAAAAAATTTATGAAATAAAAACTATTCGGCACTCCGTAGTTAAGATTGTGGCTGTGAAACAATCGAAACTAATTCCTCAATGTAAATCATGCCAGTCTTATGGTCATACGCAAAATTATTGCGGCAAACAGCCAAGGTGCGTCAAATGCACTGGAAAACACAAAACAATTGATTGCAATAAGCCTGAAGAAGTACAACCAAAATGCTGCAATTGTGGTGAAGCTCACCCAGCTAGTTATAGAGGCTGTGTTGTTGCTAAGGAGTTGCAAAAGATACGCGATCAAAGATCCGGTAGCAAAAAAAAACGATATCAAAAATAAAGATATTAATGCAAAAAAACCAGCTATAGAACCCAAAAAAACAATCCAAAAATATCTGCACGTAATCCCACTCTTCAAAAAACTGCATCAATAACTAATGGACCAACATACTGCCAAATAGTAAAAGGGAATGATCATTCGGAAGATACAAATATTTTGCATCAAATCCTAGAGAAACTAACAAAACAAAATGAGTTCACGCTAGCACTTGAAAAGCGGCTACTAAAACTTGAAAAAATTTTTGCTCAAGCCCAATGACCAATCTTTTTAAAATTATGCTATGGAATGCAAACGGCTTAATGAAGCATCAAAATGATCTTGAATCAATCCTCAATTCTGAAAAAATCGACATCTGTTTGATTTCGGAAACTCATTTTACCAAGGAATCATATTTTAGTTTACCAAATTTTGTCACAAACCATACCATACATCCAAATAACTGCGCACGTGGAGGTGCTGCAATCATTATAAAAAAAAGCATAAAACATTTTGAAGACGGTAGACTCTCTACAAATGAATTTCAAGCGATAACCATTTCGATTAATTGCGGTAAAAATTTATCACTTACAGCAGTCTATACATGTGATCAATACCTGCGGCTAATCAATAACCATAAGCATGGATTCATAATGGGCGGGGATTTTAACGCTAAGCATACCCATTGGGGGTCGAGAATTATCACAACAAAAGGCAGAGAATTATACAAGGCGCTCCAAAGTACTGAATGCAGCACACTTTCTACTGGAGCACCAACGTATTGGCCAACAGATCTACAGAAGATTCCTGATCTTATAGACTTATTCATAACCAGAAATTTTTCTTCAGAATATATGCGCATAGAAAGTGGACTAGATTTAAACTCGGGCCATTCTCCAATATACTTAACAATACATAAAAGTGTAATTACCAAGGAACCACAATTTACACTAACGAATAAATACACTGACTGGAATTACTTTAGAAAGATACTGTCGGATGATAAAGACAATCCAGAAATAAATAGTAATGAGGCTCTTGACGATGAAGTATTGAACTTGTCAAACAGCATACAACGCGCAGCGTGGCGCAGTACCCCAGCTACAAGAACTATCTCAGCGGGACATAAGTACACTAGAGAAATAAAAGAAATGGTTAGAGAAAAACGCAAAGCACGCCGAAGATGGCAGAAATCCAGATCCCCACCTGATAAAATAACTTTAAATAAAATAACAAAAGAACTCTCTAAAAAGATAAAGGCTTTTAAAAACCGCTCTCATAGTGACTACCAAAAAAGGCTAACAAATTAACACAGGACCGATTACTCACCTTGGAAATGCGCGAAAAGATTTTCACAACCAGCTATACATTATCCACCAATAAGAAAAACAGATACCACATGAGCAAAAACCAATTCAGAGAAAGCTAATACCTTCTCTGAATACCTTGAAAATATCTTCAAGCCATACGACGTATCAAGAGCGGCTGAAATGGAATCATGTTACCTCAACGATCACGACGAAATTCCTCCAGTAATGGATTCTGAATTATGTGATGAAATAAAAAAAAAAAAAATTCAAAAAGGCACCTGGCTTTGACCTCATCACCGGGGAAATCCTAAAACAACTCCCACCAAATACTCTAATTAAATTAACCAAAGTTATTAATGCTATCTTCAGATTGAAACACATCCCTATATACTGGAAAACTGCCGAGGTGATCATGGTCAACAAGCCAGGAAAGCCAGCACACGACGTCTCATCATATCGGCATATATCCCTCCTACCCATTTTGTCAAAACTACTTGCCAAACGCCTTAACAATGTTATTGAGCAGAGGAATCTGATACCAGCGCATCAATTTGGCTTTCGCTCAAAACATTCGACAATCGATCAAGTTCACAGGCTAACTCAAGTTATAGAAAATGCCTTCGAAAAGAAAAAAGTGTGCTCAGCTGTCTTCCTAGATGGCTAAGGCTTTCGATAAGGTATGTCACGATGGCCTTCTTAACAAAATAAGATAGCTATTACCAATTCAATATTATAACATTTTAAAATCCTATCTATCCGATAGTTTCTTTCGAATTAAGTACGACGACACGTATTCTGACCTGAAAGAAATTAAAGCTGGTGTCCCACAGGGTAGCGTTTCTGGGGCCCGTCCTTTATCCGCTATCTTGTCAGTTGGAAATACACAAATTGAGTCAACTGCAAATCTTCAAAAACATTTAAACAGAATATATGAGTGGACAGTTACTTGGCGAATAAAACTAAATGAAACCAAATCCATTCATATTGATTTTACGTACAATAAAATAAGATATCTTCCACTATATATAAATGGAGTGCAAATCCCGTATCATAACACGGCTAAATACCTGGGTATGACTTTTGACACTAAACTGAGATGGAGTTCTCACGTAAAGAAGAAAAGAGAAGAACTCGATATTAAATTCAGAAACATGTATGGGCTTATGGGTAAAACATCTGCTTTATCCATGTACAATAAAGTACTTCTCTACAAGCAAATACTAAAACCAATTTGGACGTATGGGATACAACTATGGGGTTGCTCAAGCTCCAGCAACATACTTCAAATACAAAGGTTCCAGAATAAAATTTTGCGATGCGCTACTAACGCGCCCTGGTATGTACGCATCAGCGATCTCGAACGCGATCTCGGCATAGAACCAGTTGCCGTCGTAATTAAAAAAAAAATGCCCGATCTCATATAAATAGGCTATCTCGTCATGTCAACAGCGAAGCCTTAGCCCTCACTGACCAACGTAAATGGTTTGTAAGGCTGAAACGCAAAAAGCCGTACCACCTCGTGCAGTAATCAACTCCTTTGCAAGTTTTGTGCAAAGCACCATCATATTAATTGTATTATACAAAAACCGAAGAAAATTGTTCGTTAGTTTATTTTTGTTAACTAGTCACAATAAAAATGAATAAAAAACAAAACAAAACAAAAAAAAAAATGGCTTTCTATAGCGAATAGAATTTAAAGATTGTATGTATCAACAATGTTGAAATGCTACTTTATAAAAGCAACCCTAGCAATGCATATGTTCATGTTCGAATTGTCGAACATAAGTATTAATAAGAAAGCACATTAATTTTAAACTTGTTTCGAATGTAACCGCCACTTGCGTTCTGTCAATAAAAGCAACAGGTTATGGGCCCAGGTACAAATTCCTGGAATCCTAATAAAGTGTATTGTTAAATTAAAAGTGTCAAGATGAGTTCTTCGCTTTTTAACATTGAGAAGTTAGACGAATCCAACTATGACTTTTGGAGTATACAGCTAAAGAGTGTGCTAGTTCATCAGGAACTATGGTCAGTAGCGTCGGGGGTAACACCATGTCCAGAAGCAGCTGAAGATGACAAGAAAGTGGTAGCATGGAAGGTCAAAGACGAAAAGGCCACAGCGACAATTATATTGAGCATAACATCGATGCAGATAGCGTATGTAAAGAACTGTAAGACGTCCAGCGAGGCATGGAATACTCTTCGTGATATTCATAGGCCAAAGGGACCTGTACGCAAAGTAACTTTATTTAAGCGTTTACTTGGAATGCGTATGAAAGATGGCGAGTGCGTTCAAGAATATGTGTGTAAATTTACATCATTGGCTGAAAAGCTAGAAGAAATAGCAGTTGGTCTCCAAGAAGAATTTTTCGTTATAATGCTTCTTGCAAGCTTGCCAAAATCCTTCGAGAATTTGGTTGTAGCATTAGAATCTCGTGACGAATTACCCAAGCTTAGTGCTATAAAGATAAAGTTAATAGAAGAAGGAGAACGTCGTAATTCAAGTAGTGTGGAAAACACCGAAAGTACCGTGCAAGCATTTATGGTTCGAGAAAATTCTAGCAAAATGCGTAGTTTGACGAATTCAAAATCAAACGAAATCAATATGCAGCAATCATTTGCAGCGAAGTCGACGCAGGGTAGCGACAGAGAAAAGAGAAACGTTAATTTCAAAAATGTTACTTGCTATCGTTGTGGGCAGAAGGGCCACATAAAAAGCAATTGTCCGAAATCAAACAAGTTCGTGAATTCAACGAAAGAAGATTCAGCGAAGAAGCGTCAACAACAATGTTCGTTCACTGCTTTAGGTGCAACAGACTTCGACACGTTCGGCAGGGGAAAATGGTGCTTAGACAGTGGTGCGACTGCGCATATGTGTTGTGACCGTACGTTGTTTTCGAACTTCGTGAATCATACCGAATCGATCGCATTGGCAGGTGACAAGAGCATTCGTGCCGAGGATAAAGGCGATGTTAAAATACAAACTGGCATGTGTGATTTAACATTGAAAGATGTTTTATACGTACCGGGTATGAGAGGCAATTTTATATCAGTTGGCCGTGCCGTCGAAATGGGTTGCGCAGTAAGCTTCAACAAAAAATATGGAACGGTGAAAAAGAACGGTGATGATATTTTACGACTCAAACAAAGCAACAACTTGTTCATGTTTGAAGATAAGCGCAGCAGTTGTTTTGGTGCCATACAAAAGCAAGCAATCATATGGCATAATAGGTATGGGCACTTGAATTATACCAGCTTGAACGAACTTGCACACAAATCTTTAGTTCATGGGATGGAAAAAATAAATTTCTCGGAAAAGCCAGTATGTAGGACATGTATGTTATGCAAAATTCATACACAACCGTTTCCAAATACGAATGAGCATAGATCAAAGAATTTGCTAGATTTGGTGCATACGGATGTATGTGGGCCTTTTGATACACCATCGCTAGGTGGATCAAAATATTTTCTGACATTCATAGACGATATGTCAAGAAGGATATTTGTCTATTTTATCAAATCAAAAGCTGAGGTGTTCAACAAATTTGTCGCATTTTGTACTATGGTTGAGCGACAAACAGGTAATCGTATTAAGGCGGTAAGAAGCGAAAACGGCGGTGAATACATAAATAAACAGTTAAATGATTTTTTCGAGAGTCGAGGCATTATACGTCAATTGTCAGTTCCCTACACTCCGCAGCAAAACGGGGTAGCGGAAAGAGCCAACCGCACGTTGGTTGAAATGTCCAGAAGTTTGCTGGTGCATTCGGGTATGCCCGATTCGTTGTGGGCAGAAGCGGTAGCGACGGCAGCGTATTTGCGCAATCGTGCGCCGACCAGAGCGCTCAGTAATGAAACGCCTTATGAGGCGTGGTATGGCAGAAAACCATCAGTGCAGCACTTAAAAGTATTTGGTTCTGTGGCGGTGGTGTTGGACAAAACGCATCATAAGAAATTCCAACAAAAGGCAAGCAGTATGTAATGGTTGGATATTCTTTGGTGTCAAAGGCATATAGGCTATATGATGCAGAGTTGCGGCAAGTAGTCGAAAAGCGGGATGTGTTGTTCGATGAGGCAAGTTGCGTTGAAGGATCTGGTAGTAACGGAATAATGTTTGATTTTGAGTGCAAGCGGCAAGTTCAGATAGAAGCCAATAACAACAACAACAAATCTGGTGACACAAGGGAAGTAGTTAATGAAAAAGACAGCAGCTGTGAGAGTGACGCGAATGACAGCGATGATGGTGTTAGAGAGTTATAGTATTGCTGGCTTCCCTTTGCAATCCGTTGAGGAAATTAAAGACTTAGGCGTTATTTTCGACTCTAAGCTGATTTTCACCAGCCATGTTAACCACGTCATAAGACGATCATATGCGATGCTAGCATTCGTACGCCGAAATTGTTCTGCATTTACTAACCCATACACTCTCAAAACATTGTATTGTGCTTTTGTTAGATCAAGATTAGAGTATGCCGCTATTATTTGGAGACCGTACCAAATAGGTCTGTCTAATCGGATTGAGAGAGTTCAGAAAGTATTTCTTCGTTTTGCGCTCCGATCTTTAAACTTTTCTGAACCTGTACCATCGTACCGCTCTCGATGTTTATTGATTGACTTAAAACCTCTTGATAGCAGACGATCTATTCTATCGTGCTCATTTATTATTCGTATCATTTCTGGATCTATTGATTGTCCTTCTCTTTTAAGTAAAATTCAATTTAATATACCCAATATGAGGCTCCGACAGTACGAAACCTTTAAAATTGGCTTCTCGAGAACCAACTATGGGGTGAATGCTCCGATTCCTAGGGCATGTGCAGATTTAAATATGTTTTTCAATTCTTCCGATGCTGATTTTACGTGGCCGTATGGGATCTTAGTCAATCATCTTAAATCGTTCTTTTCTTAGTAACTACTAAACTATTGTACATTAGCTTAATATAGTCTGTAAGAATGTATCCATTTAAAGACAAATAAATAAATAAATAAATAAATAAATAAAATCAGCAGCGAAAATGACGAATTTCTAAGTGCTGATGAGCAGCAGGTGAAGCGTGGACCAGGAAGGCCGATGCTGGTTCGGACAGGTATGCCAGGTCGTCCCAAGAAGAAATTAAACGTATTGAATGCTATGGACACGAATGAAATAGAAGTACCAGAAACATATGAAGCAGCAATGGCTGGTAAGCAAGCGGATATCTGGAAAAAGGCCCCTGTCCATCGCCCAGCACCAGGCTCTCACTTCAAATCAGACTTGGTCATTGGTAGATGTGCCTAAGGGGCAATCGGTAATCGGCTGCAAATGGGTGTATAGCATCAAAAGAGACAAACACGGCAACATTGATCGTTATAAGGCGCGTTTGGTGGCGAACGGCTGTTCGCAGAAGTTTGGCGTAAATTATGAAGACACTTTTTCTCCGGTGTGTCGTTTCGAAACGGTACGATTATTATTAGCGTTAGCGGTAGAGCTGAAAATGTATATACATCAGATGGATGTGTGCACAGCGTATCTCAATAGTGAGTTTAACGATGTCGTTTATATGAAGCAGCCAAAAGGGTATTGCAGCGGTAATAATCAGCAAAAGGTTTTGCGGTTAAATAAAGCGATTTACGGTCTAAAGCAAAGTGGTAGAGAATGGAATTCCAAGCTGGATGCGACGTTGCGTGATTTGGGTTTCATTCAGTGCGAGAGCGAGCGATGTCTTTATAAGAAAGATGTAGAAGGTAATCTTTGCCTAATACTTGTATATGTAGATGATCTCCTTCTAGCGTGCCAGTCAAAATAAGTTATAATGAAAGTCAAAAGTAACATATGTGAAAAGTTTGAGTGCGTTTACAAAGGTTCAGTACAGATGTTTTTGGGCATGCAGATTGAGCGAGATGGAGAACTGGGTGATATATCGGTTGGACAATCACAGAACATCAAAGATTTGTTGCGACAGCATCGTATCGATTCATGCAGACCGGCATCGACACCACTGGACGCAGGTTTCCAGGTCGCGTGTGACAGCGAAAACTGCAAGAGGGTTGACGGAACGTCTTATAAGTCTATAATTGGGGCGCTGATGTGGCTAGCGTTATCTACGAGACCAGACATCTTTCACTCAGTATCGAAATTGGCGCAGCGTAATAAAGATCCGCATAGTGAACATATGGCAGGTATTATCCATGTGTTACGGTATTTAGCAGCTACGACCGATATGAAGTTACATTATCGTGCATGCAAGCAACCATTGAAAGGGTACGCTAACGCGGATTGGGGTGGCGATAGAGTTGCCCGCAGGTCTTATACCGGCTACGTGTTCCTTCTGGCTGGTGGTCCGATATCCTGGAAGTCGGAAAAACAGGACTGCGTCGCCTTAAGTAGTACCGAGGCGGAATATTTATCTATGTCATCTGCAGCAAAGGAGGTGTTACACCTGCGACGTATTATCATCGAAATTGGTTGTGGCGATGCGAACACACCAACTGTGTTATTTGGAGACAACCTCAGTGCTCAACACCTTGCACAGAACCCTGTGCACCATGCAAGGACGAAACACATTGATATTAGATATCACTTCGTGAGAAATATTGTTGAGAGAGGCGACATTAAATTAGAATATGTATCAACTAATGAAATGATAGCAGATATATTAACGAAGAATTTGTCAAAAAAGAAACACAATGAATTTTTGGAATTGTTAAGCCTTAAGTAATGTACAAATGATTTTGTAAGAACATCTGCATTGAGGAGGGCTGTTGAAATGCTACTTTATAAAAGCAACCCTAGCAATGCATATGTTCATGTTCGAATTGTCGAACATAAGTATTAATAAGAAAGCACATTAATTTTAAACTTGTTTCGAATGTAACCACCACTTGCGTTCTGTCAATAAAAGCAACAAACAAGTCATCCTTAAGAAAATTGTATGATGTTAGTTCATTTTATTGTAAAAGTTTATGCACCAATGTGGTTTGAAATAAAAACTAAACCAAGTTCCATATATGGGTCAAAAAATTTACATTCAACTATAGTCCGACTGAGATATCTACCAGAAAACCTAAAAAAGATAGTGGACTCTGTAATTCAAAGAAATGGTTTTTTCGGACATCCAGAGAACATGTTGTTGGCAATGTTGGTTGATGAAAGAATGAACGTAATGGTTTTGACGTTGGAAAAAATAATTAAGAGTAGAAGAACACCCGGTGTTAGCATAAGGTTCTTTAAAATACCAAAATTTAATTTTAGGGCAAAAGGCTACACGAAAATGGTTAACTGGAATGATTTTACACTTACTGAGCGACCACTCGTAACGAAAATAAGCACAGATGTACATAATGAATGCAAACAATCACCCCAAAAAGAAGATGCACTTATTTTGTCTACGGTAAAAAAGTACCCATGCCACACTCAAGCCACAGAAAGATGTGTTAAACTGGTAACTGAATCATCAACTGCTGTTTGTGGAGACACTAGTAAAGATGGATTTATTAGAGTGCGATTGGAATCTCGTAAAGTCATGCCAAAATTTAACTCTATAAAAGATTACAGTGTTTGTAAAGATTAATTTTAATTTTAATAACAAAAATTATATTTGATACTATTTGAAACGAATTTGAATAAAAGAAATGTTTGAAATGCTATATTTTGTTACACTTATTCCTTTTTTGATAAATATGTAGGAATTGTTATTGATTTCTTGACAATGATATAAAGGTTCTTGGTATTAAATGGCAGTTGAATTTTCATATTTATCAATATATTTCGCTAAATATTGAAAACAGACGAAAATGTCGTTTGTAGAGTTTTTCACACATAAATAAATTTTGAAGGACGTGTGGCAGTATTCGAGCTCAGAACTTTGACATGACTCCATATAAACGTTTGATTGTCTTTATATGAGGCAACTTTCCCGCATAGGCCGAAATAAAAATAAAAAAAAATATTCTCCATACAACTTTCGATCCACCGTAATGTACATACAAACTGTTCGGGTACGTTCACATGAATCACATGTGAGCACATTTTCTTTGAAGCATATATGATTCATAAAACGTATACCGTTGAGCTTGGTCGCGTACGTTCGTGAATCGCATGTGAGGAATTTAGGGGTTGTTGTTTTCGTATAAATTGGAGCGTTTCAGTGACGTCGTTATATGGGGCCAGGGAACCTAATAAAAACAATATCCCACATCGATCATATTAATTCATTCACTATAACTCTATTCCGAGGTGAAAACCCCCAGGCGCTCTACTAACACTGCCAATTGGTACCTTCAATGCTTTTTGCATTTTTGGGGCGCTGATCAACACATTGAATTGATCCGTTGTGCTTTTGAGCACATAGGAACCCACGTAAAAACAATCGGACGCTGTCCTTAATGTTCTTAATTTCCAGTGGTTGTTGGTGCAAGCTTGTAGGAAATATATATTTCCTTGGGGTTGCTTATTTCCAGCGAGAAATAGCACTGCCTGTCATTTAGCGATTGGTTGTTGGTGCAAACATGTAGGAAATATATTTTCCTTGTGGGTGCTAATTTCACATCGAGCCCCACCTCGGAAAACTTGGCATTCTTCGCCAAGTTATCCCTTCAACGGGCGCACCTCGTGCACCCTCACCCCCCTCGACGGTCACACCTCTTTCACCACCTTCTTTACCACCTCCTTGGACGTAGTGGGGGTCTAACCCCTCACTACAACCGGCTTGGGCATCGGCAATGCAGGCAACACAGGCGCAGGCGCCCTCGCTCCCGCTCACCCCAGACTTACCCGAAGGTACCTTCACGGTCTCCTTCCCCTCCTTTTCCACTGGAACCGCTGCTCCTCAAGCGGTCTTCTTCTTAGTACGGGGAAGAGACCTCAAGGCGTGCTCCTCCTCCCCCGACGTCGTATCGTCCATTGCCGACGACGGCGCCGTGGAACCCACAGGAAGAAGGCTGTTCGCCTCTTCCGCATACCGTGTAAATTGGGCATCGCCCAACGCCCAACCACCTAATTGACGAATCCGCCGTACAAGGTTTCCCGAGCACTAGAAAAAATTAGCTCGCTTTATGAACGAGCGCACAAGCAACGGTGCAGGGAGGAGCCCCACACAGGCACGTACACAGCGGCTGCACCTACCGGCGAGCCAAAGCAAAGCGCAAGGGCGACGAAAAATTACGGCACGATACAAAAACCGACGCCGAGAGGTAACGGCACGTGCCAAATACCACGCCAAAAAATAGCGGCACGCGCAAAACACCACGCTGAAAAATAACGGCACGCCCGAAAAAGTTCTAAGCCACTTCGGGTAGCGTCCAATACTACACGCACGGAAAATCACCGACGCTGTATATAGCGGACTCACACGCACGCACAATGTGTCAATTGCACGGAGTATAGTGGCACTCACTAGAGAGTCCAACAACATTACCGTACGACACTCACTCTAACGTCGAATAAATTATAGCACGCTGTACGATAACACGTACAGCCACGCAAAAAATTGGCGTCACTTCAAAAACGGTATCACGCACCGGTATTCACACGCGAATGGACACGCAAAGAGAAATCGCAAAAAATCGCAAATCGCCGCTCAGCACACGACACGTCCGCACTATTCAACAGTCAGACTGAGAATGAATGAGTAAATAGGCACAGTAGGAATCTCGTTAATTGATTCATGCGCGTCACTAATTAGATTACAAAGCATTTGGCTACCTTAAGAGAGTCATAGCGCCGTTTACCCGCGCTTCCTTGAATTTCTTCACTTTGACATTCAGAGCACTAGGCAAAAATCACATTGTGTCAACACCCGTTAGGGCCATCGCCAAGCTTTGTTTTAATTAGATTGTCGGATTGCCCTAGTCCGTGCCAGTTCTTGTTGTTAATTGATAATCGTTATAATTTAAAAAAAATAAAGAATGTGTATCGAATGATATAATTCCTTAAAAATTTAAGGAAGAAAGTTCCACATTTGGTTACGTAACTACCAAAATCAGGATTTTTGCCGACAAAGGAATCATCCCTAATGTACAATTGTCCCAGCGGTCTTGCCACCTACGAAGCATACCCTTGTTCACCAAAATTTTGCATTCTAAATACCTACATCATTGTCGGAAAACTTTGGATCCTGCGGCAGCGGCATACATAGCCTCCTTCTCAACCTGAAGGCAACAGCACCCATCAATACTTGCCACGCATCCGTACTTACTGTACGGCATACAGGCAAGCAGCATAATGTGCTGACACGCCATCAGATGACGTTGGCCACCGTCTAGTGGAGGAACAGGCACCTCGCGTGCAGAAGGAACCTGGACCTCGGCCCTGGGAAAGAACTCGCCTAACAGAACTTTGGCGCACTCTTTCCACGTCGATAACACGGTGTCATCTACGCGAAGACTCCTACAGATCCTATAAACCTGTCCCCAAGGGTCGTCCCTACTGTCCCCCCAAATCTCCTCCACTCTTCCTCCTTAACTCTCATTAGCATCTTTTTATATTCACTCATCCCTACACTAAATTGATCCTTGCGCTGGGACAAATTCTCCGAATAGGTCCGCCTGGCGCTTTGAAACAACCGCCTGAAGGCGACTTACAGACACTTGCATCAAAATATCATTATATATCTTATGTTTTACATGGGTTTCATTGGTTATATTAAGGCTGGAAGTGGGATAAAAGAAGCTCTTTCTACCATATATGCTGAAAAAACAATTGATCACATAGCATCTGGACATGCGGATGCTAGAGCTGTACGTGCTCATACGTTTTTACAGGAAGCGGTAACACAATTGAGTTTTGAGCATCTTATGGAACACAATACAGGTTTTGCAAATATACTGAATGATGAAGATAACTCTATGATTTTAGAAATGTTCAACTACGCTGAAATAACTGAAACCCACGCTTACAAAAATTTTTGAAAATAAGCTACTTGAGCTTGAAAATACAAAATAAAGCTTCAAAGCTATGGATTTTTTACTTTCGAATGGTTACAATATTGAAGGACTTCATTGCTGCAGACCGTATGGGAGATCGGAGTTTACATTTATATAGTATTGAGCTAATGAATTAAAATTGTCAAGGAAAAATAAAATAAATTCTCTATTGGCGAAAAATAGCAAAATTAAAATTCATGACGAGATTATTCTTTTTGACCCATTACGGCTGTTTCAACGTATTTGTGTTTTTAAAAAACCCTACGAAGAACTTAAAAATTATATGAATTACGGATTGGCACCATATCCACATGCTGTATATGAAGATGGTAAACTGCGAAAAACAAAAAAATCAACATTTACCGAATTATTTCCGGAAATTTCCATTAATTTAAAAAGTGTAGAAAATCTCTATTATGTTATTGACAGGGGCATGTTACTACATCGTTGTAAATGGCAATTAAATGAAATGAAAGGGATGTGGAGATGTGTTATACTGCAGTGTATCATGTTTACAGTGCAGCGGAAATAGTTGTTCCAATACTTCACCTACTATACAAATAGATGAAGTAGAAGAAAATATTTGATGTAGACAACAATGTAATACAGGTATCCCTTGTATAACGCGGTCTTATACAACGCGGTTTCGATATAACGCGATTTGGAAAAATTAGGTTTCAGTACAACGCGAAATTTAGGCTTATATAATATAACGCGAAGGGGAAAATACATAATTATAAAATCTGGTAACACTAATTTGCGTACCACATATTTATAATATGTAATGTATTTTTAATGTAAACCGGGAATTACCCTTTTTTGCCTTAGATAGATAGAATAGATATTAATCTAGCACCTTATTACGAAATTGAAAAGGAGCTTAAAAAAACCACCCACCAAAACCTGATAACAGATTTTGCAATTATAAAACCAGTAGAAGAACCACAAGGTCCCACAACTAGTTTCTTATCAATTAGCGAAAACTATGTTGAAGAAATATCTTCTGACGAAGCTATTGCTCCCCCAAAACGCCCACGTGCAAAGATCTTTGAAGACAGTGAAACAGATTAATTACCATATGAAGTTTGAAGAATAACAATAAAGTTTTTAATAAACCTTTAACTTGTTTTAGTTTGTTTTTAAATTTTTTGTTTTGTGTTTTTAATTGTATAAGAAAGTCTGAACTTTAGTATTGAGTTCAAATATATGTGCATCTGTTATTTTGTATGTATTTTATTTAAAAAAAACCTATTGGAACATAACCCCCAAATTTATATGAAAACTATGTTTTAGATAACGCGGAATTACATAACGCGCAATTCTTCTGGAACGTAACTATCGCGTTATACGAGGGATACCTGTATATTTAAATAAACAGATTTTGTAAAAATTTTTTTTTTCCTTTCATTAGTCGTAATTAATTACCTTATTTTTTTAAATGTACACAATAGAGTGCAATTCATTTATAATTAAACTGGCCAAGAAGTTCCATTGTACATAGCAGCTGTCGCTCCGCTCTCCCTCCACGTTTTTCTACCTGTTCGAGATCTCTACTACTCTCTTATAAACAGGTATCTTTGAAAAATGTTCCTACATGTCTACTTAGGTAAGATTTAACATATAAATAAGAATTGCGCTTTTTGAATGCAAAGATTTACCTAAATATGCGCTTGTAACCTTTGCTATAAAATGCAAAATCAAAGACTTTATCTTACATATAAATGAGTTTATTAAAGTATTGTTTTAATGTTTTTCATTGAAACAAGTAAGATAAAAAGCTTTATTACAAATCTGGCACTCAGCATTTACTTGTTTGGCTTGAAGGGGACTGCCTCCAGCAGCTCTTATATCCCCTATAGCATGCAGAGCATCACTTTCGAACTAGTTTTTCATCATTTCGGGGAATTTATGTTAGTCGATGGCTACTGGTGGAAGAACTTGCTTGTGCTGGAGGCCTTGCACGATATTGTTTGTTAGCTGGTTCGCCGAGCCAGGACTGAATAATTATTTCTTGAATTTGTAGTATAGTGAGTGTTTTTTGTGTAATTTCATTGTATACTACGCGTGTGTTAACAATAGCAGCCTGAAATATGAGGTCATATGCGTTTTTTTTATACGACGTCATACATTTCCTTAACAGGGAATAATAAGAACTAAGCTGATCTGCTACATCTATGCCTTTCTAAGCGTCATTGTAGTCAACTGTCATCTTAGGTTTCAATGTTTCGGCACCACACTCGCTGAACCTGGCTGTAGCAAAATTTGCTATTGCTTGCCTCAAAGTCATACCTGTTCTTATTGAGCGGTCAATGATACTCTTGTTGTTATTGCGTAGTCAATGCTGTGCTTGTTAAGTCAATACCTCACTTTTAGGCTTAGTCTGCCTCCTCCTTGTTCGCATCCTTACACATATGTTTGTCAGTATTATTATATGCTCGCTCTCAAATAGCATGACATCCAAAGAGAGATTGTATTATTGTTTTAAAATTTGTTTGCCTCGTGCACCCACACGTACATACGTAAATATGTTTATATACAATGACGAACGATTGTCCGAGTAACCCAGTAGGAATCGTGGACGACATCCCCGTAGGAAAAGTAGCTAAAGTAGTATATACTCTACATTAGACATTTATAACGTCGGCTTCAGTTACTGTAGTTGTGGTTGTTAAAAAAAATATATATAATATATATATATATATATATTGTTCGTCTTAAGGTCATCACCGTTGTTGCTTGGTGGTCAATGTTGGGTTTTCTATGTAAATTCATCACGTTAAGTTTAGTAGTACTAAGCTGTTACTCCTAACACTTGATCGTGCTCATATGCGTGCATAGCGAAACATGTATACCGCTTAAGTCGCTGAAGTTGTTGTAGGTAAAAATACCATACACAATCTATGCAGGCTGATGGCGTTATTATATGTTTAATCGCTAGTGCGCTCTTAAACAGCATGAGAACCAAATGGAAATTAATATCCTCTTTATTGCTTTGAACACACACGTACATACGTACATACGATTAAATGTTACCCAGTAAGAGTCGTGCACGACCACCCAGTAGGAAAAATAGAAGAAGTAGCAATTGACAAAACTGTTACCTAAATAAGAGTCATATGTTATTAGTAGGACAACATCATAGTTCCAAATAATAATCAAAGCTACCACAATTCTATCTTAGCATGTTAGAACCGAGCCCAGTAAGGTTTTAACTTAATGATATACTGGAAACCCACTTTTGATATGTTCGCTTTGAGCTGGTGAGATTGGTATTCTGTTATCTGAGTATGCAGGTGTGAAAATCTGCAGAAATGGCTTCCAGGCTAAAGCTAAGTTTGCCCCCGTCCCAATAAAACCCTGGCAGGACTCAGAAAACGCTCTCTATTCATTGCCATTAAGTTGGCCGCGTAGGCTCAGTTGATTTTATCCTGGCTAATACCGGTCTGGCTCGGAACACAATTCTTCATAAGAGATTGTGTCAACCCTCGCATGGCCTCCCTGTTTACATAGATAACCATGAGATCAAATAGGTAATTACGCATACAAGTAAAGACAACGGCTTTGAGTGGGGACCCAAAAAATAAAACATGGAACAATTAAACACAATAAAAACAAACGAAACTAATGAACAAAACATTAAAGAAACACCGAATATGCTTGCCTCGGAGGAAATAGATGCCTTCAGGAAAACCTCACCGTTGGCTCATTCACCGGCAAGATTGGATTTGTCGACTCGGTGAGCCACAGAGTATACCGAGTGCTGGCTCACCCACAAACAGATCAGCGCAGAAACATGATCTGGAAACGAAAAACTCGTTTAGCAAACTGGGGGAACAAGTAATAGCCCTCGTGAACATGCTAAGCGAAAACGAAGGAAAGCGCCGTACCATCCATCAACCTATGAGGGACGTTATATTTAGCATAAAATCCCTCAACCAACGGGCTGCCGTAGAAAAGTGTCGTTGCAACTCAAGCGGGATACCCTGCCATGAGAATAGTACACAAACGTCACCCAGGCCAAGAGATACAACAGGGACTAGACGCAAAAGGCTAGCACTGAGGATTCTCCGAGAAGTATGACGGAAAAAGCAGAAGCAGTGAGAAAAATGCAACCAGTGGGGAAAGTTCGTGTACCAGCGTGGACGTACCAGAGTGGACACTGGTAAAAAACAAAAACCCAAGAAAGGCGAAACAAGTTATTAGTAAAAGTACGGGAAGAGTAAGACCCGATGCCATAATAATTGAAAAAACGGGTAACTGTTCTTACGCTGATATATTAAAGAAAGTGAAAAGCGACGAAAAATTCAAGAATTTCGCTGAATCAGTTTCGAAAATAAGTAGAACCCAAAAAGGCGATCTCTTAATCGAATTGACGAAATCGTGCCAAAAATCTACTGATTTCAAAACTATCGTGGGTGCCACCCTAGGTAGCGAAGCAACAGGGAAGGTGCTTACTTATCGCACATCACAATGGAATGCAAGGACATCGATGAAGTGACCTCCAAGGAAGAGGTGCATAAAGTGATAAAATCTTTGCCTGGTTTTGACGATGTAGAGTTGGCAGACATAACTGGACTCCGAGCAGCCTATGCGGGCACTCAAACGGCCACCATTAGCCTGCCAGCTCTGAAAACCAAAAAACTAATGGAGGTTGGCAAAGTCAAAATTGGATGGGTCGTCTGTCGCTTACGAGAACGTGTATCGTTACAAAGATGCTATAAATGCCTAGAATACGGTCACATGTCGCGCACCTGTGCTAGTGCGGTCGACAGATCTAAGCAGTGCAGGAAATGTGGTGTTGACGGTCACTTCGCCAAGGATTGTCAAAATAGCCCGAAATGTGTGCTTTGCGAGACTGACAAAAGGAAGAACATCAACCATATTACCGGGAGATATAGGTGCCCCGCATTCAGGAGAGTTCTAACAAATAAAAGTAAATGAGAATTGTCCAGATAAATCTTAACCATTGTGAGGCCGCCCAAGACCTATTATCACAAAGAGTTAAAGAAATTAGAGCGGATATTGCCATTATAAGTGAGCCCTACAGCAGTGAAAACCACAGCACTTGGGCCTTTGACAGCAAAAACTGCGCGGCCATCTGGCTTTGTGGAGACCTCGCTTTCCAAGAGAATAATAGCGCTGGTGAAGGGTTCGTCCAATCCAAAATAAATGGAATCAATTTCGGCAGTTGCTACGCAAAACCTAGTTTGACTACAGTGCAGTACGAACAGCTTCTTCAAAACATTCTACTGGAAGCTAGTGGGAAATCGCTTTTAATAATAGCGGGCGATTTCAACGCCTGTGCAACCGAATGGGGTAGCCGGCGCACAAACAAAAGAGGAGAGATGCTTCTTGAAGAATTCGCCCCTCTCCACATTACTGTTCTAAATAGCGGGTCAACTTTCACCTACCGTAAGATGGGAATGGGGTCAGTCATAGATATTACCCTGGCAAATGATTCCCTCTCAAAATTATTACTCAAAAGATCAAATGGAGGGTGAGTGAGGGCTACACGCACAGTGACCATCAAGCTACCATAATGGACATCAATGAAAAGAGGCTTAAAATTGCACCCAAGCCGACAGGTCCAAAGTGGAAGGACGCGATGCTTGATAGCGAAGCCCCAACATATATGATTGACCAACTTCAACCTCTGCTGGTTCTGCTAAGAATAGGACGAAACTCCTAGTAGAAGGACTAAGAGAAGCGTGCGATGCCTCCATGCCCAGGCGAGTAATGCACCAACACATATACCCATGCTACTGGTGGAACGAAAACATCAAATCACTAAGATCTCACGGTCTCCGCGCTAGACGCAAGATGCAGCGCAGTAGAGGGAGACCTGACTTTGTTGAAAATGTTCACAATCTTAGATCAGCCAGGCAGGCGCTAAAAAAAGCCTTTAATAATAGCAAGCAAGAAAGTTTCAAGAAGCTTTGCGAGGAAGCTCATATCGACGCCTGGGGTACCGCGTACCGGGTGGTATTATGCAAAACAAAAAGCGTACACACACCCCAAATTACTTGCCCAATTCTTCTTCTTCTTAATTGGCGCTATAACCGCTTACGCGATTTTGGCCGAGTTTAACAAAGCGCGCCAGTCGTTTCTTTCTCGTGCTAATCGGCGCCAGTTGGACACACCAAGTGAAGCCAAGTCCTTCTCCACCTGATCTTTCCAACGCAGAGGAGGCCGCCCTCTTCCTCTGCTAGCACCAGCTGGTACCGCATCGAATACTTTCAAAGCCGGAGCGTTTGTATCCATTCGGACGACATGACCCAGCCAACGTAGCCGCTGGATCTTTATTCGCTGCGCTATGTCTATGTCGTCGTAAAGCTCATACAGCTCATCGTTCCATCGTCTGCGATATTCGCTGTTGCCAACGTGCAAAGGTCCAAAAATCTTACGCAGAATCTTTCTCTCGAACACTCCAAGCGTCGCTTCATCGGATGTTGTCGTCGTCCAAGCTTCTGCGCCATACGTTAGGACGGGCATGATGAGAGTCTTGTAGAGTGTTAGTTTTGTTCGTCGAGAGAGGACTTTACTACTCAATTGCCTACTTAGTCCAAAGTAGCACTTGTTGGCAAGAGAGATTCTACGTTGGATTTCAAGGCTGACATTGTTATCGGTGTTAATGCTGGTTCCTAAATAGACGAAGTCTTTTACAACCTCAAAATTATAACTGTCAACAGTGACGTGGGTGCCGATACGCGAGTGCGCCGACTGTTTGTTTGAAGACAGGAGGTACTTCGTTTTGCCCTCGTTCACCACCAGACCCATTCGCTTTGCCTCCTTATCCAGTTTGGAGAAGGCAGAACTAACAGCGCGGTTGTTAAGACCGATGATGTCAATATCATCGGCATACGCCAGCAATTGTACGCTCTTATAAAAAATTGTGCCTGAGCGATTAAGTTCTGCGGCTCGCACGATGCTCTCCAACATCAGGTTAAAGAAGTCACACGACAGGGAGTCACCCTGTCTGAAACCTCGTTTGGTATCAAACGGCTCGGAGAGGTCCTTTCCAATTCTGACGGCGCTGTTGGTGTTGAGCAACGTCATCTTACATAGCCGTATTAGTTTTGCGGGGATACCAAATTCAGACATCGCGGCATACAGGTAACTCCTTTCCGTACTGTCGAATGCAGCTTTGAAGTCGACGAAAAGATGGTGTGTGTCGATTCTCCTTTCATGGGTCTTTTCCAAGATTTGGCGTATTGAGAATATTTGGTCGATGGTAGACTTTCCGGGTCTGAAGCCACACTGATAAGGTCCAATCAGTTGGTTGACGGTGGGCTTCAGCCTTTCACACAAAACGCTCGCTAGAACCTTATAGGCGATATTTAGAAGACTAATCCCGCGGTAATTGGCACAAATTGCAGGATCGCCCTTCTTATGGATTGGGCAGAGCACACTTAAATTCCAATCGGCAGGCATGCTTTCATCCGACCATATTTTGCATAGGAGCTGATGCATGCACCTTACCAGCTCCTCGCCGCCATGTTTGAATAGCTCAGCCGGCAGTCCGTCGGCGCCCGCGGCTTTGTTGTTCTTTAGCCGCGTTATCGCTATTCTCACCTCGTCATGATCGGGTAGCGGAACGACAATTCCGTCGTCAACGATTGGGGTATCGGGATCTTCACTTTCTCGGTGACATGCGCAGCTGTCACTGTTTAATAGGTTCGAGAAGTGTTCCCTCCATAATTTAAGATTGCTCTGTACGTCGGTCACCAGTTCGCCGTCTTTGTTCTTACAGGAAAACGCCCCGGTCTTAAAACCTTCTGTAAGCCGCCGAACTTTCTGGTAGAATTTTCGGGCGTTGTTCCTGTTGGCCAGCATCTCAAGCTCTTCGCACTCACGTATTTCGGCCTCTCGTTTCTTCTGTCGGATAATACGTCTCTCTTCCTTTTTCAGCTCTCTGTAGCGATCCCACATGGCTCGCGTTGCGCCCGATCGCAGCGTGGCTCTATAAGCGGCATCCTTTCTTTCTGCGGCAGCATGACATTCCTCGTCGTACCAATTGTTTTTTCGGGCTCGCCGGAATCCGATTTCTTCTTCGGCGGCGGTACGTAGAGAACGAGAAATGTTGCTCCAATGTTCGTGGATGCCGGTTTGTAGGGCAGTACTCTCTGAGAGCAGGAGTGAGAGTCGAGTGGCGAATCTTCTGGCTGTCTGTTGTGATTGCAGCTTTTCGAGGTCGAACATTCTTTGCGTAGGTAGATGCACGTTTTTTGCTGCACAGAGGCGCGTGCGCAGTTTGGCTGCAACAAGGTAGTGATCCGAGTCAATGTTGGGTCCTCGGATCGTACGTACATCTAATACACTAGAAGCGTGTCTTCCATCTATCACAACATGATCGATCTGGTTTCGCGTTTTTCGATCAGGGGACAGCCAGGTAGCTTGGTGTATCTTTTTATGCTGGAATCTGGTGCTGCAGACTACCATGTTTCGGGCCCCGGCGAAGTCGATCAGCCTCTGTCCGTTACCGGATGTTTCGTTGTGTAGGCTGAATTTTCCGACTGTGGGACCAAAAATTCCCTCCTTGCCCACCCTGGCGTTGAAGTCGCCAAGCACGATTTTTATGTCGTGGCGGGGGCAGCGCTCATAGGAACGTTCCAGGCGCTCATAGAAAGAATCTTTGGTCGCATCGTCCTTCTCTTCCGTCGGGGCGTGGGCGCAAATTAGCGATATGTTAAAAAAACGGGCTTTGATGCGGATTGTTGCGAGACGCTCGTCCACCGGAGTGAACGACAGTACTTGGCGACGAAGTCTCTCTCCCACAACAAATCCGACACCGAATTTGCGCTCCTTTACATGGCAGCTGTAGTAGACGTCGCAAGGTCCTATGGTTTTCTTTCCTTGCCCCGTCCATCGCATCTCTTGGATGGCAGTGATGTCAGCCTTTACTCTCACGAGGACATCAACCAGCCGGGCAGAGGCACCCTCCCCATTAAGGGACCGGACATTCCAGGTGCATGCCCTCAAATCATAGTCCTTAGTTCGTTTGCAGGGGTCGTCATCAGTATAGGGAGGTCTCATCCGAGGCTTTTTTAAAGTTTTCATTGGGGGCGATTTTTAAGTGGCGGGTCCCAAACCCAACGCACAACCAGCTATCCTGGAATGTTTCGCCTTCTCACTTTAGCTCACTCCCGAACGGGTGTTCGGAAGCTACCCAGAGGATACGTGGGCTAATCCCGGGCGTTGTGAGCTGCTTGAACCATATGTAGAAGAATCGTCCTGGCCACTCCCAAGTGAATGGCGATCAGTAACTTTCCCCACTTGCGTGGACTTCTACTCATGGAACCATCCTCCAGTAACTTTCCCCACTTGCGTGGGGGCTGCGCAAAATTGTTACTACTCTTTTTCCTCAAAGATCTGAAAACATTTTGCCATCCTGCATACAACAGGAAGAGGCGAAATCCCTCGTGTCACCGAGCAAGAACTCCAAGCGGCGTGTAATAAAATAAAGTCTAAAAAAGCTCCAGGCCCAGATGGCATACCAAATAGAGCTCTGAAATTAGCAGTTTCCAAACGTCCGGACATATTTCAAGCAGTCTTCCAAACCTGCCTTAGCGAAGGCACTTTCTCAAAGAGGTGGAAGAAACAAACACTTGTGCTTTTACCCAAGGGCAACAAAAAGCCTGGCGAACCTGAGTCTTACCGACCAGTATGTCTACTAGACACAATGGGGAAAATTCTAGAGAGAATTATTTGCGATAGGCTGTCGCCTTTCGCTGAAGACCAAGGTATTCTATCCACTTACCAGTTTGGCTTCAGAAAATCCCGCTCAACAGTGGATGCTATCAAATGCGTAGTAGATTTAGCAAAAGAAGCCATTGAAGGCAAGAGATGGCGCGGCGGGAAAAAGGAATACTGCGCTGTGGTAACTCTGGACGTTAGAAATGCCTTTAACACAGCTAGTTGGTAGCGTATATTAGAAACCCTCGCAAAAATAGGGTCGCCTAGCTATATAATCAAAATAATCGGGAGCTATTTCAGGGATCGTAAACTGAGGTTTAGAAGTGACAAAGGCGTTGAGGAGTATATTGTATCAGCAGGAGTTCCTCAAGGATCAGTTCTGGGCCCACTGCTATGAAACCTAATGTATGACGGGGTTATAAGACTGAATATGCCCCCTAGAACTAAAGTTATTGGATTCGCGGCGGACATGGCGGTGGTATTGGTAATGGTAACATATCCACGAAATTGAGAGGATCGCAAGCGAATCAGTAAGCAGGATCAAGACTTGCCTAAGGTCTATGAAGCTGGAATTAGTTGAGCATAAGACGGATGTATTTCTTATAAGCAGGAAGATAGTAGAAGCTATAAATGTAAATGTTGGGGCTGTCACGTGTCCCGTCGACATCTTGGCGAAAGAAATGCAGAGAGTGTATATAAGGCTACCTGAACACGACGGTAGAGCAAGTCGTAAAACTATTGCAGAGGAAGAAAAACGTCGTTCCATCACCTACTGGCAAGACCGGTGGAACAGATCACCGAAAGGTAGATGGACGCATAGGCTAATACCCATTCTTACGACGTGTTGAGAAAGGAACCATGGGGAAACAAACTTCCACCTAACCCAATTTCTTTCAGGGCAAAATACCTCCATAGATTGGGCCACGACAGTTCCCCAAACTGCCCAATCTGCACGGATAGGGAAGAAGACGCTGATCACGTCTTGTTCGAATGCCCACGCTATGCTCCCGAAACTTGTGGTATATTAAACGGAGAAAATATTATAGATTTTATGCTAAAATCGAGCGATAACTGGAAGCGAATCTGCGCGCATGCAAAATATATCCACAATGATTTAAAACGCCCGCAGGTTCGTAAACGAAGTAACTAGCAGCCTATGAGCTAACCAGCCCCGTGAGGTAAATCCTTCTTGGTCAGTTCCGCGGGGAGAGAGGTAGATAGTGGAGAGGTGTTTAGTACGTAGGTCCAGCTGTGAATAACGAATAACGGTATCACGCAGCGGTTCACACGCGAATGTAAACGCAAAGGGAAATCGCAAATCACCGCTCAGCACACGACACGTCCGCACTATTCAACAGTCAGACTGAGAATGAGTAATTTGGCACAGTAGGAATCTCGTTAATTGACTCATGCACGTCCCTAATTAGATTACAAAGCATTTGGCTACCTTAAGAGAGTCATAGCGCCGTTTACCCGCGCTTCCTTGAATTTCTTCACTTTGACATTCAGAGCACTAGGCAGAAATCACATTGTGCCAACACCCGTTAGGGCCATCACAATGCATTGCTTTAATTAGACAGTCGGATTGCCCTAGTCCGTGCCAGTTCTGAATTGATTGTTAATTGATAATCGCTATAATTTAAAAAAAAAGAATATGTATCCTTAAAAATTTTAACAAGAAAGTTCCACAATTGGCTACGTATCTACTATCCGGGGAACAAGAGTCGTAATTCTCTATTTACCCAGAACGAGTACATAAACCATGGTATTGCTTCCCAATCATGCCCGACTTTCGCAACCTTCAGAGCCTAATTTGCCGACTTCCCTCACCTACACTACTTTATCAGTAAGAGACTCTTCACTTTGGAGACCAGCTGCGGATATTGGTACGGCCTGTTGAGAAGTTTGCGTAACCGCACCACACAACAGTAAATGTCATGCTCTTCTAGCGTCACGAACACAACGGTATCCTTACCGGTAAGCACACGCGAAGGTAAGCACAAAAGAAATCGGCAAAAAAGTCACTAGCGCACAGCACTCGACACGTCCGCGTAGTTCAACAGTCACACTGCGTGTGAGTAGATAGGGTCAGCGTCCGATTGTTTTTGCGTGGTTTCCTGCCGACGACGGCCAAACAACGGATCATACCAATGCGTTGATCAGCGCCCCAAAAATGCAAAAAGCATTTAAGGTTCCAATTGGTAGTGTGGAATGGACACACTAACCACATTGGTAGGGTTCGAGGTCTATCTAACCCTCTGCCGTACTTAGCGTCCGGCACCCGGTTGCAATGCGAATCCACATCGACCCAAAAAGGCTCTACCCGGATTTGGGTGTTAAACGTGGTTGTGGATTTCCATTGCAACCGGGTGCCCGACGATACTCCCCGAAAGAACTACCTCAAGAACAGGTCGGAGCAAGCTCCGAGGGTCGCTGTTCCCCGTGGTACCAGATTTAAGTCTCCGGTCAGACTCCGTAGCCGAGACTACCACCAGTTCTCTCTTGCCGACCCACAAACACATTCCTCACTTGTAGACAACCGCCTCTCATGCAAATAAGCATTAAGAGGCCCATGTCCTGCAAGCAGGAACCCTAGGCTGAGGGAAAATCCAAAACCAGGTTTTTCCCCGTAAAGGAAACATTTCGAATGTACTCGTATGTCACCCGGCCTTTAGAACTATTGTCCTAGCGGTCGTGCCACCTACGAAGCATACACTCATTCAACAACCTTTTGCATTCTAAATACCTACATCACTGTCGGATAACTATGGATCCTGCAGCAGCGGCATACATAGCCTCCTTCTTAACCTGAAGGCAACAGTACGCTGTATGACTTATAGGTCAAGAGGAGGCGCACCCATCAATACTTGCAACGCATCCGTATTATTGTACGGCAAAAAGGCATGCAGGCAAGCAGCATAATGCGCTGGCACGCCATCAGATGACGTTGGCCACCAGTCGCTAACGCCGATTCGTACAATACAGCGGCCCCGAAGTGGTACAGGCCACAAACAGGCCCCAATATATGGTGCGAATCGCACGTCGACTAAGGCTCCAGTCACATCTGAGAACGCGACGAAATTGCCCGACAATTGCCTGAAGCCGCTCCCACAATAACACTTAGTGTGGAGTAAAACACATCCTTTAATTCATTGCCGACCCTAGGTATTTGACTTGCGTCTTATATCTGATATTAACCCCATTCAAACGGACAATCGGTGGACGACTCGGCGACAATCTACCCTTAAGCAGCATTCTCCATTGATATGTCTACCCCCGCATCTACCCCCCCCCAATTTTGGGTAATTGTAAGGATGTGCCTACCTACTCGCTCCAGTTCCTCACGTGACCGACCCTCCACCAAAATGAAGTAGGGAATGCCGAAGTAGGGATTCCATCATGAGATTCCAAATGAATGGATCACAAATGGATCCCTGCGGAGAGACCCGAGTCACCCCAATCTCCACACTTCCGCCAACACCTACTATAGATGCTTTTCTGTCCGAAAAGTTACTCCGCCATAAGTAATTTTCGGACAACCAAGCTCCTCTAGTCGTTATAATACGCGGTCCTAGCGCAAGTAATCAAAGGCCCCTTGAAGTCCACAAACATACCAAGGACTTATTTGTTAACGTTTTCCCTAACTACACTCTGAACCTACATCCACGCATCTTGTACACTACGTCCTTTCCTAAAATCATACTGCCTATCAGACCTATTACTCCGAATTAGCTCCTAAAGCCGCTCAACCACGATCCTTTCCAGCAGTTTTCCAAGTACTGGAAGGAGGCTGAAACCACGATAAGATCGAGGACTGCTCCTGTTCTTATCGGGCGACTTCATATATCAGAAATGGCCTCCAGATATTCCGGAATGAACTTCCACAAGCATTTGCACGTCTCTCCGTTCAAATCATCGAAACCTAGAGATCTTCTAGGCCTGACCAGCCCAAACGCATAATCCAACTTCCCCACAGGAACCTCGTGTGCAGTAGGAACCTGAACCTCAGCCCTGGGAAAGAACTCGCCTAACAGAACTTTGGCGCACTCTCTCCACGTCGATAACACGGTGTCACCTTTGCGAAGACCCCGACAGATCCTATAAACTTGTCCCCTATATGGGAGGGGGGAAAGTGTACCTGTTCCTCACCTAGTCGTTGGGGAGTTGGATATTGCTCCTGTTCACTGCACACGAGGTGCCTGTTCCTCCACTAGACGTTCGGGAGTTGGATATTGCTCCTTTTGGATATTGCAGTAAAAATAAAATTCGCTTGATAGAAATGTTGAGAATTAAATTAGCTGACAACAATATTTTTACATGCTAAGCGGAAAGCGATGCCGATATATTAATTGTTGAGACGACAATTAATTTGGAATCAAAAGAGGTTGTTATAGTTTCAGAAGATAACGGTGTCTTAGTGATATTAACGGCATTGGTAGATAAAGATCGTGAAATATATTTTCTAAGACAATCCCGAGGCAAAGCTCAACAGAAGATATTCTCATCGAAATGTTTAGAAAAATCATTACCAAATTGCTAAGAACATACTTCTTCGGTTTTCAATAAAGGAAAAATTAAGATTGCCAAAAATTTTGAGAAACGGATTGATTTACTCGACTCAGTAAAAGTATTTAAAAATATCAATGAAGACCCCAATAATATATTGCAAGCAGGTGTATCATGTATTTTGAGTTTATATGGCGCTCCGTCTAAGACTCATGATTGAAATACATTCAGGTTCAATTCTTTTATAAAAGCAACAGCCACAGAAACGAGTGTTCTTTTGTCATCACTGCCTTCAACAACTGATGCAGTGTTTGAGCACCTTAAAAGAGTGTACCTACAAATTCAGATATGGCTAGGAAATGACGTAGTTATTGAAAATTGCGGATGGAAGTATTCCAATAACATGTACATCCCAATAACAATGAATCAATTACCTGCTCCGGATAATTTATTGCAAATGTTATTTTGTAATTGCAAAAAGGGATGTGGAGATGTGTTATACTACAGTGTATCATGTTTACAGTGCAGCGGAAATAGTTGTTTCAATACTTCACCTATTGTACAGATAGATGAAGTAGAAGAAAATATTTGATGTAGACAACGATGTAATATATTTAAATACTAGCAACCCGCCCGGCTTCGCACGGTATAAAATATATACGCTCTGTCACTCACTGAAAAAATGATTAAAATCGATCCAGTAGTTTTGGCTTATTCATTACTGCCCGTGGCCCGCACGCGTTAAATTTGGAGTAAAACAATTTCCCTTTCTTTATAGCATGAATATTTCCTGATATCTTTGGAATATCTAAATTTATACCCTACACTTTTACATATTTACGTTTTGCATTTTTACATATGTATTTATTTTATTTTTACAACAATTAATATATTACAGAATGTCTTTATACACAACGTTCATAGCTTTCTTGTCATTACACAATACAAACATGTTTTCTCTAGAGGTTACTCTTGAAAGAGCGACATACAGTTGGCCATGTGAAAAACAGTCAACGCTCAAATCTAAGCCTGCAACGTTGAAGGTTTGACCCTGAGATTTATTAATGGTCGTTGCAAAAGATGTCTTTACCGGAAATTGTAAGCGTTTAAATTGGAATGGTAGATCCGATGGTATCAGAGGGATTCGGGGAATCAATACATCTTCTCCGGTACCACATCCTGTGTTGTGTATTGTGCACTCTATTATGAAAGTTTTCAGTGATTTTACCAGCAAACGCGTGCCATTGCAAAGTTTAGGCGAATTTAGGTTTCCTAATAAAATAACAGGACAACCTATTTTCAGCTCCATTTTGTGAGGAGGGAGTCCAGGCGGGTTCAAAGAATTTAGAAATTCTGTAGCAAAATGAACAGCTTCTTCCAAATCGAGAACAGTATCGACCGAGTAATATATTTTCGTCGGCGCATCAATCTTTGAAATAACCAAGTTATTTACTTTATCTACTTGTTCGTTAGTTGGTGACAGAATAGCTTTTTCTTTAAACCAAGATATTGTCTTATAACTTATGTTATCAATGTCAGGATAGACATTGTTGACTAACTCTTGGATGTTGTCTATCAAAACACAAAGGTTTTCTAGGTTAATCCTTCCCTCACTTTGTGTGAATTCTTCATTGCCAACTTTTAGCAGCATCTCTGGAAATAGCCTGTTCTCACGTGAAGATGACGAAACCCTCATATTAGTTTTAAGCTCTAATTTATTGACATGCGACCAAAGGTGGGATCTTTTTAGCGAAGCATTTATTTCGTTCCTCGAGTCACAACTGGTAGGATTTGACGGAAATCTCCTGAGAACAGATTTGTTGTAAACTGTAAAATTGTACATATAATTACATGGAATTCAGTACATACATACATACATATGTACATACGTCCGAAATGAAATAATGCGGGCGATTCGTAAATACATACATACATACGTCACCATACGATGTAATTCAACATTAATGAGGTGTGGTGAGATTGTCGCTTAACGCCTGTTGCTTCATTCGGTTGACAGCGAACAATCACACCAACAGCTTTTTTTGGGAAAAGAGCTGCTTTTGTTTAAACAATTTTGGTTAAATAACAAATAAATCAATTATTTTTTTGATGCAGAACGAAAGTAAATATTTCAAAGTTAAACTTCAAGAAAGTTTCATTTTAATTGGTTGATTCGTTTATGATTTATGGCCGTGAAAACCAAAAACTATGTTTTTTGCAACATTTTGACTGGTTTATAGTCAAACGCTTCTCTCTTTAAGGTATTAATCCTCACACAACGCGTTGTTACTGCCATTCTCATCTGACTTAAACGAAGTGAATGCTGCTCTTCTGTTTCATTTGCTCGATTATCAGCTGCAAGTGATCGCAGTCCTTGGCGTCTAAGCTCGCCTTGCTCTTCGTTTTCATTCGCTCGAGAAGCAGCGGAATTTAATAGCAATGTTTCACGCCTAAGCCTAGTTTGCTCTTCGTTTTCATTTGCTCTACACAAAACTTCCCGCCTGCGCTCATTTGCTCTATTTGCTAGCGTGTTTGCTGCCTTCTGACTATGACGACTGAGACGCGACCTTTTACCGGAAGGCATTTCACTAAATAAAAATATTACATTAAAGAACAATAATAGATATTCAGTTTTTATAAACCAAAAATACAAATATTATTCCATAGATTTTTTAATGCAATTTAATACATTTTCCTTTAAATTTTATAATCTAGAAATGTGGTATAGTAGTAAAAGTTTTTGCAACTACGAACTGAAAAACTGTTGAAAATAACCAATAACAGTCCAACTTTTAGAAAAACGCACATCAAACACGCGAAAACATTAAAATCCCGCTTTTGTCATTAGATAGATTATTTGTATCACCAAATATATATTATAAATCACACTTAAAATATTTTTAGAACCATAATTTCTTCACATAAATAATCACTCTTACCACCTTTTTAAACTTTTGAAAGTGAAGTTAATTATAAGTGGTCAATTGCTTATTATTATTTTAGTAATTTTAAATTATAAGATTGCACTTCTAAAAGCTTTTTGCGAATATAGATATTACAATGGAATGCATCGGCTGTTTTTTGTTTACATATTTACAGTGATGTCGATTTAGCGATGATTTTATAACTTGTGGTGTACATTGTCAATATTTTCCGCTAGATAAACTTGCACTTCAATTTGATATGTGTTGTTTCCTATTTTATTAATTTGGATTATTTCATATTTCATTTCAAAATAAAACTATTTTAGCTTACATATGTCATTATATAGCTTTGAGTGTAATATTTATATAGCTAAACCGGCATTATTATCTAGGCATGGCGTAGTTTTTAAAGCATTTTTTTTAAATAAAATTGATATTTCGCTTAGATTGCTGGACTGTTTACTTACCGATAAAGCTTTACCAATAAGAGAATGCATTGAATTCAGCAATACCTCTATCGTTGATAATATAAAATCGTTTCTATATCAAATGGTCTAACCCCTATTTTTCTCAAAGCTCATATTTTTTCAAGGAGTACTAAATACTAACTTCATTAACCTTTTTCCAATTTTTGGTATTCTACCATAAATGCGTCCAGTGATATGCAGTATGAAAAATCCCATTTGTATAGGAGGTATCACGCCCCATTTCTAGCTATCACCAGTTTTCATGCAGGTGTTAGGTATTAACCTTATATAATCTCTTACCAAATTTCAGTTGTCTAGCCCAAATACTTCCAGAGATATGGTCAATGAAAAATTGCATTTACATGGGAGGTCCCAAGCCCCCTTTTTCGTTTTTCTCAGTTTTCTTGGAGCTGTTAGGGATTAACTCATATAACCCCTTCCCAAATTTCATTGGTCTAGCCTAAATACTTCCAGAGATATGGACTATAAAAAATTCTAGTTGTATGGGAGGTGCCACGCTCTTTTTTGTTATACGAAGTTTTTCTGGATGTGGTAAGGATTAATGTCATATAACCCCTTACCAAATTTCAGTAGTCTAACGTAAATACTTCCAGAAATACGGACTGTTAAAAATTCCATTTGTATGGGAGGTGCCACGCCCCCTATATATATCAAAATATTTTTTAGCCTATGACCATCCCGGTAAGGTATCCAGCTCGTGTTTCAAACTTGGTTACGACCGGTTTATGCGTTTAGGACGCAAGTCGATCTATAGATACATACATAATTTGAATTTTATATATATAGATATTTTGATTATGACGCTGATTATCCTCAAAGTGCCAACAACGTAAAATTGATGAAAACCTATTATATGACCTAGATACTTCATGAAATAGTGGATTATAGTTCAATGCGTTCATTTTCCAATAATGTTCGATGGATGGTTTCTTATCAATTCCCATTAGTAATACCAATGCATAATTGTTAGTTTTGTTCACCATGAGTTCGATAACCTCATTAGAAACAAAATATTCATAAATTTGTAGGACACTAATATCTCCTTTTTCATCAGTAATGTACTCAATGTCCTGAACACCTGATCTTCCGGTAAATTTTTCCCGTCCAATAGCCAGAACATCTTCCAACCACAATAATTCAGGTTCGGCCCTAGGTTCGGGTTCTGCTGTAACTTCTACTCCATCTGAATTTTCGTCTTCCTGCAAAATTTCCTCTTCATTTTCGTTCCAACTTATGTTTCCTGACTCTCTTCCAGAGGTGTTTGAGCTATCTTCGTCAGTTTCATGTAGTAAATATTCATCACTATCGCTGAAATCCCAATCTCTATCACTTTCTTCTAGCATTTCTTCGATTTCTTCTGCCGAAAATTTGGAGCCTGAAGCCATATTTTTGTATTTAATAAACCAAGAACTTGAACTAAAATACACGCTAAGTTGAGGCCAATTTATTTTAATTTTTCTACAACTTTGTGTACAGAATTTCTGTACCGTTCGGTTTTGTACCATCGATATCAGTAGTTGTTGTACTATGACAAATATTTCTAACGGACCTCTCACTGAAGTATGTTTTACTATGCTGCCAGACTGACCATTTTTAGTTGTAAAGTATGAACTAGATAAGCGGCAATCCAGTTTAATTTTATAGTAAAACTTAGCCGAGAAAAGTTACAAGGCAAAATTCTACCTGGTGCAGTCCTGATATCAATTAGTTTGTAAGTTCATGTAATGTACATTAGGTTGGATTAAAACATTTTTTTTTTAAATTTTTATTTCGGCCTATGCGGGAAAGTTGCCTCATATAATATAGGGTTTTTCAGTAAGAGCGCTTCAACTTTTGAACTTTTTTGAATAAAACACAACGGTTTGACCTTTTTAACTATTTTTTTTTTTATTATCGAGTTTGAACATATACATTTAAGTATGAAATTCGATTTCTTTTGCATGACCACCGCGTGCACGTTTTACGAAGTCCAATCGTTGAACCCAATTTTCGACCACTCTTTTGCATAAATCGGCCGAAATTCCAGCAATTTCGCGTTCAATATTGGCTCTGAGCTCACAAATCGTCGTCGGCTTGTTACTGTAGACCAATGACTTCACATAACCCCAAACGGGACGGCTTGTTAAATGGACCGTAAAATGGCCGTAATGCTCTTAAAGTAGCAGCAACAGAACGATTATTTTCATAAAAAATTTGCACGATTTGCAATCGTTGCTCAAGTGTGTAGCGTTCCATGATGAAATGTATACTAATGAAGTTTACAAATGACAAGCGAAAAATAAAAAATATTGCGTCGTTCGCCCTCCCTATAGGAAAAAAGTTGAAGCGCACCTATTGAACAACCCTATATAAGGACAATCAAATGTTTATATGGAGTCATCTCAAAATTTTGGGGGCGAATACTGCCACACGTCCTTCAAAATTCTTTCAAATGGGTAAAATTCTGACATAGTTGCAAAGAACTTCGATTGTGTTCATATTACAAAAAACAATTGTATACCAACCTTGTTAAGCTATTTATGTGTGAAAATCTCTACAAACGAAATTTTTGTCTATTTTCAATATTTAGCGAAATTTAAGTATAGGGTTAATTGTAAAGTTTTTATTTAATAATTTAGTATTGTAGTCTAATTTATAACATTGTAATATTTTTTACTCATTACACCTGGTCACCCTAATTCTTGTACTTGCCCTTGAATTATATTAATACACATTATCCGATATTTGTCATTTCCTAACGTTCGTATCAACGTATTCTTATGTACATACATTATATATAAGCTGTGCTAAGCAAATATTTCGAGACTTGAATCTCGACATCAGCTGTGGAATAACAAACACACGAACGAGTAAACTCTAAGTGTGAAAAATAAATTATAAAGTGGTTTGAAAATTAAAGTGTTTAATTAATTTGAAAACTACTAGCTGCCAAAAAAGCTTGGTGGCCTAACATTTTTGGTGACCCCGATGTGATATTCGTGTGTTCTACTTGTGTAAAATAGAAATTATTATTCGATACTAGCTGACCCGGCAGACTTCGTTATTCATCAGCTTATTCACAGCCAGTCCTGTTCCATTGCACAATCGAGGTTGATTAATGTTACGCAGCAAGATGACAACTAACCCTATTTTTGACTGCAAATTGTGAGGTGGTACTCCAGACAATTCCAGTGAATTTAAAAACTGCGTGGGATAGTTGACTACGTCATCCAGGTTCATAACGTTGTCGACTGATTTGAAGGAAACCAACTGTCTTGGAGGAAAATTCTGAATGGTCGCATTAAGATCCTGGACATCTTTATTTTTTGCTGTCAATATTGCTCGTTCACCCAGACAATGACAGTTATTGAACTTTTGCGCTATATCTGGGAAAACACGCTGAATAAGCTATTCTTTTGAGTCTGTGATTTGACAGAAATCTGTGGGTCTGTCTGAGGTGTCCACTGCAACTTTATTATTTCCAATGTCTAACAACTGCTTCGAAAACACTCTCGCAGTTTCATCTTGTTGCAAAAATACTCGCATGTTAGTTGTTAATTGGAGTGTCTTTACATACTGCCACAAATTCGATCGTTTTAGGCATGCATTTAGTTTATCAGCAACAATTGATCGGGAATTACTGGAAGAGTCTGACGAAAATCACCTGACAATAGTATAATGCCCCACCAAAAATATTTTGGTTGTCCCGAAGATCTTTCAACGTTCTGTCCAGTGCCTCCAGTGAACTCTTATGGGCCATTGTACATTCATCCCAAACAATCAATTTGGGTACCTGTAGGATATTCCATTGCGCTATTTTTGGCGATGTTGCAAATTGGTGTTTCGGTGATTTGCATGTTTAAGGTACTTGACCACCTTATAAGTTTCAAAAAATTAAATTTTTTTTTTTACATTTTTTCAATCCTTATACTTTCAAAAATCATCACCTGAAACTGTTTTTTTAAATTCGAATTCTAACAAAGTGAAATCAGTGAAAATGTGCAGGCGCATCCTGCACTCATTACTTGCTGACTCAGCTGAAAGAAAATAGAAAGTTTTAACTTTAAACGCGTTTTTCCAGAAATTACTTTTTTTCGAATGGCGGACACTTTATCTCCGAAACTGCTTAGCCGATTTTAATGATTTTGGTCTTGTTTTATTTGTTAAGATGTTTTGTATGCCAATTTACCACATTTTGCAAAAAAAAAGTTAGTAAAGTATTGCTTTTTAAGCATAACATTGTGAAAAACAGGGGTGTTTTCTTAACTTTTTTTCAAACATCCGCCATTTTTTTATTATTTTTTTTTTGTTAGTTTGTGGTAAATTCTCACGCAAGGAACCTTCCTTTTGAAAATTTTGTTTCTCTCTTTTGTTTTAGAATTACCATTTCTAAGATTAACTGTCCGCCGCAAGACATGATTTTCTTCAGGCCTCGACTTTGGCGCCTCCTGGATATATGTTAAAAAAAGAAATTTTAATAAATCAATTTTTTTTTTGTATTATATAAGCTCTAAATAAAAATTTAAAAAAAAATTTATTTTAATATATTATACAGAACATGAAAAAAAAATTATTGAATATGTTGTACTTTTTAGCTTTCCAAGGTGGTCAAGTACCTTAATGGTAATTTCAAGGCAGAATGTGCATTTCGACCACCTTCTAGCAGAGTCGCAGCTATTCCAGATGAAGCCAACGTTAGAGCAACATCATTTCGCGATCTGATCTTCGCCAAGAGCAATGAAATTAAGAACGTTTTTCAGGTTCCTCCGGGAGCATCAAGGAAATAAATTCAACCAGATCCACTGTTCACAGCTTCTATGAAAGTATTGTACGCAATTTTTTGTTGTTGATTTAATTGTGGAACATTTGTTCGAACTGTTTCGGCCAATGCTTTAATGTCGTACTATTGTTCTCTTTGCAGCTCATGGTTTAATGCATCGTGCATATGACGATTTGGTGATGTCATTCCCAAACACGACAATACTTTATTAGCCTTTGATAAACACATATCTTCTATCATGATCAATGTCTCATTGTAAATTTCTGCAGTCATTTGTAATGTAGGATTCAAAGTTTGACGGCGCACACGATGCAATTCTCAGACATGTCATCTTTATACTTAACCCTCAAATCTTTTGGATTCGAGGGGACAATGTACGAATTTTATGCGGCGAGGAAGATATTACGAAATCCTTGAGCGTTTCATCCCAGTGCGAATCGTTCTCAAGTAAATGCAATAGTTGACATGCCTCACGGTAAGTCGCACACAGCTGTCCGTTAATTGTTCTCTCAAACGATATCGGACCACGAACATTCACCAACAACAACCGCAAATAATAACACTCATCGTTATTTGGATGTACTTTGTAGATGCGACCCAGAGCGTCTAAAGAAAATGCATTTGGATGTCCTTCAACTGGTGTTCCATGTTTTCGACGCTGAAACGATTTCGATGATGCATTCCAGGTGTAATATCGTGGCATGTCAGCATACAGCAAAGTGAAAGCAAAATCAGCATCAGTTTGACAGACTGTGAAGAAACTTGTTTAAGTTGTCGACGGTGGACGTGCCGCTCTGTCTGCCGCGTTAGGTTCATTAAAATAAACTCGTTGACCGTTTTCTTAAAGGACTACTGTAGAGTGTCTTTCATGGATCACAAATGAAAAGATACGCCAAATTGCTTCGTTGCCACTTACATAGCGACCCATCCGGTACTGTGATATTTCACCATTTGCATTGGTTACAGCGAAGACAGCCATATCGCTACCTTTGTTAACATACTTACATATGTACTCTATCGACTTCACACAGTTACAATATTCTACACTGATGTGAGTCTCAAAAGCTTTGGACAATATTAGCGAGTATGGCACAATCCAACGATTGTCTACATCAATATTTTGTCCTCTTACATTCACAACTTTGCCCATTATCCTCAACTGATCGCCGACGATACAATGGGTATCCATCATTTCCCGATATGGTTTCAGCAAGCAGGTCTCTTGGGTACCGCTTGGAACACATGCCGTCGACCATACAGGTTGAATTGTAGTTGTAAAGTCCGCAAGGTCCATGTATCATGTGTTTGTCAACTACTGCATGCAAGTTTGATTTTTCAGCTGAAATTATGAAATTAATCTCATCTGGCCTTATTTTGACTACTAACCAGACTAATACGTGCTCTTTTGCCATTCTAATGAATACATTCAACAACGGACTCGGCCATACACACAATGCTTTATTAGGAAATTCATGAGAAATTTTAATTTTTGCTTAATCACTCTGGCAGTTATGTCATGTCTAGCAACTGGTGTTTGGCAATGTAGCGATTCCATCTTGATTTCGGACCATTTCGGGTTACACGTGAATGTAACAAATAAGTCTGCCTAACATATGACATAGCATCCTGAGCATATTCATGCATATGGCGTTGGCTTCCTATATAAGTGGCTGGCAAAATTGTCATTCTTCCCACATTATTCACATTGCCATCCGCATTTATAGCATCACGGAGATGAATGTATTTCTCTGATCGTAGCTGTCGTTGGTTCAAACGGATGTATGTCAATCGTTCAGTCTCAATTTTGACATACATGCCAACTGCAAACTGATGAAAAAGTCTTTCTTCTTCTTCTTAATTGGCGCGATAACCGCTTACGCGATTTTGGCCGAGTTTAACAAAGCGCGCCAGTCGTTTCTTTCTCGTGCTAACCGGCGCCAATCGGACACACCAAGTGAAGCCAAGTCCTTCTCCACCTGATCTTTTCAACGCAGAGGAGGCCTTCCTCTTCCTCTGCTACCACCAGCTGGTACCGCATTGAATACTTTCAGAGCCGGAGCGTTTGTATCCATTCGCACAACGTGACCCAGCCAGCGTAGCCGCTGAATCTTTATTCGCTGCGCTATGTCTATGTCGTCGTAAAGCTCATACAGCTCATCGTTCCATCGCCTGTGATATTCGCCGCTGCCAACGTGCAAAGGTCCAAAAATCTTGCGCAGAATCTTTCTCTCAAACACTCCAAGCGTCGCTTCATCGGATGTTGTCATCGTCCATGCTTCTGCGCCATACGTTAGGACGGGCATGATGAGAGTCTTGTAGAGTGTTAGTTTTGTTCGTCGAGAGAGGACTTTATTGCTCAGTTGCCTACTTAGTCCAAAGTAGCACTTGTTGGCAAGAGAGATTCTGCGTTGGATTTCAAGGCTGACATTGTTATCGGTGTTAATGCTGGTTCCTAAATACACGAAGTCTTTTACAACCTCAAAATTATAACTGTCAACAGTGACGTGGGTGCCGATACGCGAGTGCGCCGACTGTTTGTTTGAAGACAGGAGGTACTTCGTTTTGTCCTCGCTCACCACCAGACCCATTCGCTTTGCCTCTTTATCCAGTTTGGAGAAGGCAGAACTAACAGCGCGGTTGTTAAGGCCGATAATGTCAATATCATCGCCATACGCCAATAATTGTACGCTCTTATTAAATATTGTGCCTGAGCGATTCAATTCTGCGGCACGCACGATGCTCTCCAACATCAGGTTAAAGAAGTCACACGACAGCGAGTCACCCTGTCTGAAACCTTGTTTGGTATCAAACGGCTTACATAGCAATACGACTATTTTCTTGATCTGTCTCTCTCTGGTCATCAGTACGGTTAGCACGTGAGGTAGCTCTTCACACATTTGATTGACTACGACGACCTAAGTCAGGCCGTCTTCTCCTCGGCAACGAAAATTGTAAATAATCAAAGTGAGAAAATGTTTCGCTCGCTTAACAGTCAAGTGTCACAATCACAAAATATCAATAAAAAAGAGCACATTACTTGGAATGTCATTATCGCAAAGGATTGGCAAAGTAAAGAGAGTTCTCGCTCATCCATAGATATTGTAACACAATATCGTAATACTTCTTTCCGTGTTCTAAAGTGCGACAGGATGGATTGGCATATTAGTTGGTTTTCAAATCTAATGTGAAATATTATGGTAAAACATTTGACATCTTAAAGATTATCACTTGTTTGTCAAATATTTTTAGGTGCGTTAAAAAATGTGTCCGTTTCATAGCTGTAATATGAGGTCCGATGAACACAGTGAGTGAATATAATTTAATAAGAACTTTATAGAATATCAATAGAGTTCAAATTGACTCTAAATTTTATTTAGAAAACGTTTATATGGGAAGAAGAAAGGTGTTGTTTTTAGGGCTTTCCCGGCAATTATTCGAATTTTTCTCACCTTTTAAACTTTCCCTAGCTCTCCACGGACATTTCAAGACAAAGATAAAATAAATGAGTTCAGCCGTTCTCGAGTTTTAGCGAGACTAACGAACAGCAAATGATTTTTATATATATAGACTAGCAAACCCGGCCCCCTTCGCTGGCCACACTAAAATAGAATAGATATGGTTTAGAACAAAAAATATATGGTTTTCATATTATTTATTTCTTTATTCAAGCGCTTTGGCATAAACAATATTTTTTGTTTTTCTATTTGTTTTTGAGTAAATATAAAATATAAATTGAAAATCAGGAAAAAAAAGATTGTTTTTAAATTTCAAATCATCGCAAATGAATAACTAAGAAACAATCGTCTTTTTTCCTGATCATCCAGGAATTTTTCGTTTCAATTTATATGTTTTATTAAGCATTGGAGCTTTTATAACCATTATCCATTTATATTTTTCAAAAAAAAAAAACACATAATTTCATTTGAACATTCGGATTTCACATTAAATTCTCAAATTTCGTAAGAAATTATTCACTGTTCCAAAATACACTCCAAAAAAATTCACAAAAAATGTTTACACTTTGCTCTTACGTCTTCGCCTTATGGCGTCCAAATCAGAAAGAAATATTGACACATTGTAACTCACACTGTCAATTTGACAGTTCAGTTCCGCCCCAAGCGTTAAAAAAGTAAACGGCATTATGGCTGGTTCAAAAGAACGCTGTACGCGTTGCCGGAGTTCCGAATTACAACCAAACTTTACGAAACCCATTTTCAATACTTACTTAACAATGAGCGTAAGTTTGGTTTAATTCGGTGCAAAGACACGGCGGGTCCACGTTTTGGCATATATTTCGAGACCCTAGACATCAATAGGTATGAAAATTACCCCGTATTAAAGCACTTATCAACAGCTTTCATTTGATACCCATATTGTACATACACAACCAAAGGTTACCCGGGTCCACGTTTTGACCTATATCTCGAGACCCCAGTCACGAAGCGGCATGAAAAATACTTTGTACTAAAGCATTCACCAACAGCTTCAATTTGATATCCATATTGTACAAACACATTCTAGGGTCTACGTTTTGGTCTCTATCCCGAGACCCTAGTCACGGAGTGGCATGAAAAATACTCTGAACTAAAGCATTCACCAACAGCTTCCATTTGATACCCATATTGTACATACACGTCCGAAGGTTACCCGGGTCCACGTTTTGACCTATATCTCGAGACCCTATTTACCAATAGGTATTCAAACTATACGGAAACCACCTTCAATACCTACTTAACAATGTGTGTAAGTTTGGTTTAATTCGATTCAAAGACACGGCGGGTCCACGTTTTGGCATATATTTCGAGGACCTAGTCATCAATAGGTATGAAAATTACCCCGTATTAAAGCACTTATCAACAGCTTCAATTTGATATCCATATTGTACAAACACATTCTAGGGTCCACGTTTTGGTCTCTATCTCGAGACCCTAGTTACGGAGCGGATGGAAATACTCTGAACTAAAGCATTCACCAACAGCTTCCATTTGATACCCATATTGTACATACACATCCCCAGGTTACCCGGGTCAACGTTTTGACCTATATCTCGAGACCGTATCTACCAATAGGTAGCCAAACTATACGGAAACCATCTTCAATACCTCCTTAACAATGTGTGTAAGTTTGGTTTAATTCGGTTTAAAGACACGACGGGTCCACGTTTTGGCATATATTTCGAGACCCTAGTCATCAATAGGTATGAAAATTACCCCGTATCAAAGCACTTATCAACAGCTTTCATTTGATACCCATATTGTACATACACAACCAAAGGTTACCCGGGCCCACGTTTTGACCTATATTTCGAGACCCCAGTCACGGAGCGGCGTTTAATCTCAACTTTTAAACCTTCCCTGGATCTTCACGGATATTTCAAGACCAAGATAAGATAAATCCGTTCAGCCGTTCTCGAGTTTTAGCGAGACTAACGAACAGCAATTGATTTTTATATATATAGATAATAATAATTTTGTTAACCCTTCGAAAATATTGTTACGGTAGTCAATTATTGTCGCGTAGTCGTTTCCAATACCTACCCAATAAATAAAACCGTTTGTTAGCTTTGTGCGGGACTTGTAAAACAAAGCAGTTAAAACCGCAACCTATATTCACGGCTAAAAATTAACTTGCACCGTTTTCTATTTACTAACTTTTTCAACGGTTTCCGTGTACATAGAACATTGCCTATAAATTCGTGCGCTGTCGATATAACCGGTCAGTTAATTTTAAAAGTCCAACGTTCAACATGTCGCTCAGTCCAGGTAATGGTACCTTCATTAGAGGCGATTCACCAAATACTGCACCATCGAGTGTGCAACCATCTTCAGATCGCGTGTCGTTTTTAAAGCTGAAAACAATGTCAGTCTTTAATCGACTTGAGCATACAACAGCAGAGATGAACACCGAAATGCTACAAGGCATGGATGAGTAAGGGTTGGCAGCAATCATGGAATCAGTGGGAGATTTGAAAGCAACATTCACATAAAAGAAAATCATTTGTCGTTTCGAAAGCCTCAGTAGGTGGTTGCGCGTTTTGTCGGTGCCCTGATCATAAAATTTACCAGTGTCAGCAATTTTCCCCTCTTTCTCCTTTTCTGCAACAACTATTTTCGAAACGATGGAGCGAAGAATACCTCACTCTTCTTCAACAAAGAGCAAAATGGCGCCCCCTCACCACAATGTGCAAATCAACGATATTGTATGCATTAAAGATGAAAATTCAGCGCCTCTTAAGTGGCCTCTTGCGCGCGTCATCAAAGTCATTACTGGTGAGGACGGTGTTGCTCGAGTAGCTGTTCTACGTACATCCACTGGCCTTACACGTCGAGCTGTTACTAAATTGTGCCTCCTTCCGACTAAGGAATCAGTTGAAAGCCCTGAACTTTCAACGGAGGGGAGGATGTTGGGAGCAGCACCTAATTTACATGACACAATTTAAGTATAGGGTTAATTGTAAAGTTTTTATTTAATAATTTAGTATTGTAGTCTAATTTATAACATTGTAATATTTTTTACTCGTTACACCTGGTCACCCTAATTCTTGTACTTGTCCTTGAATTATATTAATACACATTATCCGATATTTGTCATTTCCTAACGTTCGTATCAACGCATTCTTATGTACATACATTATATATAAGCTGTGCTAAGCAAATATTTCGAGACTTGAATCTCGACATCAGCTGTGGCCGGTGAACTTAAACATTTGTAAAGGGAATAACAAACACACGAACGCGTAAACTCTAAGTGTGAAAAATAAATTATAAAGTGGAAATTAAAGTGTTTAATTAATTTGAAAACTATTAGCTGCCAAAAAAGCTTGGTGGCCTAACACTACCCTTAAGCAGCATTGTCCATCGATATGTCTACCCCCACATCTACCCCCCACGCATCTTCTACACTACGAGGATTGCTCCTGATCTTATCGGGCGACTTCATGTATCAGAAATGGCATCCAGATATTCCGGAAGGAACTTCCACAAGCATTTGCACATCTCTCCGTTCAAATCATCGAAACCTGGAGACCTTTTAGTCCTGACCAGGCCAAACGCATAATCCAACTCCCCAACGTCTAGTGGAGGAACAGGCACCTCTTGTGCAGAAGGAACCTAGACCTCAACCCTGGGAAAGAACTCGCTTAACAGAACCTTGGCGCACTCTCTCCACGTCGTTAACACGGTGTCACCTATACGAAGACTCCGACAGATCCTATCCCCAAAGGTCATCCCTACTTTTCCCCACAAATCTCCTCCACTCTTCCTCCTTAACTCTCACTAGCATCTTCTTATATTCACTCATCCTTACGAGGGGTACCCTTAATATTTTGGCATTTGGCAACCCTGGTGTTGCAATCTGGCAACTGACTGCTGTATCGGAAAGTTTGACATTTTTTGGCTTTTACGTACTCAGAACGTTTTGAAATACCAGCGCTATTTGTGTTGTTTACATTAACTTAAAAGATTCATCTCGGTCCAAAAATGGAATTAAAACGTGAACATTTTCGTCCGATTATTTTTTACAACTTTCGACGTGGATTAACTTAGTAACATTGCATGGATGAAGTTAATTCATTATGGGCGATGAAGCTCCATCAAGGACCAGTGTTTATCGATGGTATGGTGAATTCAATCGTGGTCGTAGTTGACTCCAAGGCGAATTTCGTGAAGGTCGTCCAAAATCAGTTCTTGTTCCGAAAACCATTGATGCTGTGCCCGAACTGACATTGCAAGATCGTCATGTGACCTACCGTGATTTGAGACAATCTAAGGCATTAGTGGGACGAGCATACATTCAATAATGCATAAACATTTGACTGTCAAAAAAATTTGTACGCGTTGGATCCCACACAATTTGTCAATCGCTCAAAACAGGCTCGTGTCGATTGGTCGAATGAAATGCTCAAAAAATACGATCGCGGGGCTTCGAAACACGTCTATGACATGGTGACAGATGATGAATCATGGATCTACGCTCGATTTGAGCTCGAAAGTAGACAGCAGTCGACTGTATGGGTGCTTCAAGATGAGCCAAATCCAACAAAAGTTAGTCGCGCACGAAGCACTTCCAAGCAAATGCTCGCCTGGTTTTTCGGAAAAATTGGACATGTCGCAACCGTACCACTAGAACACCGTAGAACAGTAAATTCTGAGTGGTACACAACCATTTGTTTGCCAGTTGTCTTCCAAAAAAATTAGGAAAACCAATCGCCAAAGACGGATCACTCTTCCCCAGGACAATGCGACGTCTCACACATTGGCTCAAATAACTGCATTTTTGAGCACCCAAAATATCGAGTTAATGGGTCATCCGCCGTATAGTCCTGACTTGGCACCGAATGACTTCTTTTTATTCCCGTACGTAAAAAACAAACTGAGAGCTTAACGTTTTTCGACACCTGAAGAAGCGGTTGCGGCATTCAGAATGCATGTTTTAGAGGTACCTCATTCAGAGTGGCAAAACTGCTTCGACAATTGGTTCAAACGTATGCAAAAGTGTATAGATCTTCATGGAGAATATTTTGAAAAACAATAAAGTGTTTTTCGATTATTAAAATTTGTTTTTGTACTCTAATCCCGACATATAAAAGGCACTCCTCGTACACTAAACTGATACTTGAACTGGGACAAATTCTCCGAATAGGTCCGCCTGGCGCGTTGAAACAACCGCCTCAAGGCGACTTACAGACACTTGCAGCAAAATACAATATCATTATATATCTTATGTCTTACATGGGTTCCATTGGTTATATTATGGCTGGAAGTGGGATAAAAGAAGCTCTTTCTACCATATATGCTGAAAATACAATTGATCACATAGCATCTGGACATGCGTATGCTAGAGCTGTACGTGCTCATACGTTATTACAGGAAGCGGTAACACAATTGATTTTTGAACATCTTATGGACCACAATACAGGTTTTGCAAATATACTGAATGATGAAGATAACTCTATGATTTTAGAAATGTTCAACTACGCTGAAATAACTGAAAACCACGTTTACAAACATTTTTGAAAATAAGTTACTTGAGCTTGAAAATAAAAATAAAACTTCAAAGCTATGGATTTTTTATTTTCGAATGGTTACAATATTGAAGGACTTCATTGCTGCGGACCGTATGGGAGATTGGAATTTACATTTGTATAGTATTGAGCTAATGAATTAAAATTGTCAAGGAAAAATAAACTAAATTCTCTATTGGCGAAAAATAGCAAAATTAAAATTCATAACGAGATTATTCCTGTTGACCCATTACGGCTGTTTCAACGTATTTGTGTTTTTAAAAAAACCGACGAAGAACTTAAAAATTATATGAATTACGAATTGGCACCATATCCACTTGCTGTATTTGAAGATGGTGAGCTGCGAAAAACCAAAAAATCAACATTTTACGAATTATTTCCGGAAATTTCCATTAATTTAAAAATATAGAAAATCTCTATTATGTTATTGACGGAGGCATGTTACTACATCGTTGTAAATGGCAGTTAAATGAAACGTTTGCAATGATGTATGACCATTATGTAAGATATTTAAAAAATAATTATAATAGTAACTCATACGTGGTATTTGATGGGTATAAAAAAGAAAGTGTTATATCAGCCGAACAGAATCGTCTCGCATTAAGAAATAATTGTGCAGATATTGAATTTGATGAATATAAGCGGAAAGCGATGCCGATAAATTAATTGTTGAGACGGCAATGAATTTGGAATCAACAGATGTTCTATCTGAAACTATCAGACGATTACGATTTCTTAGTGATATTAACGGCATTGGTAGATAAAGATTGTGAAATATATTTTCTAAAACAATTCCGAGGCAAAGTTCAACAGGAGATATCCTCATCGAAATGTTTAGAAAAATCCTAACCAAATTGTAAAGAACATTTTCTTTTTATACATGCCTTTAAGCGTTGTGACACTACTTCTTCGGTTTTCAATAAAGGAAAAATTAAGATTGCCAAAAATTTTGAGAAACGGATTGGTTTACACGACTCAGTAAAAGTATTTAAAAATATCAATGAAGACCCCAATAATATATTGCAAGCAGGTGTAGCACGTATTTTGAGTTTATATGGCGCTCCGTCTAAAATTCATGATTGAAATACATTCAGGTTCAATTCTTTTATAAAAGCAACAGCCACAAAAACGAGTGTTCTTTTGTCATCACTGCCTTCAACAACTGATGCAGTGTTTGAGCACCTTAAAAGAGTGTACCTACAAATTCAGATATGGCTAGGAAATAACGTAGTTATTGAACATTGCGGATGGAAGTATTCCAGTAACATGTACATCCCAATAAAAATGAATCAATTTCCTGCTCCGGATAATTTATAGCAAATGTTATTTTGTAATTGCAAAAAGGGATGTGGAGATGTGTTATACTACAGTGTATCATGTTTACAGTGCAGCGGAAATAGTTGTTCCAATACTTCACCTATTATACAGATAGATGAAGTTGAAGAAAATATTTGATGTAGACAACAATCTAATATATTTAAATAAACAGATTTTGTACTAATTTTTTTTCTTTTCATTTTCATTCGTAATTAATTACCTTATTTTTTTAAATGCACACAATAGAGTGCAATTAATTTAAAATTAAACTGGCCAAGAAGTCCCACTGTACATAGCAGCTGTCTCTCCGCTCTCCCTCCACATTTTTCTACCTGTTCGAGATCTCTACTGCTATTTTTATACACAGGTATCTTTGAAAAATGTTCCTACATGTCTACTCAGGTAAGATTTAACTTATAAATAAAATAAAAATACTGTTTAAAATGAAAATATATGGTCAAACATTACTTTTTTATAATAATTTGGTTAAACAATGAAAAAATGGAGTGCACAAAAAATTTTGGGTAAACATTTGCAATCATATATTGTATGATTCATATCAACAATTTTGTACCGTGTCTTATTCGCTCATGTGTCATATATGAGCAATTTTTTACTTGTTTTGTAACATGAAAATTTTTCGAACGCAGTAGGATAACTATTAGCGCTTTTTGAATAGGACGTGGCAGCGAGTACTCTATACAATGCATATATAAAAATATATTTGGTGATTTGCAAAGACTTCGGACTCAGTATTTACTTGTTTGGCTTGAAGGGGACTGCCTCCAGCAGCTCTTATATCCCCTATAGCATGCTGAGCATCGCTTTCGAACAAGTTTTTCATCATTTCGGGGAATTTCTGTTAGTCGATGGCTACAGGTGGAAGAACTTGGTTGTGTTGGAGGCCTTGCACGATATTGTTTGTTAGCTGGTTCGCCGAGCCAGGACTGAATAATTATTTCTCGAATTTGTTGTATAGTGAGTGTTTTTGTGTAATTTCATTGTATATTACGCGTGTGTTAACAATAGCAGTCTGAAATATGAGGTCATATGCGATTTTTTTATACCACGTCATACTTTTCCTTAACGGGGAATAATAAGAACTAAGCTGATCTGCTACATCTATGCCTTTCTAAGCTTCATTGTACTCAACTGTCATCTTAGGTTTTAATGTTTCGGCACCACACCAGTTAAACCTAGATACCATTTCGTTATCGTGGCAGCTAGATATCATTAGCACATCAAACTTATCGTTCCGTTTTCTCAATTTTTTCAACAAAACTTCTTGCGGTAAGCCCTTCTTATTCTTACGGAGCGTGCCACATAATCAGTATGACGATCTTTCAGATATTTGACCAAACCACGACTGGTGTAAAATTTGTCAGCAATTATTAGTATTCCTTCATTTAGAAGGGGTAGACATAATTTAACAACGACTGAGCCTGGCTTGTCAACGCCTTCAAGGGCGGAATTTGCACCAGCATACACAATGTAAGACCAAGTGTAACTATTTACCGAATACATTTTATAAATTTTGATCCCATATTTGCTGGCCTTAGATGGAATATGAATGAATGATGTCAATAAATGGTTGAATTTTATATAAAATATTTTGATTATGAGGCTGATTATCCTCAAAGTGCCAACAACGTAAAATTGATGAAAACCTATTATATGACATAGATACTTCATGAAATAGTGGATTATAGTTCAATGCGTTCATTTTCCAATAATGTTCGATGGATGGTTTCTTATCAATTCCCATTAGTAATACCAATGCATAATTGTTAGTTTTGTTCACCATGAGTTCGATAACCTCATTAGAAACAAAATATTCATAAATTTGTAGGACACTAATATCTCCTTTTTCATCAGTAATGGACTCAATTTCCTTAACACCTGATCTTCCGGTAAATTTTTCCCGTCCAATAGCCAGAACATCTTCCAACCACAATAATTCAGGATCTGCCCTAGGTTCGGGTTCTGCTGTAACTTCTACTCCATCTGAATTTTCGTCTTCCTGCAAAATTTTCTCTTCATTTTCGTTCCAACTTATGTTTTCTGACTGTCTTCCAGAGGTGTTTGAGCTATCTTCGTCACTTTCATGTAGTAAATATTCATCACTATCGCTGAAATCCCAATCACTATCACTTTCTTCTAGCATTTCTTCGATTTCTTCTGCCGAAAATTTGGAGCCTGAAGCCATATTTTTGTATTTAATAAACCAAGAACTTGAACTAAAATACACGCTAAGTTGAGGCCAATTTATTTTAATTTTTCTACAACTTTGTGTACAGAATTTCTGTACCGTTCGGTTTTGTACCATCGATATCAGTAGTTGTTGTACTATGACAAATATTTCTAACGGACCTCTCACTGAAGTATGTTTTACTATGCTGCCAGACTGACCATTTTTAGTTGTAAAGTATGAACTAGATAAGCGGCAATCCAGTTTAATTTTATAGTAAAACTTAGCCGAGAAAAGTTACTAGGCAAAATTCTACCAGACCTGATATCAATTAGTTTGTAAGTTCATGTAATGTACATTAGGTTGGATTAAAACATTTTTTTTTTAATTTTTATTTCGGCCTATGCGGGAAAGTTGCCTCATATAATATAGGGGTTTTCAGTAAGAGCGCTTCAACTTTTGAACTTTTTTGAATAAAACACAAACGGTTTGCCTTTTTCAACTAATTTTTTTTTTATTATCGAGTTTGAACATATACATTTAAGTATGAAATACGATTTCTTTTGCATGACCACCGCGTGCACGTTTTACGAAGTCCAATCAATGAACTCTATGTTCGACCACTCTTTTGCATAAATCGGCCGAAATTCCAGCAATTTCGTCAATATTGGCTCTGAGCTCACAAATCGTCGTCGGCTTGTTACTGTAGACCAATGGCTTCACATAACCCAAAACGGGACGGCTTATTAAATGGACCGTAAAATGGCCATAATGCTCTTAGAGTAGCAGCAACAGAACGATTATTTTCATAAAAAATTTGCACGATTTGCAATCGTTGCTCAAGTGTGTAGCGTTCCATGATGAGATGTATACTAATGAAGTTTACAAATGACAAGCGAAAAATAAAAAATATTGCGTCGTTCGCCCTCCCTATAGGAAAAAAGTTGAAGCGCACCTATTGAACAACCCTATATAAGGACAATCAAATGTTTATATGGAGTCATGTCAAAATTTTGGGGGCGAATACTGCCACACGTTCTTCAAAATTCTTTCAAATGGGTAAAATTCTGACATAGTTGCAAAGAACTTCGATTGTGTTCATATTACAAAAAACAATTGTATACCAACCTTGTTAAGCTATTTATGTGTGAAAATCTCTACAAACGAAATTTTTGTCTATTTTCAATATTTAGCGAAATATATTGAAAAATATTAAAACTTATATACCGAGCCATTGATTACGAAAATTTCACAAAAATTAGCTTGGTGTCAAATTTAAACTTTTTTACATTCTTTTAAATACAAATCAAACACACTTTTTTGGATATCGAATCATTGAAAGTTTGTAAAGCTTTTATTATTAACTTTTAATTATTATGACATAGTAGAGACATCATACAAAAACACAGAAAAAACGAAGGATAGATTTATGTGGGATAGTGGATAGTGGGGAGATTTGTACCTAAATAATTTCACAGGCCAAACGAAAAGGGAGATAAAGCCGTGGAAAAGCTACCGAGCATTAGGGCGCTCTCACATCACTGACGCATTGCCCCATGTCTGCTATAAGTGTGTTCTCAAACGCAGTCTCGTATGGCCTGTCAAATTCTTAGTTATTACAAATCTATCCTTTAGTGATAATTCTATCGACTATCCACTATCCTGTATCCACTATCCACTATCCACCTGAAATCTTATATAAGATATAAAATTTAAAATAATTTGCTTGTTCTCATATAAATATTATGGCTCTACGTGGTGAATTATTATAACTAGTATTTGGACATGGATGGGTGTTGAAACCTAATGTTTTACCAAGTTACGAAGATGTAATTCTATGCTATTTGTGGATTAGTGAGAATAAGAAAAATCAATTTAAAAATCTTACAAGTGACACTTCCGTTGTATCTCAAAATTTATTAGATATTTGGAAATCAGCTTTGATTCCTACAATAGAGCATCGATCAGTTGTTCGGAAAATAAAACAGTATCATGATAAATACCGTACTTTACTCAAATCGTACAAATCTAGAAAGGACCAAAATTCTTATCAATAGAAAATTCAAAATTTTAGAAAGGAAACTCAATTTTTTTCGATATTGCATCATGTAAATGCGAGAAATTTGATTCAGGTAGGTGTGCAATACCAGAAAAAGTACCAATTCTTGAAAGATTATTTTTGACTGACCAGCGCAAAGTAAGAAAAATAGGTATTGGTGGCATAGACGTGAAGAATTCCATGAAGTTGAAGAAAAAAATGGAAAGAAAAAAGAAGAAAGTCAAAATAATAAAATGGATGAATCAACTTTCTCTGGTAATCAGAATATTGATAACGAAATGGTTCCTTCAGAACCTATACCAGTGATATCGTCTGAACCTTTGGAGGAGATTGCAGCTGACAGATTCGGTATATCAGATAGAGCTGCAGCAGCTCTCGTGACAACTACACTTCAAGATGTTGGATTAGTAACGAAAGATGATTTAAGTAAAGTTGTTGACAGAAACAAAATAAGGCATTCCCGTACTGTACAGAGAAAAATTTTAAGTAATACGCCTTCGTTAATCTCGGGACCATTTGCGCTTTAATTTGATGGGAGAAAGGACAAAACTTATACAATGGTTGAAGGTTGTAGAAAAATTACTATAGAGGAGCACATAAGTTTAGTAAAGAAACCGAACTCGGAGTATTTTGGGCATATTACAGTAGAAAGCGAAAAAGCAAAAATGGTGAGTATGAAAATTAAATAACTTTTTGATAGAAAAAACCTTGATAACAATAACGTGGTTGCGGTTGGATGTGATGGAACTGTTTTGAACACAGGTTTTAAAGGAGGAGTAATACGATATTTAGAAGAAAGTCTTCAAAAACCCTTACAATGATTAATCTGCGAATTACACGCCAATGAACTCCCGCTTAGACATTTGTTTGAATACATTGATGGTTCTACGTCTGAAAGCTTTAACGGTGAAATAGAGAAAAAATTGAAGGATTGTGAGAAGCTTTCTTTCGTCAATTATAAACCAATTATATTCACACTAGCAGATATATCCAGTGAAAAGGATTTAAGTACGGATCAAAAATACATATTTGATATTTGTAGTGCTATTATAAGTGGACATAGCAACGACAGCTTAAAAAAGAAAAACCCCAGAATAATTGTTATTCCAGATGGCTTACTATAGCGAATAGAATTTAAAGATTGTATGTCTCAACAAGTCATCCTTCAGAAAATTTTATGATGTTAGTTCATTTTATTGTAAAAGTTTATGCACCAATGTGGTTTAAAAACTCAACCAAGCTCCATATATGGGTAAAAAAATTTACATTCAACTATAGTCCGATTGAGATATCTACCAGAAAACCTAAAAAAGATAGTGGACTCTGTAATTCAAAGAAATGGTTTTTTCGGACATCCGGAGAACATGTTGTTGGCAATGTTGGTTGATGAAAGAATGGACGTAAAGGTTTTGACGTTAGAAAAAATAATAAAGAGTAGAGAAACACCCGGTGTTGGGATAAGGTTTTTTAAAATACCAAAATTTAATTTTAGTGCAAAACGCTACACGAAAATGGTTAACTGGAATGATGTTACACTTACTGAGCGGCCACTCGTAACAAAAATAAGCACAGATGTACATAATGAATGCAAACAATCACCCCAAAAAGAAGATGCACTAATTTTGTCTACGGTAAAAAAGTACCCATGCCACACTCAAGCCACAGAAAGATGTGTTAAACTGGTAACTGAATCATCAACTGCTGTTTGTGGAGACACTAGTAAAGATGGATTTATTAGAGTGCGATTGGAATCTCGTAAAGTCATGCCAAAATTTAACTCTATAAAAGATTACAGTGTTTGTAAAAATTAATTTTAATTTTAATGCTTAAAAATGAAATTTGATACTATTTGAAATGAATTTGAATAAAAGAAATGTTTGAAGTGCTATATTTTGTTACACATATTCCTTTTTTGATAAATATGTAGGAATTGTTATTGATTTCGTGACTATGATATAAAGGTTCTTGGTATTAAATGGCAGTTGGATTTTCATATTTTTCAATAAATTTCGCTAAATATTGAAAATAGACGAAAATGTCGTTTGTAGAGTTTTTCACACATAGGCCGAATTAAAACTTAAAAAAAAAAATATTCTCCATACAACTTTCGATCCACCTTAACGTACATACATGTTATTTGATAAAACTTAAACGCGGAAACTGTTCGGGTACGTTCACATGAATCACATGTGAGCGCATTTTCTTTGACGCATATATGATTCATAAAACGTATAGCGTTGAACTCGGTCGCGTACGATCGTGAATCACATGTGAGCAATTTGGTTTTTGTTGTTTTTGTATAAATCATTTTTTCTAACATCTTTCAAAAGCCCATATTGAAAAAAATCAGTGAGCGTGGCGCGTTTCAGTGTCGTCGTTATATAGGGCCAGGGAACTTAATAAAAACAATATCCCACATCGATCATATTAATTCATTCACTATAACTCTAATCCGAGGTGAAAACCCCCAGGCGCTCTACTAACACTGCCAATTGGTACCTTCAATACTTTTTGCATTTTTGGGGCGCTGATCAACACATTGAATTGATCCGTTGTGCTTTTGAGCACCGTGGAGTCGGGTCGTCGTCGGTAGGAACCCACGTAAAAACAATCGGACGCTGTCCCTAATGTTCTTAATTTCCAGTGGTTGTTGGTGCAAGCTTGTAAGAAATATATATTTCCTTGTGGTTGCTTATTTCCATTGAGAAATAGCACTGCCTGTCATGTAGCGATTGGTTGTTGATGCAAACTTGTTGGAAATATATTTTCCTTGTGGGTGCTAATTTCTAGTGAGAAAAAGCACTGCATATCTTGTGTCGCTTGTTTGTTAGTGCAAGCTTGTAGGGAATATATATTTCCTTGTGGTTGCTAAATTCTAGGGAGAAATAACACTGCCCACATTTTGGTGCTTACTTCCGTTTCCTATCTAGTGCTCGTGCATACTAAAAGGTGCCAACCATTCCGGCGCCTGATTTATTTGTATTGCCTTGCGATAAGCACTTTGCCGCAATCTGCACTTCTGTGCCCTTCCTGCCTGCACCTTCGGCAGACATCCTTCTTGGCCCTGCATTCTGCCACCCAATGGTCAAAGCCCATACAGCGGAAAGAGCCGGGCGTCAACTGGTCTGGCGGTACCAGGAAGGAAAACCACTTGACATAGCAACGACCTGCTTCCAAGAGGGCGGACATAAGCATGTCCGTGCCCTCACGGACAACATTCGTCCCCCCATCAGGGCTGACCTTCCAAGGACGGCTGACCATCCTGACGTCCTTCTCCAGACACCCAGGGCTGAACTCCTTCAGGTTCAAACGGAAAAGCTCCCCCATGAACTCATCAGGGGAGATCTCCGTATGGACCCCCTGGACCCTAACTCTAGGTCCCAGCTTCCGTCGTACGCCCGCATCGAGCCCCACCTCGGATAACTTGGCATTCTTCGCCAAGTTATCATTCTCGGCAACGTATGGGGTGCGAATAATCGCACCTCCATAATTCAACGGGCGCACCTCGTGCACCCTAACCCCCATAGACGGACCCACTTTCTTTATCACCTCCTTGGACGTAGTGGGGGTCTAACCCCTCTCAACCGGCTTTGGCATCGGCAATGCAGGCAACACAGGCGCAGGCGCCCTCGCTTCCGCTCACCCCCGACTTACCCGGAGATACCTTTTGAGGTATCTTTACGGTCTCCTTTTCCAATGGAACCGCTGCTCCTCCAGTGGTCTTCTTCTTAGTACACGGAGGGACCTCAAGACGTGCTCCTCCTCGCCCGACGTCGTATCGTCCATTGCCGACGACGGCACCGTGGAACCGACTGGAAGAGGGGTGTTCGCCCCTTCTGCATACTGTCTAATTTGGGCATCGCCCAACACCCCACCACGTAACTGACGAATAAGCCGTACAAGGTTTCCGGAGCACTAGAACGAAGGCGCTTTATGAACGAAGGCACAAGCAACGGTGCAGGGATGAGCCCCACACAGGCACGTACACAGCGGATGCACCTAGCGGCGAGTCAAAGCAAAGCGCGAGGGCGTAGCCCACAGCGCCAACCAAAGGTCACCACCAATGCCTCGCCGGACAGAACACTTTTCCCCGAACAAGGACGGGTCGACCCAAGTGAAGCTAACGCCGGGCCCGACCGTAGGCAAAAACGCCGCACGCTGTAGTCAAGCACCTGTTCAAGGCACTCAACCCTGACGCAGCACCTCACCTACGCACAAAAACACTCGCTTTTTAACCGTTGCCAAGGATGCCAATATAACGGCACGCCAATTAGATAACCACGCGCATAGTATACCCTCGCCGTAAACGAACGGTACACGCACAAAAGTCACGCCGAAAAATAACGGTACGACACAAAAACCGACGCCGTATTAAGGGCACGTGCCAAATACCACGCCGAAAAATAACGGCACGGCCGCAAAAGTTGTAAACAACTTCAGGTAGCGGCACTCTTTTGAGCTTCCAATACTATAGCGGCACTCACACGCACGCACAATGTGTCAATAGCACGGAGTATAGTGGCACTCACTAGAGTGTCCAACAACACTACCGTACGGCACTCACTCAAGCGTCCAATAAATTACAGCACGCTGTACGATAACCGCTTAGAACACGACACGTCCGCACTATTCAACAGTCAGACTGAGAATGAATGAGTTAATAGGCACAGCGTGTCCGATTGTGTTTACAAGGGTAACCACCGGCGACGGCGCTCAAAAGCACAACGGATCAAAACAACGCGTTTATCAGCGCCCAAAGATGCAAAGGGCACTTAAGGTACCAATTGGTAATGTGAAATGGACACACTGACCACCTTGGCAGGGTTCGAGGTCTATCTAACCCTCTGCCGTTCTATGGGTCCCGGCACCCGGTTGCAATGCAACTCCACATCGAGCCAAAAGGCTCTACCCGCATCTAGGTGTTAAACCACAGCCACCACGATACTTCCCGAAGGGCCTACCTCAAGAACAAGTCGGAGCAAACTGCGAGGGCCCCCGTTCCCCGTGGTACCAAATTTAAGTCTCCGGTCAGACCTCGTAGGCGAGACTACTACCAGTTGAACTTCCATACAGCTCTGGACTGGTTGCCATTACCCACACCTAAACCCCAATCCCACAACAGAACACACAGACAAGAATAGCTAAAAACGAATCAACTGAACGCCTTAAACTCCGTCACCGCCTAAAAACTTCAGGCGCATATTGCCCTAACATTTCGACATTCCGACGGTTGGCAATCACACCACTCACATCATACCGTCCATCAGTCCAACTAATCCCTACACCCACAAGATCCCTAATGTCTGAGTACATCGGGCATTCACAGAGGACGTGCACCCAGGTCTCTCTTGCCGACCCACAAGCACATTTCTCACTAAGAGGCCCATGTCCTGTAAGGAGGAACCCTAGGCTGAGGGAAAATCGAAAATCAGGATTTTCCCCGACAAAGGAAACATCCCGAATGTACTCGTATGTCACGCGAACTTTGGAACTATTGTCCCAACGGTTTGGCCACCCACGAAGCATACACTCATTCAACAACCTTTTGCATTCTAAATACCTACATCACAGTTGGATAACTGTGGATCCTGCGGCAGTGGCATACATAGCCTCCTTCTCAACCTGAAGGCAACAGTACGCTGTGTGACTTACAGGTCAAGAGGAGGCGCACCCATCAATACTTGCAACGCATCCGTACTTACTGTACGGCATACAGGCATGCAGGCAAGCAGCATAATGCGCTGGCACGCATTCAGATGACGTTGGCCACCAGTCGTTAACGCCGATTCGTACAATACAGCGGCCCCGATGTGGTACAGGCCACAAACAGGCCCCGATATATCGTGCGAACCGCACGTCGACTTAGGCCCCAGTTACGTCTGAGAACGCGACGAAATTGCCCGACAATTGCCTGCAGCCGCTCCCTCAATAACACTTAGTGTGGAGTAAAACACATCTTTTAACTCATTGTCAACCCTAGGTATTTGACTTGCGTCTTATATCTGATATTAACCCCATTCAAATGGACAATCGGTGGACGCCTCGGCGACAATCTACTCTTAAGCAGCATTGTCCATCGATATGCCTACCCCCACATCTACCCCCCACGCATCTTCTACACTACGTCCTTTCCTAACACCATACGGCCTATCAGACCTATTACTCCGAATTAGCTCCTAAAGCCGCTCAACCACGACCCTTTCCAACAGTTTTCCAAGTACTGGAAGGAGGCTGAAACCACGATAAGATCGGGGATTGCTCCTGATCTTATCGCGCGACTTCATATAGAGTAAAGCCATGTCAAGTGATCCTCGAAAATTTCACTAAGTCACGGATTTTAGGGCAAGATGTCTCGTTGTGTAGTCAAAGTCATGTTAACGCTGTTCTATAAATATTTCGCGCAAATTCCAATTTTAGCAATTGTTATTAACAATCAAAATTTTAAGCAACATTAAATTGAAAAATTAATTACTCCAAAACTACAATAGATAATGACGTGAAATTTTGCATACCATTCAAGTATTGTCTGTACTATTTTTCAAGAGTTAATAACTCTTTTTATTTTGACAAAAAGATAAATAAATAATAACTTTTTGTAATCAGTGGCATTTTTTCATGTTTTCTTCACGCTGTTAAACAATCGGACTTACGCATAATTGTGCGGAAAACGCTTACCTTTAATAATCTGAAAATAGAATTTTGTACTTTTACTCCATTTCCGAGATATTGACTGTTTTGTAACTTGATGCGCTCGACGGTAGCATTGCTGCCATCGGCTGATCGGTCACGCGGCGGCTTGAGGGACCGCGCAAACTGAAGCAGCGTGCACGTTTCTTTTTTCAGTCCTACTCAAAGTGCAGAAAGTGAGACGTCGGATAGCTCTATAGATTCTTTTGACGCACAAAGTTTGCGTGTGTAAAACGCATCAGAATGTGGCTTTGAAAATGTATGGAATCAGGCATGAATTAAGAAAATGTAAAATAAATTTTCAGGAGAATATGGGCGATTTGATAAAACAGTGTGTCTGCGAAAATTCGACGCCCCATTGTTTTTTGCGGGATTGCAAAGCATGTCCCGGAGTATCAGCAGTCATGGAACACATTAAACAAACTTTGACCGAAAATGAAGTTGAAGAAATCACATACAGTCAATGGGTGAACACTGACCGGTAACTGCGTAATTCAAAAAATTCCACGCGACCATGAAGGGCGTTTTGTAAACCTTTATGAGGCGTTCAAAAGCACTTTGTGGGAAGTGGCTAATAAAAAAATCTGCATTTTCATTATAGTACATCATGCATGATTAAGAATATTTCCATTACAGATGCGAAATAGTGCAAGAAACAGAGCAAAGTTTGTAGAAACACTTGGTGGCGATTTATCTGCAGTCCGTAAACATGATTTCTTATCGAAAATTCAAGTGGCGTATTTTGCTGAGAAAAAAATACTGCATCCGATGAAGAATATGTTGTCAGTTAAGAAAATTACACTTTCCAGATTCAAGTTGCAATCCAATCCCATCATTGGTCTAATACTCAAGCTACTCTCCATCCTTATGTTATATATTATCGCAAAGATGGAGTAGCTTATCATCTTAGTTTCGTGATAATATCTGGAAAATTGACTTATGACGCGAATTCTGTCCATTTATTCAATGCACGACATGCGAAGTATTTGAAGAAGAAATTTGGATGTAGAAATGTGAAAAAAATTTTACTTCTCCGATGGGGCAGGTTCACAGTACAAAAACAAATTTAATGTTTTAAATTTATATCATCATAAGAATGATTTTGCGATCGACGCTGAATGGAATTTTTTCGCAACGTCTCATGGAAAAGGAGCGTGCGATAGAGTTGGAGGAGCTCTGAAGAGATTAGCACATAAAGTAAGTATGCAACGTGTAAGCGGGGATCATATAAGTAACCTTGAAGCTCTCTATGAATGGGCGAAAATGCTTTCAAAACAATCGATTTTGATTTTTGGTCTTAACTTGAGCATGATGCTCATGAAAAAAAATATCAAAGCCGCATCAAAGGAGGTGTAGCGATAAAAAATACGCGGCAATATCACCAGTTTCAACCTACGATTGGAAAAAAAAATCAAAGTCGAATTTTTTCATAAGACGATTCTTTGTTTGAAAATACTATCAGCAAATAAAAGAAAGAAACGTAAATAAAACTGTCATATTATGGTAAAAATGTACTATACTTGGAATCTTTCGGACTTTTAATACAATATAATTATTTTAATGAAATTAGTTGTACACTGATTCAGTTTGTGCGGACCCTCAAGCCGCCGCGCGACCGATCAGCCGATGACAGCAATGCTACCGTCGAGCGCATCAAGTTACAAAACAGTCAATGTCTCGGAAATGGAGTAAAAGTACAAAATTCTATTTTCAGATTATTAAAGGTAAGCGTTTTCCGCACAATTATGCGTAAGTCCGATTGTTTAACAGCGTGAAGAAAACATGAAAAAATGCCACTGATTACAAAAAGTTATTATTTATTTATATTTTTGTCAAAATAAAAAGAGTTATTAACTCTTGAAAAATAGTACAGACAATACTTGAATGGTATGCAAAATTTCACGTCATTATCTATTGTAGTTTTGGAGTAATTAATTTTTCAATTTAATGTTGCTTAAAATTTTGATTGTTAATAACAATTGCTAAAATTGGAATTTGCGCGAAATATTTATAGAACAGCGTTAACATGACTTTGACTACACAACGAGACATCTTACCCTTAAATCCGTGACTTAGTGAAATTTTCGAGGATCACTTGACATGGCTTTACTTTATATCAGAAATGGCCTCCAGATATTCCGGAATGAACTTCCATAAGCATTTGCACATCTCTCCGTTCAAATCATCGAAACCTGGAGACCTTTTAGTCCTGACCAGGCCAAACGCATAATCCAACTTCCCAACGTCTAGTGGAGGAACCTCAACCTCAGTCCTGGGAAAGAACTCGCCTAACAGAACTTTGGCGCACTCTCTCCACGTCGATAACACGGTGTCACATACGCGAAGACTCCGACAGATCCTATAAACCTGTCCCCAAAGGTCATCCCTACTTTTCCCCATAAATCTCCTCCACTCTTCCTCCTTAACTCTCACTAGCATCTTCTTATATTCACTCATCCCTACACTAAATTGATACTTGAGCTGGGACAAATTCTCCGAATAGGTCCGCCTGGCGCGTTGAAACAACCGCCTCAAGGCGACTTACAGACACTTGCAGCAAAATACAATATCATTATATATCTTATGTCTTACATGGGTTCCATTGGTTATATTATGGCTGGAAGTGGGATAAAAGAAGCTCTTTCTACCATATATGCTGAAAATACAATTGATCACATAGCATCTGGACATGCGTATGCTAGAGCTGTACGTGCTCATACGTTATTACAGGAAGCGGTAACACAATTGATTTTTGAACATCTTATGGACCACAATACAGGTTTTGCAAATATACTGAATGATGAAGATAACTCTATGATTTTAGAAATGTTCAACTACGCTGAAATAACTGAAAACCACGTTTACAAAAATTTTTGAAAATAAGCTACTTGAGCTTGAAAATAAAAATAAAACTTCAAAGCTATGGATTTTTTATTTTCGAATGGTTACAATATTGAAGGACTTCATTGCTGCGGACCGTATGGGAGATTGGAGTTTACATTTGTATAGTATTGAGCTAATGAATTAAAATTGTCAAGGAAAAATAAAATAAATTCTCTATTGGCGAAAAATAGCAAAATTAAAATTCATGACGAGATTATTCCTGTTGACCCATTACGGCTGTTTCAACGTATTTGTGTTTTTAAAAAAACCGTCGAAGAACTTAAAAATTATATGAATTAGGTATTGGCGCCATATCCACTAGCTGTATTTGAAGATGGTGAGCTGCGAAAAACAAAAAAAATCAACATTTTACGAATTATTTCCGGAAATTTCCATTAATTTAAAAATATAGAAAATCTCTATTATGTTATTGACGGAGGCATGTTACTACATCGTTGTAAATGGCAGTTAAATGAAACGTTTGCAATGATGTATGACCATTATGTAAGATATTTAAAAAATAATTATAATAGTAACACATACGTGGTATTTGATGGGTATAAAAAAGATAGTATTACATCAGCCGAACGGAATCGTCGCTCATTAAGAAATAATTGTGCAGATATTGAATTTGATGAACATATGCCTTAAAAAATTGCTCAAGATAAATTTTTGACAAATAGTAAAAATAAACTTCGCTTGGTAGAAATGTTGAGAATTAAATTAGCTGACAACAATATTTTCACATGCCAAGCGGAAAGCGATGCCGATAAATTAATTATTGAGACGGCAATGAATTTGGAATCAACAGATGTTCTATCTGAAACTATCAGACGATTACGATGTCTTAGTGATATTAACGGCATTGGTAGATAAAGATTGTGAAATATATTTTCTAAAACAATTCCGAGGCAAAGTTCAACAGGAGATATCCTCATCGAAATGTTTAGAAAAATCATTACCAAATTGTAAAGAACATATTCTTTTTTTACATGCCTTTAGGCGTTGTGACACTACTTCTTCGGTTTTCAATAACGGAAAAATTAAGATTGCCAAAACTTTTAAGAAACGGATTGATTTACACGACTCAGTAAAAGTATTTAAAAATATCAATGAAGATCCCAATAATATATTGCAAGCAGGTATAGCACGTATTTTGAGTTTATATGGCGCTCCGTCTAAACTTCATGATTGAAATACTTTGAGGTTCAATTAGTTTATAAAAGCAACAGCCACAAAAACGAGTGTTCCTTTGTCATCACTACCTTCAACAAATGATGCAGCGTTTGAGCACCTTAAAAAAGTGTACTTACAAATTCAGATATGGCTAGGAAATGACGTAGTTATTGAAAATTGCGGATGGAAGTATTCCAATAACATGTACATCCCAATAAAAATGAATAAATTTCGTGCTCCGGATAATTTATTGCAAATGTTATTTTGTAATTGCAAAAAGGGATGTGGAGATGTGTTATACTACAGTGTATCATTTTTACAGTGCAGCGGAAATAGTTGTTCCAATACTTCACCTATTATACAGATAGATGAAGTAGAAGAAAATATTTGATGTAGACAACAAAAAAACCGATTTTGTACTAAATTGTTTTTTCTTTTCATTTTCATTCGTAATTAATTACCTTATTTTTTTAAATTTATACAATAGAGTGCAATTCATTTGTAATTAAACTGGCCAAGAAGTCCCACTGTACATAGCAGCTGTCGCTCTGCTCTCCCTCCACGTTTTTCTACCTGTTCGAGATCTCTACTGCTATTTTTATACACAGGTATCTTTGAAAAATGTTCCTACATGTCTACTCAGGTAAGATTTAACTTATAAATAAAATAAAAATACTGTTTAAAATGAAAATATATGGTCAAACATTACTTTTTTATAATAATTTGGTTAAACAATGAAAAAATGGAGTGCACAAAAAATTTTGGGTAAACATTTGCAATCATATATTGTATGATTCATATCAACAATTTTGTACCGTGTCTTATTCGCTCATGTGTCATATATGAGCAATTTTTTACTTGTTTTGTAACATGAAAATTTTTCGAACGCAGTAGGATAACTATTAGCGCTTTTTGAATAGGACGTGGCAGCGAGTACTCTATACAATGCATATATAAAAATATATTTGGTGATTTGCAAAGACTTCGGACTCAGTATTTACTTGTTTGGCTTGAAGGGGACTGCCTCCAGCAGCTCTTATATCCCCTATAGCATGCTGAGCATCGCTTTCGAACAAGTTTTTCATCATTTCGGGGAATTTCTGTTAGTCGATGGCTACAGGTGGAAGAACTTGGTTGTGTTGGAGGCCTTGCACGATATTGTTTGTTAGCTGGTTCGCCGAGCCAGGACTGAATAATTATTTCTCGAATTTGTTGTATAGTGAGTGTTTTTGTGTAATTTCATTGTATATTACGCGTGTGTTAACAATAGCAGTCTGAAATATGAGGTCATATGCGATTTTTTTATACCACGTCATACTTTTCCTTAACGGGGAATAATAAGAACTAAGCTGATCTGCTACATCTATGCCTTTCTAAGCTTCATTGTACTCAACTGTCATCTTAGGTTTTAATGTTTCGGCACCACACCAGTTAAACCTAGATACCATTTCGTTATCGTGGCAGCTAGATATCATTAGCACATCAAACTTATCGTTCCGTTTTCTCAATTTTTTCAACAAAACTTCTTGCGGTAAGCCCTTCTTATTCTTACGGAGCGTGCCACATAATCAGTATGACGATCTTTCAGATATTTGACCAAACCACGACTGGTGTAAAATTTGTCAGCAATTATTAGTATTCCTTCATTTAGAAGGGGTAGACATAATTTAACAACGACTGAGCCTGGCTTGTCAACGCCTTCAAGGGCGGAATTTGCACCAGCATACACAATGTAAGACCAAGTGTAACTATTTACCGAATACATTTTATAAATTTTGATCCCATATTTGCTGGCCTTAGATGGAATATGAATGAATGATGTCAATAAATGGTTGAATTTTATATAAAATATTTTGATTATGAGGCTGATTATCCTCAAAGTGCCAACAACGTAAAATTGATGAAAACCTATTATATGACATAGATACTTCATGAAATAGTGGATTATAGTTCAATGCGTTCATTTTCCAATAATGTTCGATGGATGGTTTCTTATCAATTCCCATTAGTAATACCAATGCATAATTGTTAGTTTTGTTCACCATGAGTTCGATAACCTCATTAAAAACAAAATATTCATAAGTTTGTAGGACACTAATATCTCCTTTTTCATCAGTAATGGACTCAATTTCCTTAACACCTGATCTTCCGGTAAATTTTTCCCGTCCAATAGCCAGAACATCTTCCAACCACAATAATTCAGGATCTGCCCTAGGTTCGGGTTCTGCTGTAACTTCTACTCCATCTGAATTTTCGTCTTCCTGCAAAATTTTCTCTTCATTTTCGTTCCAACTTATGTTTTCTGACTGTCTTCCAGAGGTGTTTGAGCTATCTTCGTCACTTTCATGTAGTAAATATTCATCACTATCGCTGAAATCCCAATCACTATCACTTTCTTCTAGCATTTCTTCGATTTCTTCTGCCGAAAATTTGGAGCCTGAAGCCATGTTTTTGTATTTAATAAACCAAGAACTTGAACTAAAATACACGCTAAGTTGAGGCCAATTTATTTTAATTTTTCTACAACTTTGTGTACAGAATTTCTGTACCGTTCGGTTTTGTACCATCGATATCAGTAGTTGTTGTACTATGACAAATATTTCTAACGGACCTCTCACTGAAGTATGTTTTACTATGCTGCCAGACTGACCATTTTTAGTTGTAAAGTATGAACTAGATAAGCGGCAATCCAGTTTAATTTTATAGTAAAACTTAGCCGAGAAAAGTTACTAGGCAAAATTCTACCAGACCTGATATCAATTAGTTTGTAAGTTCATGTAATGTACATTAGGTTGGATTAAAACATTTTTTTTTTAATTTTTATTTCGGCCTATGCGGGAAAGTTGCCTCATATAATATAGGGGTTTTCAGTAAGAGCGCTTCAACTTTTGAACTTTTTTGAATAAAACACAAACGGTTTGCCTTTTTCAACTAATTTTTTTTTTATTATCGAGTTTGAACATATACATTTAAGTATGAAATACGATTTCTTTTGCATGACCACCGCGTGCACGTTTTACGAAGTCCAATCATTGAACTCTATGTTCGACCACTCTTTTGCATAAATCGGCCGAAATTCCAGCAATTTCGTCAATATTGGCTCTGAGCTCACAAATCGTCGTCGGCTTGTTACTGTAGACCAATGGCTTCACATAACCCAAAACGGGACGGCTTATTAAATGGACCGTAAAATGGCCATAATGCTCTTAGAGTAGCAGCAACAGAACGATTATTTTCATAAAAAATTTGCACGATTTGCAATCGTTGCTCAAGTGTGTAGCGTTCCATGATGAGATGTATACTAATGAAGTTTACAAATGACAAGCGAAAAATAAAAAATATTGCGTCGTTCGCCCTCCCTATAGGAAAAAAGTTGAAGCGCACCTATTGAACAACCCTATATAAGGACAATCAAATGTTTATATGGAGTCATGTCAAAATTTTGGGGGCGAATACTGCCACACGTTCTTCAAAATTCTTTCAAATGGGTAAAATTCTGACATAGTTGCAAAGAACTTCGATTGTGTTCATATTACAAAAAACAATTGTATACCAACCTTGTTAAGCTATTTATGTGTGAAAATCTCTACAAACGAAATTTTTGTCTATTTTCAATATTTAGCGAAATATATTGAAAAATATTAAAACTTATATACCGAGCCATTGATTACGAAAATTTCACAAAAATTAGCTTGGTGTCAAATTTAAACTTTTTTACATTCTTTTAAATACAAATCAAACACACTTTTTTGGATATCGAATCATTGAAAGTTTGTAAAGCTTTTATTATTAACTTTTAATTATTATGACATAGTAGAGACATCATACAAAAACACAGAAAAAACGAAGGATAGATTTATGTGGGATAGTGGATAGTGGGGAGATTTGTACCTAAATAATTTCACAGGCCAAACGAAAAGGGAGATAAAGCCGTGGAAAAGCTACCGAGCATTAGGGCGCTCTCACATCACTGACGCATTGCCCCATGTCTGCTATAAGTGTGTTCTCAAACGCAGTCTCGTATGGCCTGTCAAATTCTTAGTTATTACAAATCTATCCTTTAGTGATAATTCTATCGACTATCCACTATCCTGTATCCACTATCCACCTGAAATCTTATATAAGATATAAAATTTAAAATAATTTGCTTGTTCTCATATAAATATTATGGCTCTACGTGGTGAATTATTATAACTAGTATTTGGACATGGATGGGTGTTGAAACCTAATGTTTTACCAAGTTACGAAGATGTAATTCTATGCTATTTGTGGATTAGTGAGAATAAGAAAAATCAATTTAAAAATCTTACAAGTGACACTTCCGTTGTATCTCAAAATTTATTAGATATTTGGAAATCAGCTTTGATTCCTACAATAGAGCATCGATCAGTTGTTCGGAAAATAAAACAGTATCATGATAAATACCGTACTTTACTCAAATCGTACAAATCTAGAAAGGACAAAAAAATTCTTATCAATAGAAAATTCAAAATTTTAGAAAGGAAACTCAATTTTTTTTCGATATTGCATCATGTAAATGCGAGAAATTTGATTCAGGTAGGTGTGCAATACCAGAAAAAGTACCAATTCTTGAAAGATTATTTTTGACTGACCAGCGCAAAGTAAGAAAAATAGGTATTGGTGGCATAGACGTGAAGAATTCCATGAAGTTGAAGAAAAAAATGGAAAGAAAAAAGAAGAAAGTCAAAATAATAAAATGGATGAATCAACTTTCTCTGGTAATCAGAATATTGATAACGAAATGGTTCCTTCAGAACCTATACCAGTGATATCGTCTGAACCTTTGGAGGAGATTGCAGCTGACAGATTCGGTATATCAGATAGAGCTGCAGCAGCTCTCGTGACAACTACACTTCAAGATGTTGGATTAGTAACGAAAGATGATTTAAGTAAAGTTGTTGACAGAAACAAAATAAGGCATTCCCGTACTGTACAGAGAAAAATTTTAAGTAATACGCCTTCGTTAATCTCGGGACCATTTGCGCTTTAATTTGATGGGAGAAAGGACAAAACTTATACAATGGTTGAAGGTTGTAGAAAAATTACTATAGAGGAGCACATAAGTTTAGTAAAGAAACCGAACTCGGAGTATTTTGGGCATATTACAGTAGAAAGCGAAAAAGCAAAAATGGATGGTGAGTATGAAAATTAAATAACTTTTTGATAGAAAAAACCTTGATAACAATAACGTGGTTGCGGTTGGATGTGATGGAACTGTTTTGAACACAGGTTTTAAAGGAGGAGTAATACGATATTTAGAAGAAAGTCTTCAAAAACCCTTACAATGATTAATCTGCGAATTACACGCCAATGAACTCCCGCTTAGACATTTGTTTGAATACATTGATGGTTCTACGTCTGAAAGCTTTAACGGTGAAATAGAGAAAAAATTGAAGGATTGTGAGAAGCTTTCTTTCGTCAATTATAAACCAATTATATTCACACTAGCAGATATATCCAGTGAAAAGGATTTAAGTACGGATCAAAAATACATATTTGATATTTGTAGTGCTATTATAAAAAAGAAAAACCCCAGAATAATTGTTATTCCAGATGGCTTACTATAGCGAATAGAATTTAAAGATTGTATGTATCAACAAGTCATCCTTCAGAAAATTTTATGATGTTAGTTCATTTTATTGTAAAAGGAAGCGATGCGAACACACCAACTGTGTTATTTGGAGACAACCTCAGTGCTCAACACCTTGCACAGAACCCTGTGCACCATGCAAGGACGAAACACATTGATATTAGATATCACTTCGTGAGAAATATTGTTGAGAGAGGCGACATTAAATTAGAATATGTATCAACTAATGAAATGATAGCAGATATATTAACGAAGAATTTGTCAAAAAAGAAACACAATGAATTTTTGGAATTGTTAAGCCTTAAGTAATGTACAAATGATTTTGTAAGAACATCTGCATTGAGGAGGGCTGTTGAAATGCTACTTTATAAAAGCAACCCTAGCAATGCATATGTTCATGTTCGAATTGTCGAACATAAGTATTAATAAGAAAGCACATTAATTTTAAACTTGTTTCGAATGTAACCACCACTTGCGTTCTGTCAATAAAAGCAACAAACAAGTCATCCTTAAGAAAATTGTATGATGTTAGTTCATTTTATTGTAAAAGTTTATGCACCAATGTGGTTTGAAATAAAAACTAAACCAAGTTCCATATATGGGTCAAAAAATTTACATTCAACTATAGTCCGACTGAGATATCTACCAGAAAACCTAAAAAAGATAGTGGACTCTGTAATTCAAAGAAATGGTTTTTTCGGACATCCAGAGAACATGTTGTTGGCAATGTTGGTTGATGAAAGAATGAACGTAATGGTTTTGACGTTGGAAAAAATAATTAAGAGTAGAAGAACACCCGGTGTTAGCATAAGGTTCTTTAAAATACCAAAATTTAATTTTAGGGCAAAAGGCTACACGAAAATGGTTAACTGGAATGATTTTACACTTACTGAGCGACCACTCGTAACGAAAATAAGCACAGATGTACATAATGAATGCAAACAATCACCCCAAAAAGAAGATGCACTTATTTTGTCTACGGTAAAAAAGTACCCATGCCACACTCAAGCCACATAAAGATGTGTTAAACTGGTAACTGAATCATCAACTGCTGTTTGTGGAGACACTAGTAAAGATGGATTTATTAGAGTGCGATTGGAATCTCGTAAAGTCATGCCAAAATTTAACTCTATAAAAGATTACAGTGTTTGTAAAGATTAATTTTAATTTTAATAACAAAAATTATATTTGATACTATTTGAAACGAATTTGAATAAAAGAAATGTTTGAAATGCTATATTTTGTTACACTTATTCCTTTTTTGATAAATATGTAGGAATTGTTATTGATTTCTTGACAATGATATAAAGGTTCTTGGTATTAAATGGCAGTTGAATTTTCATATTTATCAATATATTTCGCTAAATATTGAAAACAGACGAAAATGTCGTTTGTAGAGTTTTTCACACATAAATAAATTTTGAAGGACGTGTGGCAGTATTCGAGCTCAGAACTTTGACATGACTCCATATAAACGTTTGATTGTCTTTATATGAGGCAACTTTCCCGCATAGGCCGAATTAAAACTTAAAAAAAAAAATATTCTCCATACAACTTTCGATCCACCTTAACGTACATACATGTTATTTGATAAAACTTAAACGCGGAAACTGTTCGGGTACGTTCACATGAATCACATGTGAGCGCATTTTCTTTGACGCATATATGATTCATAAAACGTATAGCGTTGAACTCGGTCGCGTACGATCGTGAATCACATGTGAGCAATTTGGTTTTTGTTGTTTTTGTATAAATCATTTTTTCTAACATCTTTCAAAAGCCCATATTGAAAAAAATCAGTGAGCGTGGCGCGTTTCAGTGTCGTCGTTATATAGGGCCAGGGAACTTAATAAAAACAATATCCCACATCGATCATATTAATTCATTCACTATAACTCTAATCCGAGGTGAAAACCCCCAGGCGCTCTACTAACACTGCCAATTGGTACCTTCAATACTTTTTGCATTTTTGGGGCGCTGATCAACACATTGAATTGATCCGTTGTGCTTTTGAGCACCGTGGAGTCGGGTCGTCGTCGGTAGGAACCCACGTAAAAACAATCGGACGCTGTCCCTAATGTTCTTAATTTCCAGTGGTTGTTGGTGCAAGCTTGTAAGAAATATATATTTCCTTGTGGTTGCTTATTTCCATTGAGAAATAGCACTGCCTGTCATGTAGCGATTGGTTGTTGATGCAAACTTGTAGGAAATATATTTTCCTTGTGGGTGCTAATTTCTAGTGAGAAAAAGCACTGCATAATTGTGTCGCTTGTTTGTTAGTGCAAGCTTGTAGGGAATATATATTTCCTTGTGGTTGCTAAATTCTAGGGAGAAATAACACTGCCCACATTTTGGTGCTTACTTCCGTTTCCTATCTAGTGCTCGTGCATACTAAAAGGTGCTATCTATTCCGGCGCCTGATTTATTTGTATTGCCTTGCGGTAAGCACTTTGCCGCAATCTGCACTTCTGTGCCCTTCCTGCCTGCACCTTCGGCAGACATCCTTCTTGGCCCTGCATTCTGCCACCCAATGGTCAAAGCCCATACAGCGGAAAGAGCCGGGCGTCAACTGGTCTGGCTGTACCAGGAAGGAAAACCACTTGACATAGCAACGATCTGCTTCCAAGAGGGCGGACATAAGCATGTCCGTGCCCTCACGGACAACATTCGTCCCCCCATCAGGGCTGACCTTCCAAGGACGGCTGACCATCCTGACGTCCTTCTCCAGACACCCAGGGCTGAACTCCTTCAGGTTCAAACGGAAAAGCTCCCCCATGAACTCATCAGGGGAGATCTCCGTATGGACCCCCTGGACCCTAACTCTAGGTCCCAGCTTCCGTCGTACGCCCGCATCGAGCCCCACCTCGGATAACTTGGCATTCTTCGCCAAGTTATCATTCTCGGCAACGTATGGGGTGCGAATAATCGCACCTCCATAATTCAACGGGCGCACCTCGTGCACCCTAACCCCCATAGACGGACCCACTTTCTTTATCACCTCCTTGGACGTAGTGGGGGTCTAACCCCTCTCAACCGGCTTTGGCATCGGCAATGCAGGCAACACAGGCGCAGGCGCCCTCGCTTCCGCTCACCCCCGACTTACCCGGAGATACCTTTTGAGGTATCTTTACGGTCTCCTTTTCCAATGGAACCGCTGCTCCTCCAGTGGTCTTCTTCTTAGTACAGGGAGGGACCTCAAGACGTGTTCCTCCTCGCCCGACGTCGTATCGTCCATTGCCGACGACGGCACCGTGGAACCGACTGGAAGAGGGGTGTTCGCCCCTTCTGCATACTGTCTAATTTGGGCATCGCCCAACACCCCACCACGTAACTGACGAATAAGCCGTACAAGGTTTCCGGAGCACTAGAACGAAGGCGCTTTATGAACGAAGGCACAAGCAACGGTGCAGGGATGAGCCCCACACAGGCACGTACACAGCGGATGCACCTAGCGGCGAGTCAAAGCAAAGCGCGAGGGCGTAGCCCACAGCGCCAACCAAAGGTCACCACCAATGCCTCGCCGGACAGAACACTTTTCCCCGAACAAGGACGGGTCGACCCAAGTGAAGCTAACGCCGGGCCCGACCGTAGGCAAAAACGCCGCACGCTGTAGTCAAGCACCTGTTCAAGGCACTCAACCCTGACGCAGCACCTCACCTACGCACAAAAACACTCGCTTTTTAACCGTTGCCAAGGATGCCAATATAACGGCACGCCAATTAGATAACCACGCGCATAGTATACCCTCGCCGTAAACGAACGGTACACGCACAAAAGTCACGCCGAAAAATAACGGTACGACACAAAAACCGACGCCGTATTAAGGGCACGTGCCAAATACCACGCCGAAAAATAACGGCACGGCCGCAAAAGTTGTAAACAACTTCAGGTAGCGGCACTCTTTTGAGCTTCCAATACTATAGCGGCACTCACACGCACGCACAATGTGTCAATAGCACGGAGTATAGTGGCACTCACTAGAGTGTCCAACAACACTACCGTACGGCACTCACTCAAGCGTCCAATAAATTACAGCACGCTGTACGATAACCGCTTAGAACACGACACGTCCGCACTATTCAACAGTCAGACTGAGAATGAATGAGTTAATAGGCACAGCGTGTCCGATTGTGTTTACAAGGGTAACCACCGGCGACGGCGCTCAAAAGCACAACGGATCAAAACAACGCGTTTATCAGCGCCCAAAGATGCAAAGGGCACTTAAGGTACCAATTGGTAATGTGAAATGGACACACTGACCACCTTGGCAGGGTTCGAGGTCTATCTAACCCTCTGCCGTTCTATGGGTCCCGGCACCCGGTTGCAATGCAACTCCACATCGAGCCAAAAGGCTCTACCCGCATCTAGGTGTTAAACCACAGCCACCACGATACTTCCCGAAGGGCCTACCTCAAGAACAAGTCGGAGCAAACTGCGAGGGCCCCCGTTCCCCGTGGTACCAAATTTAAGTCTCCGGTCAGACCTCGTAGGCGAGACTACTACCAGTTGAACTTCCATACAGCTCTGGACTGGTTGCCATTACCCACACCTAAACCCCAATCCCACAACAGAACACACAGACAAGAATAGCTAAAAACGAATCAACTGAACGCCTTAAACTCCGTCACCGCCTAAAAACTTCAGGCGCATATTGCCCTAACATTTCGACATTCCGACGGTTGGCAATCACACCACTCACATCATACCGTCCATCAGTCCAACTAATCCCTACACCCACAAGATCCCTAATGTCTGAGTACATCGGGCATTCACAGAGGACGTGCACCCAGGTCTCTCTTGCCGACCCACAAGCACATTTCTCACTAAGAGGCCCATGTCCTGTAAGGAGGAACCCTAGGCTGAGGGAAAATCGAAAATCAGGATTTTCCCCGACAAAGGAAACATCCCGAATGTACTCGTATGTCACGCGAACTTTGGAACTATTGTCCCAACGGTTTGGCCACCCACGAAGCATACACTCATTCAACAACCTTTTGCATTCTAAATACCTACATCACAGTTGGATAACTGTGGATCCTGCGGCAGTGGCATACATAGCCTCCTTCTCAACCTGAAGGCAACAGTACGCTGTGTGACTTACAGGTCAAGAGGAGGCGCACCCATCAATACTTGCAACGCATCCGTACTTACTGTACGGCATACAGGCATGCAGGCAAGCAGCATAATGCGCTGGCACGCATTCAGATGACGTTGGCCACCAGTCGTTAACGCCGATTCGTACAATACAGCGGCCCCGATGTGGTACAGGCCACAAACAGGCCCCGATATATCGTGCGAACCGCACGTCGACTTAGGCCCCAGTTACGTCTGAGAACGCGACGAAATTGCCCGACAATTGCCTGCAGCCGCTCCCTCAATAACACTTTGTGTGGAGTAAAACACATCTTTTAACTCATTGTCAACCCTAGGTATTTGACTTGCGTCTTATATCTGATATTAACCCCATTCAAATGGACAATCGGTGGACGCCTCGGCGACAATCTACTCTTAAGCAGCATTGTCCATCGATATGCCTACCCCCACATCTACCCCCCACGCATCTTCTACACTACGTCCTTTCCTAACACCATACGGCCTATCAGACCTATTACTCCGAATTAGCTCCTAAAGCCGCTCAACCACGACCCTTTCCAACAGTTTTCCAAGTACTGGAAGGAGGCTGAAACCACGATAAGATCGGGGATTGCTCCTGATCTTATCGCGCGACTTCATATAGAGTAAAGCCATGTCAAGTGATCCTCGAAAATTTCACTAAGTCACGGATTTTAGGGCAAGATGTCTCGTTGTGTAGTCAAAGTCATGTTAACGCTGTTCTATAAATATTTCGCGCAAATTCCAATTTTAGCAATTGTTATTAACAATCAAAATTTTAAGCAACATTAAATTGAAAAATTAATTACTCCAAAACTACAATAGATAATGACGTGAAATTTTGCATACCATTCAAGTATTGTCTGTACTATTTTTCAAGAGTTAATAACTCTTTTTATTTTGACAAAAAGATAAATAAATAATAACTTTTTGTAATCAGTGGCATTTTTTCATGTTTTCTTCACGCTGTTAAACAATCGGACTTACGCATAATTGTGCGGAAAACGCTTACCTTTAATAATCTGAAAATAGAATTTTGTACTTTTACTCCATTTCCGAGATATTGACTGTTTTGTAACTTGATGCGCTTGACGGTAGCATTGCTGCCATCGGCTGATCGGTCACGCGGCGGCTTGAGGGACCGCGCAAACTGAAGCAGCGTGCACGTTTCTTTTTTCAGTCCTACTCAAAGTGCAGAAAGTGAGACGTCGGATAGCTCTATAGATTCTTTTGACGCACAAAGTTTGCGTGTGTAAAACGCATCAGAATGTGGCTTTGAAAATGTATGGAATCAGGCATGAATTAAGAAAATGTAAAATAAATTTTCAGGAGAATATGGGCGATTTGATAAAACAGTGTGTCTGCGAAAATTCGACGCCCCATTGTTTTTTGCGGGATTGCAAAGCATGTCCCGGAGTATCAGCAGTCATGGAACACATTAAACAAACTTTGACCGAAAATGAAGTTGAAGAAATCACATACAGTCAATGGGTGAACACTGACCGGTAACTGCGTAATTCAAAAAATTCCACGCGACCATGAAGGGCGTTTTGTAAACCTTTATGAGGCGTTCAAAAGCACTTTGTGGGAAGTGGCTAATAAAAAAATCTGCATTTTCATTATAGTACATCATGCATGATTAAGAATATTTCCATTACAGATGCGAAATAGTGCAAGAAACAGAGCAAAGTTTGTAGAAACACTTGGTGGCGATTTATCTGCAGTCCGTAAACATGATTTCTTATCGAAAATTCAAGTGGCGTATTTTGCTGAGAAAAAAATACTGCATCCGATGAAGAATATGTTGTCAGTTAAGAAAATTACACTTTCCAGATTCAAGTTGCAATCCAATCCCATCATTGGTCTAATACTCAAGCTACTCTCCATCCTTATGTTATATATTATCGCAAAGATGGAGTAGCTTATCATCTTAGTTTCGTGATAATATCTGGAAAATTGACTTATGACGCGAATTCTGTCCATTTATTCAATGCACGACATGCGAAGTATTTGAAGAAGAAATTTGGATGTAGAAATGTGAAAAAAATTTTACTTCTCCGATGGGGCAGGTTCACAGTACAAAAACAAATTTAATGTTTTAAATTTATATCATCATAAGAATGATTTTGCGATCGACGCTGAATGGAATTTTTTCGCAACGTCTCATGGAAAAGGAGCGTGCGATAGAGTTGGAGGAGCTCTGAAGAGATTAGCACATAAAGTAAGTATGCAACGTGTAAGCGGGGATCATATAAGTAACCTTGAAGCTCTCTATGAATGGGCGAAAATGCTTTCAAAACAATCGATTTTGATTTTTGGTCTTAACTTGAGCATGATGCTCATGAAAAAAAATATCAAAGCCGCATCAAAGGAGGTGTAGCGATAAAAAATACGCGGCAATATCACCAGTTTCAACCTACGATTGGAAAAAAAATTCAAAGTCGAATTTTTTCATAAGACGATTCTTTGTTTGAAAATACTATCAGCAAATAAAAGAAAGAAACGTAAATAAAACTGTCATATTATGGTAAAAATGTACTATACTTGGAATCTTTCGGACTTTTAATACAATATAATTATTTTAATGAAATTAGTTGTACACTGATTCAGTTTGTGCGGACCCTCAAGCCGCCGCGCGACCGATCAGCCGATGACAGCAATGCTACCGTCGAGCGCATCAAGTTACAAAACAGTCAATGTCTCGGAAATGGAGTAAAAGTACAAAATTCTATTTTCAGATTATTAAAGGTAAGCGTTTTCCGCACAATTATGCGTAAGTCCGATTGTTTAACAGCGTGAGGAAAACATGAAAAAATGCAACTGATTACAAAAAGTTATTATTTATTTATATTTTTGTCAAAATAAAAAGAGTTATTAACTCTTGAAAAATAGTACAGACAATACTTGAATGGTATGCAAAATTTCACGTCATTATCTATTGTAGTTTTGGAGTAATTAATTTTTCAATTTAATGTTGCTTAAAATTTTGATTGTTAATAACAATTGCTAAAATTGGAATTTGCGCGAAATATTTATAGAACAGCGTTAACATGACTTTGACTATACAACGAGACATCTTGCCCTTAAATCCGTGACTTAGTGAAATTTTCGAGGATCACTTGACATGGCTTTACTTTATATCAGAAATGGCCTCCAGATATTCCGGAATGAACTTCCATAAGCATTTGCACATCTCTCCGTTCAAATCATCGAAACCTGGAGACCTTTTAGTCCTGACCAGGCCAAACGCATAATCCAACTTCCCAACGTCTAGTGGAGGAACCTCAACCTCAGTCCTGGGAAAGAACTCGCCTAACAGAACTTTGGCGCACTCTCTCCACGTCGATAACACGGTGTCACATACGCGAAGACTCCGACAGATCCTATAAACCTGTCCCCAAAGGTCATCCCTACTTTTCCCCATAAATCTCCTCCACTCTTCCTAGCATCCTTAACTCTCACTAGCATCTTCTTATATTCACTCATCCCTACACTAAATTGATACTTGAGCTGGGACAAATTCTCCGAATAGGTCCGCCTGGCGCGTTGAAACAACCGCCTCAAGGCGACTTACAGACACTTGCAGCAAAATACAATATCATTATATATCTTATGTCTTACATGGGTTCCATTGGTTATATTATGGCTGGAAGTGGGATAAAAGAAGCTCTTTCTACCATATATGCTGAAAATACAATTGATCACATAGCATCTGGACATGCGTATGCTAGAGCTGTACGTGCTCATACGTTATTACAGGAAGCGGTAACACAATTGATTTTTGAACATCTTATGGACCACAATACAGGTTTTGCAAATATACTGAATGATGAAGATAACTCTATGATTTTAGAAATGTTCAACTACGCTGAAATAACTGAAAACCACGTTTACAAAAATTTTTGAAAATAAGCTACTTGAGCTTGAAAATAAAAATAAAACTTCAAAGCTATGGATTTTTTATTTTCGAATGGTTACAATATTGAAGGACTTCATTGCTGCGGACCGTATGGGAGATTGGAGTTTACATTTGTATAGTATTGAGCTAATGAATTAAAATTGTCAAGGAAAAATAAAATAAATTCTCTATTGGCGAAAAATAGCAAAATTAAAATTCATGACGAGATTATTCCTGTTGACCCATTACGGCTGTTTCAACGTATTTGTGTTTTTAAAAAAACCGTCGAAGAACTTAAAAATTATATGAATTAGGTATTGGCGCCATATCCACTAGCTGTATTTGAAGATGGTGAGCTGCGAAAAACAAAAAAAATCAACATTTTACGAATTATTTCCGGAAATTTCCATTAATTTAAAAATATAGAAAATCTCTATTATGTTATTGACGGAGGCATGTTACTACATCGTTGTAAATGGCAGTTAAATGAAACGTTTGCAATGATGTATGACCATTATGTAAGATATTTAAAAAATAATTATAATAGTAACACATACGTGGTATTTGATGGGTATAAAAAAGATAGTATTACATCAGCCGAACGGAATCGTCGCTCATTAAGAAATAATTGTGCAGATATTGAATTTGATGAACATATGCCTTAAAAAATTGCTCAAGATAAATTTTTGACAAATAGTAAAAATAAACTTCGCTTGGTAGAAATGTTGAGAATTAAATTAGCTGACAACAATATTTTCACATGCCAAGCGGAAAGCGATGCCGATAAATTAATTATTGAGACGGCAATGAATTTGGAATCAACAGATGTTCTATCTGAAACTATCAGACGATTACGATGTCTTAGTGATATTAACGGCATTGGTAGATAAAGATTGTGAAATATATTTTCTAAAACAATTCCGAGGCAAAGTTCAACAGGAGATATCCTCATCGAAATGTTTAGAAAAATCATTACCAAATTGTAAAGAACATATTCTTTTTTTACATGCCTTTAGGCGTTGTGACACTACTTCTTCGGTTTTCAATAACGGAAAAATTAAGATTGCCAAAACTTTTAAGAAACGGATTGATTTACACGACTCAGTAAAAGTATTTAAAAATATCAATAAAGATCCCAATAATATATTGCAAGCAGGTATAGCACGTATTTTGAGTTTATATGGCGCTCCGTCTAAACTTCATGATTGAAATACTTTGAGGTTCAATTAGTTTATAAAAGCAACAGCCACAAAAACGAGTGTTCCTTTGTCATCACTACCTTCAACAAATGATGCAGCGTTTGAGCACCTTAAAAAAGTGTACTTACAAATTCAGATATGGCTAGGAAATGAGGTAGTTATTGAAAATTGCGGATGGAAGTATTCCAATAACATGTACATCCCAATAAAAATGAATCAATTTCGTGCTCCGGATAATTTATTGCAAATGTTATTTTGTAATTGCAAAAAGGGATGTGGAGATGTGTTATACTACAGTGTATCATTTTTACAGTGCAGCGGAAATAGTTGTTCCAATACTTCACCTATTATACAGATAGATGAAGTATGTATGATGATGTAGACAACAATATACAATAATATATTTAAATAAACAGATTTTGTACTAATTTTTGGAGTTTGCTCCTTAAGAAACGATATATAAGGCCCATGGTATGAAAAATATGGGTAGTAAAATCGTGAATCACCGGAAGTGTACGCTGACGGAAGTGACGCGTTGCCCTTTTCTCTTTTGGTTTGTGTTTTTGATGGTTTATTTAGTTGGTAAGTGTTTATTTCAAATTTTTCCAACGAAGACACAAACCACCACTTTGAATATTTGAATATTATCTGCGCAGCGCAATAGTGCAACAACAAACCATACAGCAGCTTCTCAGTGTTTTTGCTACTACATTTCACCTCAAACTGTGCATGTGTAATTGTGCCTGCGAATGTTTTGTTACAATGGAGAAACTACTCAGAGTGTTTCGCTGCTACATTTGACATCAAACTGTGGCTCATCATCATAAATGTGTGGCTTACAAAGTATATTCACTAATTTGGCTAATAGCAAAATTGCATAGCTGGAAACATAAAACGTCTCTGTTAGCTATCCTACATAAAAGTAAATTTTGGTAACTGTGCATGTTAATTATTAATTGCGCAGTTACCGTGTAAAGCAAATTAAACTTTAGAGCAGCCATTTTTCATACGCCGCCGGCCAAGGCATCCACACCAGAGCAGCAATAGAAACTTGGTTAAGAATTTGCGCTAGCTAAGCTACGAACCATTTCTGTAGTGCGATTCACTAACTCTTATCGATTCGACAATTGTTTGTTTTGTCGACAGTATATGTCGATTGCACCGTCGATTGTGCTTTTCACCAACTTATGTTAACTAACACTGAACAGCTGTTTTCTTCTATTTATTCAAACTGATAGAGAGTGGCATCTTTGTCAAATTAAATGTAAAAATGAGCGACTAACACAAAGAAAAAGAACAAAGAAACATACTAGCCAAGCTGTTAGATTCAATTTTAAGTGTTTTCTACCAATTATATTTGCATAAAGTATGTACAATAATAAAACTGTTTATTTGAATTTATTGTTTTATTAATACATACTTTTTGTATATTGCTTTAGGATGACATCGACGGCTACTAAAAGAAGTCGTGCCACACCCGAGCAGCTAAATCGTATGCTTGACTACCTAATGGAAGTCCCGGGTCTAGCAGGATTTAGGTTCCACAGCCTCCATGGTAAGTTCGAATGCGACAAAAAATGGAGCGAGCTAGCAACAAAGTTAAATAGTCTGGGTGGAGCAGTGAAGACAGTCAATCAATGGCACACGGTAAGAAAATATTGTGTTATTACTTAAAAGTAGAGAGATGTAAATCATTTCCCTAAAAAGGTATGGCGGGACTTAAAAAGCCGCACCAGCACCAAAGCACGAAATCGGCGAAGGCAAACAAGCTTTAACTGAAAACAGGCCTATCAGTGAGGAGCCCCTAACGGAATTCGAGAGGCGGGTGTCTGCTCTTATAGGGGAAGAATATATGAATGGGCACGATTCAACAGCTGAAAATATTCCACTAGAGGAGGCAAATTGCATAAAGTGTATGTTTTAAAATGTAACTTACTGGTGTGTAAATTGTTAGGTAATCCAAATGGGTATCGAAGGGAAAGATGAAAGCATGATTTCGGAAGCCCCATCGCCTTTACGGACGCCTTGCAGAAAATTTCACGCTGAGGTCAGTAATTCGCACATCTCAGACAGGAGAACACCACGGGCGAGCTTGAAAAGAAAGCGCATGGAAGAAGACGGTGGTGCTCGGAAGAAATTTTTGGAAATAGCAGAAAAACAGGCAGATGCACTAAAGGTAATTTCTTTTAAACTTTATGTAAAATAATTTTATTATATTTGTCCATTGGTGATTGTTTTTTAATAGATGCTAGCCCAGTCGAGTGTAGAAACCGTAGAAGTCGCGAAACAACAAGCAGATGCTTTAAAGGTAATTTATTTTCAACACATAAAAGTGGCATTTTATTAATTGTTCTTGCTATTTTTTAATAGATCTTAGCCGAAAGCAGCTCTGCAAGTGCCCAAGCGAATAAAATGATGGCGGAGGCAATAGCCGTATTGGGGAATGGTTTAAGCGCTACCGCGGAAACATTCAACAATCTAACGCCAATCATAAGCCAAATACTCAAAGGACATACTCGCACTTTTTAAATAAGTTTTTGATAATAAAATTTCACAGTTCTGATTAAAATTACAAATTCTTCTTTATCGTTTAATTTAACAACACCAATATTATTGTCGTTTAGATTGCGATAATCGACATTGTAACCAATCAGCTGATTTTGCCTTGTCGATTTTCGTAATGAAATGGGTTACTGAATAGCAAAATCGTAAAAATTGTGGTTAAGGAAAGATAACAAAGCGAATATCGATAAAATATGTTAGTGAATCGCACCACTAGTTCCATTTTGCAAAGACGCTACTACAGTGCACATCAAACAGTGGACAAGTAGGTAGCAGCACAACGTACCGGAAATTTTGCCCAATGCACGTTTTAAATGAGTTTCTGCAGAGAATGTTAATTAACATGCAAGAGAATTCTGCATTCTGTTGCATATAATTAACATTATCTGCTGCTACAAACCTTTCAAATCTCAATTTTACCAAAAATAGTTAACAGTAACATTTGCGCCTTCTCATCTCATTAAGAGGGAACACCACTGTGGTTTTTATTTATATATTTAAATTTAATTTTTTCCAGTAATATAGAAAAGGGCTTCATTTACTCCTTTTGCATATTAAATATATTTTTAAATATCACGGTAACCGTTCTTAAGGAGTAAACTCCAGTCGCGTGTCGGAGCTGACACACACACCTCTTTTTTTTTCTTTTCATTAGTCGTAATTAATTACCTTATTTTTTTAAATGAACACAATAGAGTGCAATTCATTTATAATTAAACTGGCCAAGAAATCCCACTGTACATAGCAGCTGTCGCTCCGCTCTCCCTCCATGTTTTTCTACCTGTTCGAGATATACACAGATATCTTTCAAAAATGTTCCTACATGTCTACTCAGGTTAGATTTAACATATAAATAAAAAAAAATACTGTTTAAAGTGAAAATATATGGTCAAACATTGCTTTTTTATAATAATTTGTTTAAACAACGAAAAAATGGAGTGCACAAAAAAATTTTGGGTAAACATTGCAATTTATGTTGCGTGAATCATATATGATTCATATCAACAATTTTGTACCGTGTCTTATACGCTCATGTATCATATATGAGCAATTTTTTACTTGTTTTGTAACATGAAAATTTTTTGAACGCAGTAGGATATTCGCGCTTATCGAATGGGACGTGGCAGCGAGTACTCTATACAATGCATATATAAAAATATATTTGGTGATTTGCAAAGACTTACCTAAATATGCGCTTGTAACCTTAGCTATAAAATGCAAAAATCAAAGACTTTATCTTACATATTAATGAGTTTATTAAAGTATTGTTTTAATGTTTTTCATTGAAACAAGTAAGATAAAAAGCTTTATTACAAATCTGGCACTCAGTATTTACTTGTTTGACTCGAAGGCGACTGCCTCCAGCAGCTCTTATATCCCCTATAGCATGCAGAGCATCACTTTCGAACAAGTTTTTCATCATTTCGGGGAATTTCTGTTAGTCGATGGCTACTGGTGGAAGAACTTGCTTGTGTTGGAGGCCTTGCACGATATTCTTTGTTACCTGGTTCGCCGAGCCAGGACCGAATAATTATTTCTTGAATTTGTAGTGTAGTGAGTGTTTTTTGGGTAATTTCATTGTATATTACGCGTGTGTTAACAATAGCAGTCTGAAATATGAGGTCATATGCGATTTTTTTATACCACGTCATACTTTTCCTTAACGGGGAATAATAAGAACTAAGCTGATCTGCTACATCTATGCCTTTCTAAGCTTCATTGTAGTCAACTGTCATTTTAGGTTTTAATGTTTCGGCACCACACCAGTTAATCGTAGATACCATTTCGTTATCGTGGCAGCTAGATATCATTAGCACATCAAACTTATCGTTCCATTTGAGAACTGTGACATAACTATTTAACTGTCTAGCTACGACTTCCCCCTTTCTCAGTTATTTCAACAAAACTTCTTGCGGAGCGTGCCACTTAATCAGTATGACGATCTTTAAGATATATAACCAAACCACGACTGGTGTAAAAGTTGTCAGCAATTATTAGTCTTCCTTCATTTAGAAGGGGTAGACATAATTTAACAACGACTGAGCCTGGCTTGTCACGCCTTCAAGGGCGGAATTTGCACCAGCATACACAATGTAAGACCAAATGTAACTATTTACCGAACACATTTTATAAATTTTGATCCCATATTTGCTGGCCTTAGATGGAATATACGTTTTTATACACAATCGCCCTTTATGACTTACCAGAGATTCGTCAACGACGATCGTATCACCTGGCATTTACAGAGATCGAAATTTTGCCATAATGATGTCAATAAATGGTTGAATTTTATATAAAATATTTTGATTATGAGGCTGATTATCCTCAAAGTGGCAACAACGTAAAATTGATGAAAACCTATTATATGACATAGATACTTCCTGAAATAGTGGATTATTGTTCAACGCGTTCATTTTCCAATAATGTTCGATGGATGGTTTCTTATCAATTCCCATTAGTAATACCAATGCATAATTGTTAGTTTTGTTCACCATGAGTTCGATAACCTCATTAGAAACAAAATATTCATAAATTTGTAGGACACTAATATCTCCTTTTTCATCAGTAATGTACTCAATGTCCTGAACACCTGATCTTCCGGTAAATTTTTCTCGTCCAATAGCCAGAACATCTTCCAACCACATTAATTCAGGTTCTGCCCTAGGTTCGGGTTCTGCTGTAACTTCTACTCCATCTGAATTTTCGTCTTCCTGCGAAATTTCCTCTTCATTTTCGTTCCAACTTATGTTTTTTGACTATCTTCCAGAGGTGTTTGAGCTATCTTCGTCACTTTCATGTAGTAAATATTCATCACTATCGCTGAAATCCCAATCACTATCACTTTCTTCTAGCATTTCTTCGATTTCTTCTGCCGAAAATTTGGAGCCTGAAGCCATATTTTTGTATTTAATTAACCAAGAATTTGAACTAAAATACACGCTAAGTTGAGGCCAATTTATTTTAATTTTTCTACAACTTTGTGTACAGAATTTCTGTACCGTTCGGTTTTGTACCATCGATATCAGGTGTTGATGTACTATGACAAATATTTCTAACGGACCACTCACTGAAGTATGTTTTACTATGCAGCCAGACTGACCATTTTTAGTTGTAAAGTATGATCTAGACCTTGTTATGTCGGTCTCCTTGCCGCGGGGATGAGGCTTAAGTGGTGAGTTAACCCCATGCTATGGAGATTAACTTACCACGAACTAAGAGGGCAGCTCCATATAGGAATTGGGTATCCACTCATCCGCGGACGGCGGAATTGGTGTCCACCCAAGTACTTAGTGGAGAGTACCGTACCGACAACCTGGCAGGAGGTATAAAATGCTTTTTCCTACAATGTGGAGGCTAAACCTGGATCTCTCTGCACGAGGTAACCCACTTTCGGGAAATCATCCCGTCGAGCAATCGACGGCTCGGGCATCGGATGTGCAGGCCCGAACCCCAGATTCCCCTATGACTGGAACTGACACCCAGGGATCCGGAGGAAGCGCACTACTAGTGGTGAAACATGGCACATTGGCTATGCTAATGGAGAGCAGAGTGAGTGTGAGCTATACACCGTCGCCGAAACGATCTGAAGCAACTGAACAAGTTGCTGTGGACATGGCGGACAATCTCTCAGTAGACTCAGACGGATCTCTGGTACCGAGTAAGTCTATGACAACGGTTAAACCTGGTGCGAATCAGGTAAGTACCGGTAAAAAGACTGAAGTTATTGGAGAGTCGAACGCAGGTGTTGGTCTAACCGCAAGGCAGATCAAACGAAGAAGACAGAAGGCGAGGCAAGTCGAAGTATTAGCTAAGGCAAGAACTCAAGCTCCGTCAACTTCGACACCGGTAATGGAAACGGAAAAGCGTGGCAGAACAGTGGATTGCTCTGTAGCACTGCACTCTTCCGTAAACGAAACGGGGTCTGTGCCAACGACCGGGAGGAGGAGAAAGGCAAAGAAGAGGAAATTCGAGAGACGGAATTCGGAAATGCCTGCATCCTCGACCCAATCCAAGGCAGACAAACCTTTACCTGACAAAGCAAAGGCTAAGGGACCTCAAATGTCGAATGACACTCTTCCGTCAACGTCTGGCGAATCATTCGCGAGAATAGCAGCAAAGGCAATGACGGTGGAGATACATGCTGACAAACAAGAAGGTCTACTGTCCAAAGGGCAACAAGACTATCTTGACAGCTATCTTTGCAAAGCTATCGGTGAGTCGAAAGACGCGCCGACTTTCGAGGGGAAAAGCGTGGTGGACGGCATTGTAAAGGTGCACTGTTCCAATGCTTTTTCCCGAGAATGGCTGGAAAAAGAGATAGCTAAAATTCCAGCCTGCGGAAACAGCAAGTTCATTCTTGTTGAGAGTAGCAAAGAAAGGCTGGTACGAGCGAGTGTCGGGATTCCGGGTCCTTCCTGTAGTTCAGCAGAACTCCTCACACGCATCCGTGTTCAAAACAAGGATCTTGACACGACTCTCTGGAGAGTATACTCGTGCACCAGGCAGAAATCCGCTACCACTTCGGAGGCGGGTTCCCACCTGGTACTGGGTATCGATCTTGGGTCCCTCAAGGTTCTTAAGTCGAAGTACGGGTGCCGTCCTCACCTACATCTGGGGCGAATCCACTTCCGTGTCCTGGATAAGGTGGAGGACAAGCGTAAATATACTCAGTCTTATGACTGAAGTAATATTTACACAGATAAATCTGTAGCAAAGAAAGGCTGGTACGAGCGAGTGTCTGGATTCCGTTTCCTTCCTGTAGTTCAGCAGAACTCCTCATACTCATCCGTGTTCAGAACAAGGATCTTGACACGACTCTCTGGAGAGTATACTCGTGCACCAGGCAGAAATCCGCTACCACTTCGGAGGCGGGTTCCCACCTGGTACTGGGTATCGATCTTGGGTCCCTCAAGGTTCTTAAGTCGAAGTACGGGTGCCGTCCTCACCTACATCTGGGGCGAATCCACTTCCGTGTCCTGGATAAGGTGGAGGACAAGCGTAAATATACTCAGTCTTATGACTGAAGTAATATTTACACAGATAAATCTGCAACATAGCAAAGCGTTTACGGATCTCTTGTGCCGTAGGCATGCAAAACTGCAAACAAACCCACACATAATACTAATACAAGAACCATGGGTATGTCACAAGCGTATCTGTCGTCTAGGTGCTATGTTGTGGGGACAAATACTTCATTGTGAAGGGAATGTGAGACCGCGAGCATGTATTATCATGCCGAGGTTGATCGAACACACGATGTTAAAAGAGCTATGCTCCGGAGATATCGTTGCTGTAAAAATAAAGTACTTGAAAAGTGGGAACAGTGTCGAAACTATCATAGTTTCGGCCTACCTACCCTACGACTCTTTACAGCCACCTCCATCGAGGGAGCTAAGAGAAGTGGTCAAGTATGCAGAATCCAATAATCTGGGGCTAATAGTGGGCTGTGATGCAAATTCACAGAACATTGTGTGGGAAAGCAGCAAATGCAACCCCAGAGGTCTCAAGTTACTGGATTTTATCCTGTCATCCGATTTGGTCACTCAAAATACTGGTAACAAACCAACTTTTGTGACCAGAAGGAGACAAGAGGTGATTGATTTAACACTAACCAACAGGTCAGCTGGAAAACAAATCAACCGATGGCGAGTTTTGGAAGAGGACTCTCTTTCTGAACATCGTCTTATCGAATTCCGACTGGGAATTGACACAACATCAATACCTTCCGGTAGGAATTCTCGAAATGTGGACTGGGGCAGGTATGGTGAGCTTGTAACAGAGCAATTGCTAAACCTGAAAAAACTCAAATCAGCAGAAATGATTGAAGATGCTACTAAGAAATTAGAAGGTACTTTAATCAATTGCTTTGAGGAGCTGTGCCCACTCAGGCAAAGCAGACAGGGGAAAGCGGTTCCTTGGTGGAACCCTGAACTCTAGGAAACTTCTTAATCAGGCCTTAAATACCAAAACAGAAGAGGACTGGGCTAATCATCGACTTACACAGAGAGATTATAAGAAAAAAGTACGGAAAGCCAAACTTGAATCCTATAGAAATTTCTGCAGTAACGTCGAAGAAATGAGGGAAACAGCGAGACTTTGTAAGGTTCTTCATTTAGACCGCTCAGTAAGGCTGGATTCCATTCGAAAACCTGATGGTTCATACACCATTTCAAAATCGGAAACGTTTAATGTTCTACTCGAAACCTATTTTCCGGGTATAGTCCAGTCAAAAGAGACAAAAAAAATAGCCAACTAAGTAATTTTAGGAGTATGCGAGTTTATGGTTTTATTATGTAAAACCCATCACTGTGAACTTAAATTTGAGTTTTCGGGGTCATGGGTTGTGTCCCGCGGCCGCCATCTTGGAAATAAGGGTGCAACTGGTTTTTGCGATTATCTCGTGAATTTCGAAAGTTACGAAAATTTTGTAAATACTTTTTTGTAGATAATAATGTTATCTACAACTTTCATTCAAAACTTTTTATTGTAAAATTAATAATAAAAAAGTTATAAACAAAATTACGCGAAAAATTAAGGGATGAATTGCTTTAAAGCGTAATAACTTTTTTTTATTGATTTTATGGAAAATATACATCAGAGCTTTTTTATAGAGCATTCTTTTGTGAACATTTTTGTCTATAAGTTTTTTCCGCTATCTTTATTTAGTCGTATGATTTTGAGCTGATAAGCGGAGCAACCAATACATTAGCGAAGCGCGTACATGATTACACAGGCCGACAAAATTTAACCAACATTCGGACCCAGAAACCAGACTATATATTTCCGAAGGTTTATGATGCGCTGAATCCAAATCTGGCCTCAGAATTGCTCTATCAGCTCTGGTTTTCGAGATATCCTAACCTAAAAGTGCAAAAAACACCATTTTTGCCCATATTTGAGGTTATGTAGCCTTGCAGATGTTTTCTTTCACCAAAATTAAAGGATGGCATCTTTAAATACAATCCTTCTTTTTTCAAATGGCGTTTTGTTTGCTCAAATATCATTTTTTTTCGCAGAGATATCGCATTTTGAAATTTTCATGTTTCGAAATTTTCCTACACCTGAAAATCGATTAAGATAACATAGACATGATATATTCGATTACTAATTTTCTTGAATTGAGTCTTATTTTTCTTAAAATTTTGTCTCACACCATAAGTGTGCTGACTCACCACACCTCTACACTATCTAACCTTTGGGTACCGAGTCACACACAGCCCTAACCCCTAGAAACCACCCCTATCATACCGCGAGCAGGCTAACCCACTTAACCGCAAGCAGGCTTACCCACAAACTCCATATATTTCAGGCCCTCAAACCCAAGAAAATTAGTAATCGACTATATCATGTCTATGTTATCTTAATCGATTTTCAGGTGTAGGAAAATTTCGAAACATGAAAATTTCAAAATGCGATATCTCTGCGAAAAAAAATGATATTTGAGCAAATAGAACGCCATTTGAAAAAAGAAGGCTTGTATTTAAAGATGTCATCCTTTAATTTTGGTGAAAGAAAACATCTGCAAGGCTACATAACCTCAAATATGGGCAAAAATGGTGTTTTTTGCACTTTTAGGTTAGGATATCTCGAAAACCAGAGCTGATAGAGCAATTCTGAGGCCAGATTTGGATTCAGCGCATCATAAACCTTCGGAAATATATAGTCTGGTTTCTGGGTCCGAATGTTGGTTAAATTTTGTCGGCCTGTGTAATCATGTACGCGCTTCGCTAATGTATTGGTTGCTCCGCTTAGCAGCTCAAAATCATACGACTAAATAAAGATAGCGGAAAAAACTTATAGACAAAAATGTTCACAAAAGAATGCTCTATAAAAAAGCTCTGATGTATATTTTCCATAAAATCAATAAAAAAAAAGTTATTACGCTTTAAAACCATTCATCCCTTAATTTTTCGTGTAATTTTGTTTATAACTTTTTTATTATTAATTTTACAATAAAAAGTTTTGAATGAAAGTTGTAGATAACATTATTATCTACAAAAAAGTATTTACAAAATTTACGTAACTTTCGAAATTCACGAGATAATCGCAAAAACCAGTTGCGCCCTTATTTCCAAGATGGCGGCCGCGGGACACAACCCCCGAACCCGAAAACTCAAACTTAAGTTCACAGTGATGGGCTTTACATAATAAAAATAAAATTCGCATACTCCTAAAATTACTAAGTTAAATCTTCTTTTGACTGGACTAGTAGTAGAACTCTCTCTGAAGCAGAGAGTGGCATGAACAAGAACGGTAGCAACGGTGGAACCTCTAGGTACAGCTGGTATATTGCTAGTCGGATAGTGACAAGGGAATCGATAAGGTTTTCCTTGTCTTCCTTTGAGAACTTCAAGTCCCCTGGACCTGACGGAATATAACCAGCAATCCTTAAAAAAGGAGGAGACAGGCTGATTGAGGCCCTGAAAAGGATCTTCACATCCTGGGCGTGTTCGTGGACATTGAGCTTTTGATAATGCCACTTTCGGCTCGATATGTTCTTCCGCCGAACGACACGGAGTTAATCAATCCATTATAAAATGGATACATTCCATGCTCTCTGAGAGGCTGTTAACCGCTGGTGGGAGCAGTGACGAACAAATCACAGTCAGGGCCAAGCAAGAATGTCCCCAAGGGGGTGTTCTTTCTCCGCTGCTGTGGTGCTTCGTCGTAGACTCTCTATTAGTGGAGATGCAGGAACTCGGTTTTCATGTCCAAGCATATGCGGACGACGTCTGTGCGCTAACATCGGATAAATCCTTGAGGAGGCTTTGCACGAAAGTGCAGAGGATTCTTGACAAAATCGATGACTGGTGCATGAGACAAGATCTTTGCGTTAATCCGAACAAAACAACCATAGTCTTGCTTACGAGAAAACGGAAATTGGATGGACTCAGTCTTCCAACACTGAAAGGTGTGACACTTGGTCTTTCCAACGAAGTTAAATATCTAGGAGTAATCGTGGATAAAAAGCTGACTTGGGAGACACACGTTTCACTGAAGGTGAATCGTGCATTGACGATTTTGCAGCAATGCCGTAGAGTCTTTGGCAAAACCTGGGGTCTGAAACCTGCTGTGGTCCTATGGATATACACGGCACTTATCAGACCAATCATTACTTACGCTTCTGTGGTCTGGTGGCGACGGAGCATGGTTAAGTCCATAATCCGGGAACTATACAGGCTGCAAAGAAGTGCATGTTTATGCATCACGGGTGCCATGAGTACAACCTCTGCTGATACCCTAAATGCTATGCTTGATTTGCTCCCCCTGAATCGTAAGATACAACAGGAATCAATAAAAGCAATATGTAGACTCCATAAATATGGTTTCTGGCACGCAGATGGAACTTCGGGACACAGAGAAATCTTTAAGTTGCTATCGGAGCAGTATCCACTGTTTTTGGCACCTAAAGATGACCTGATACCCGCAGTTTCATTTCGAAGGAAATTTGATGTCAGATTCCAGCAATCCAGAATGCATGCAGGGAGGTTTGACGGATATTTTCTTTACCGATGGGTCCAAGAATGAAATAGGATCTGGAGCCGGATGGTAGATAAACGATAGTAGTAAGTATCACTATGCTATGGGGGAAATGGCAACTGTTTTCCAAACAGAAGTTTTTGCCGTGCTAAAAGTAGCCGAATGGATAATCGAGAGAAGATGGAGCGGGAAACAGATTGGAGTCTTCAGTGACAGTCAGGCTGCATTGAAGGCCCTTAAAGGTTGTTCAAGAATGTAAGAAGAAGCTTAATTCTGTCGCAGGAAAAAACAGGCTTGTACTTATATGGGTTCCCGGACACTCCGGTGTTCAAGGAAACGAAATTGCCGACGAATTGGCCAACCGTGGATCAGCGGTTCCCCCACAGGGGCCAGAGCCAATAATCGGAATCAGTTCCGCAGGAATCAAGAATTGAATCAGCGATTATATAGGCAATCCACATAAAGAGCATTGGTAAGGTCTAGAACGCTGCAGAACTGCAATGTGTTTTGTGACAAGTCCGAACAGAAAACTGTCAAACTTTCTACTAAAACTTAGAAGGAAAGACATTCGGTTCACGGTCGGGATCTTTACAGGACACAACCCATGAGGCCAGCATATGACCACCATTGGAATCATCGAGGACCCAGTATGGCTGTCATGCTTGGAGGAGGCGGATAGCACTGAGCACTCTGTGAGTGTCCTGCCTTTGCTAGAGCACGGCTACGAGTATTGGGTTCCGATGTCATGAGAATGAGTAATATTCATTCTCTAAAACTGGAGGATATTCACACATTTGCCAAAGAGTCTGGAAAAGTCTCACAGGACTAACTATCTCTATCTCTGTCTCTATTCTTTCCTATCTCTTTCTCTGATACATTTCTCCTTCCCTCCTTGACTATCTACCCCCTTTTCAGAGCTTTAAATACAATGGGCTCTTTAGCCTGAGTGTTTTAGGAGCCACCAAATCTCCTGGTGCTCCTTGGCTCGACCTTTTCAAATTTCATTTTCCTTTCATGAACTAGGTAAGCGTCAATCCAGTTTAATTTTCTAGTAAAACTTAGCCGAGGAAAGTTACAAGGCAAAATTCTACCTGTTCCTGACCTGATATCAATTAGTTTGTAAGTTCATGTAATGTACATTAGGTAGGATTAAAAACATTTTTCTTTTTAATTTTTATTTCGGCCTATGCGGGAAAGTTGCCTCATATAAAGACAATCAAATGTTTATATGGAGTCATCTCAAAATTTTGGGCGCGAATACTGCCACACGTCCTTCAAAATTCTTTCAAATGAGTAGAATTCTGACATAGTAGCAAGGAACTTCGATTGTGTTCATATTACAAAAAACAATTGTATACCAACCTTGTTAAGCTATTTATGTGTGAAAATCTCTACAAACGAAATTTTTGTCTATTTTCAATATTTAGCGAAATATATTGAAAAATATTAAAACTTATATACCGAGCCATTGATTACGAAAATTTCACAAAAATTAGCTTGGTGTCAAATTTAAACTTTTTTACATTCTTTTAAATACAAATCAAACACACTTTTTTGGATATCGAATCATTGAAAGTTTGTAAAGCTTTTATTATTAACTTTTAATTATTATGACATAGTAGAGACATCATACAAAAACACAGAAAAAACGAAGGATAGATTTATGTGGGATAGTGGATAGTGGGGAGATTTGTACCTAAATAATTTCACAGGCCAAACGAAAAGGGAGATAAAGCCGTGGAAAAGCTACCGAGCATTAGGGCGCTCTCACATCACTGACGCATTGCCCCATGTCTGCTATAAGTGTGTTCTCAAACGCAGTCTCGTATGGCCTGTCAAATTCTTAGTTATTACAAATCTATCCTTTAGTGATAATTCTATCGACTATCCACTATCCTGTATCCACTATCCACCTGAAATCTTATATAAGATATAAAATTTAAAATAATTAACTTATTCTCATATAAATATTATGGCTCTACGTAGTGAATTATTATAACCAGTATTTGGACATGGACGGGTGTTGAAACCTAATGTTTTACCTAGTTACGAAGATGTAATTCTATGTTATTTGTGGATTAGTGAGAATAAGAAAAATCAATTTGCGAGAACTTTGATTCATGTAGGTGTGCAATACCAGAAAAAGTACCAATTCTTGAAAGATTATTTTTGACTGACCAGCGCAAAGTAAGGAAAATGGGAATTGGTGGCATAGACGTGAAGAATTCCATGAAGTTGAAGAAAAAAATGGAAAGAAAAAAGAAGAAAGTCAAAATATTAGAATGGATGAATCAACTTTCTCTGGTAATCAGAATAATGATAACGAAATGGTTCCTTCAGAAGCTATACCAGTGATGTCGTGTGAACCTTTGGAAGAGATTCCTGCTGACAGATACGGTATATCAGATAGAGCTGCAGCAGCTCTTGTGACAGCTACACTTCAAGTTGTTGGATTAGTAACGAAAGATGATTTAAGTAAAGTGTTTGACAGAAATAAAATAAGGCATTCCCGTACTGTACAGAGAAAAATTTTAAGTAATACGCCTTCGTTAATCTCGGGACCATTTGCGCTTTAATTTGATGGGAGAAAGGACAAAACTTATACAATGGTTGAAGGTTGTAGAAAAATTACTATAGAGGAGCACATAAGTTTAGTGAAGAAACCGAACTCGGAGTATTTTGGGCATATTACAGTAGAAAGCGAAAAAGCAAAAATGGTGAGTATGAAAATTAAATAATTTTTTGATAGAAAACGCCTTGATAACAATAACGTGGTTGCGGTTGGATGTGATGGAACTGTTTTGAACACAGGTTTTAAAGGAGGAGTCGTACGATATTTAGAAGAAAGTCTTCAAAAACCCTTACAATGGTTCATCTGCCAATTACACGCGAATGAACTACCGCTTTGACATTTGTTTGAATACATTGATGGTTCTACGTCTGAAAGCTTTAACGGTGAAATAGAGAAAAAATTGAAGGATTGTGAGAAGCTTTCTTTCGTCAATTATAAACCAATTATATTCACACTAGCAGATATATCCAGTGAAAAAGATTTAAGTAGGGATCAAAAATACATATTTGATATTTGTAGTGCTATTATAAGTGGACATAGCAACGACAGCTTAAAAAAGAAAAACCCCAGAATAATTGTTATTCCAGATGGCTTACTATAGCAAATAGAATTTAAAGATTGTATGTATCAACAAGTCATCCTTCAGAAAATCTTATGATGCTAAATCATTTAATTGTAAAAGTTTATGCACCAATGTGGTTTGAAATAAAAACTAAACCAAGTTCCATATGTGGGTGAAAGAATTTACATTCAACTATAATCCGATTGAGATATCTACCAGAAAACCTAAAAAAGATAGTGGACTCTGTAATTCAAAGAAATGTTTTTTTCGGACATCCGGAGAACATGTTGTTGGCAACTTTGGTTGATGAAATGATGGACGTAAAGGTTTTGACGTTACAAAAAATATAAAAAAGAAGTGTGTGTGTCAGCTCCGACACGCGACTGGAGTTTACTCCTAAAGAACGATTACCGTGATATTTAAAAATATATTTAATATGCAAAAGGAATAAATGAAGACCTATTCTATATTACTGAAAAAAAATAAATTGAAATACATACATAAAAATTACAGATGAGATGAGAAGGCGCAAATGTTACTGTTAACTATTTTTAGTAAAATTGAGATTTGAAAGGTTTGTAGCAGCAGATAATGTTAATTATATGCAACAGAATGCAGAATTCTCTTGCATGTTAATTAACATTCTCTGCAGAAACTCATTTAAAACGTGCATTGGGCAAAATTTCCGGTACGTTGTGCTGCTACCTACTTGTCCACTGTTTGATGTGCACTGTAGTAGCGTCTTTGCAAAATGGAACTAGTGGTGCGATTCACTAACATATTTTATCGATATTCGCTTTGTTATCTTTCCTTAACCACAATTTTTACGATTTTGCTATTCAGTAACCCATTTCATTACGAAAATCGACAAGGCAAAATCAGCTGATTGGTTACAATGTCGATTATCGCAATCTAAACGACAATAATATTGGTGTTGTTAAATTAAACGATAAAGAAGAATTTGTAATTTTAATCAGAACTGTGAAATTTTATTATCAAAAACTTATTTAAAAAGTGCGAGTATGTCCTTTGAGTATTTGGCTTATGATTGGCGTTAGATTGTTGAATGTTTCCGCGGTAGCGCTTAAACCATTCCCCAATACGGCTATTGCCTCCGCCATCATTTTATTCGCTTGGGCACTTGCAGAGCTGCTTTCGGCTAAGATCTATTAAAAAATAGCAAGAACAATTAATAAAATGCCACTTTTATGTGTTGAAAATAAATTACCTTTAAAGCATCTGCTTGTTGTTTCGCGACTTCTACGGTTTCTACACTCGACTGGGCTAGCATCTATTAAAAAACAATCACCAATGGACAAATATAATAAAATTATTTTACATAAAGTTCAAAAGAAATTACCTTTAGTGCATCTGCCTGTTTTTCTGCTATTTCCAAAAATTTCTTCCGAGCACCACCGTCTTCTTCCATGCGCTTTCTTTTCAAGCTCGCCCGTGGTGTTCTCCTGTCTGAGATGTGCGAATTACTGACCTCAGCGTGAAATTTTCTGCAAGGCGTCCGTAAAGGCGATGGGGCTTCCGAAATCATGCTTTCATCTTTCCCTTCGATACCCATTTGGATTACCTAACAATTTACACACCAGTAAGTTACATTTTAAAACATACACTTTATGCAATTTGCCTCCTCTAGTGGAATATTTTCAGCTGTTGAATCGTGCCCATTCATATATTCTTCCCCTATAAGAGCAGACACCCGCCTCTCGAATTCCGTTAGGGGCTCCTCACTGATAGGCCTGTTTTCAGTTAAAGCTTGTTTGCCTTCGCCGATTTCGTGCTTTGGTGCTGGTGCGGCTTTTTAAGTCCCGCCATACCTTTTTAGGGAAATGATTTACATCTCTCTACTTTTAAGTAATAACACAATATTTTCTTACCGTGTGCCATTGATTGACTGTCTTCACTGCTCCACCCAGACTATTTAACTTTGTTGCTAGCTCGCTCCATTTTTTGTCGCATTCGAACTTACCATGGAGGCTGTGGAACCTAAATCCTGCTAGACCCGGGACTTCCATTAGGTAGTCAAGTATACGATTTAGCTGCTCGGGTGTGGCACGACTTCTTTTAGTAGCCGTCGATGTCATCCTAAAGCAATATACAAAAAGTATGTATTAATAAAACAATAAATTCAAATAAACAGTTTTATTATTGTACATACTTTATGCAAATATAATTGGTAGAAAACACTTAAAATTGAATCTAACAGCTTGGCTAGTATTTATTATTTACATTTAATTTGTATTTTTACATTTAATTTGACAAAGATGCCACTCTCTATCAGTTTGAATAAATAGAAGAAAACAGCTGTTCAGTGTTAGTTAACATAAGTTGGTGAAAAGCACAATCGACGGTGCAATCGACATATACTGTCGACAAAACAAACAATTGTCGAATCGATAAGAGTTAGTGAATCGCACTACAGAAATGGTTCGTAGCTTAGCTAGCGCAAATTCTTAACCAAGTTTCTATTGCTGCTCTGGTGTGGATGCCTTGGCCGGCGGCGTATGAAAAATGGCTGTTCTAAAGTTTAATTTGCTTAACACGGTAACTGCGCAATTAATAATTAACATGCACAGTTACCAAATTTTACTTTTATGTAGGATAGCTAACAGAGGCGTTTTATGTTTCCAGCTATGCAATTTTGCTATTAGCAAAATTAGTGAACATACTTTGTAAGCCACACATTTATGATGATGAGCCACAGTTTGATGTCAAATGTAGCAGCGAAACACTCTGAGTAGTTACTCCATTGTAACAAAACATTCGCAGGCACAATTACACATGCACAGTTTGTGGTGAAATGTAGTAGCAAAAACACTGAGAAGCTGCTCTATGGTTTGTTGTTGCACTATTGCGCTGCGCAGATAATATTCAAATATTCAAAGTTGTGGTTTGTGTCTTCGTTTGTAAAATTTAAAATAAACACTTACCAACTAAATAAACCATCAAAAACACAAACCAAAAGAGAAAAGGGGCATAGAGAAAGGGCAACGCGTCACTTCCGTCAGCGTACACTTCCGGTGATTCACACGATTTTACTACCCATATTTTTTTCATACCGTGGGCCTTATACATATATCGTTTCTTAAGGAGTAAACTCCAAAAAATTCTCTGCTCGGGTACGTTCACATGAATCACATGTGAGAACATTTTCCTTGACGCATATATGATTCACAAAACGTATAGCGTTGAGATTGGTCGCGTACGTTCGTGAATCACATGTGAGCAATTTGGTTTTTGTTTGTTTTGTTTTTTCTAACATCTTTCAAAAGCCGATATAGAAAAAAATCAGTGAGCGTGGCGCGTTTCAGTGACGTCGTCATATGGGGCCAGGGAACCTAATAAAAACAATAACCCACATCGATCATATTAATTCGTTCACTATAACTCTAATCCGAGGTGAAAATCCGCAGGCGCTCTACTAACACTGCCAATTGGTACCTTCAATGCTTTTTGCATTTTTGGGGCGCTGATCAACACATTGAATTGATCCGTTTTGCTTTTGAGCACCGTGGAGTCGGGTCGTCGTCGGTAGGAACCCACGTAAAAACAATCGGACGCTGTCCCTAATGTTCTTAATTTCCAGTGGTTGTTGGTGCAAGCTTGTAGGAAATATATATTTCCTTGAGGCTGCTTATTTCCAGTGAGAAATACCACTGCCTGTCATGTAGCGATTGGTTGTTGGTGCAAACTTGTAGGAAATATATTTTCCTTGTGGGTGCTAATTTCTAGTGAGAAAAAGCACTGCATATCTTGTGTCGCTGTTTTTTGGTGCAAACTTGTAGGAAATATATATTTCCTGGTGGTTGCTAATTTCTAGTGAGAAATAACATTGCCCACATTTTGGTGCTTATTTCCGTTTCCTATCTAGTGCTCGTGCGTACTAAAAAGTGCTATCCATTCTGGCGCCGGATTTATTGGTATTGCCTTGCGGTAAGCACTTTGCCGCAACCTGCACTCCTGTGCCCTTCCTGCCCGCACCTTCGGCAGACATCCTTCTTGGCCCTGCATTCTGCCATCCAATGGTCAAAGCCCATTCAGCGGAAAGAGCCGGGCGTCAACTGGTCTGGTCGTACCAGGAAGGAAAACAATTTGACATAGCAAGGACCTGCTTCCAAGAGGGCGGACATAAGCATGTCCGTGCCCTCAAAGACAACATTCGTCACCCCATCAGGGCTGACCTTCCAAGGACGGCTGACCATCCTGACGTCCTTCTCCAGACACCCAGGGCTGAACTCCTTCAGGTTCAAACGGAAAAGCTCCCCCATGAACTCATCAGGGGAGATCTCCGTATGGAGCTCCTGGACCATAACTCTAGGTCCCAGCTTCCGTCGTACGCCCGCATCGAGCCCCACCTCGGATAACTTGGCATTCTTCGGCAAGTTATCCTTCTCGTCAACGGATGGGGTGCGAATAATCGCACCTCCATAATTCAACGGGCGCACCTCGTGCACCCTAACTCCTATACACGGACCCACCTTTTTTATCACCTCCTTGGCCGTATTAGGGGTTTAACCCCTCACTACCACCGACCAGGTCTCAACCGGCTGGGGCATCGGCAATGCAGGCAACACAGGCGCAGGCGGCCTCGCTTCCGCTCACCCCCGACTTACCCGGAGATACCTTTTGAGGTACATTTACGGTCTCCTTCTGCACTGGAACCGCTGCTCCTCCAGTGGTCTTCTTCTTAGTACACGGAGGGACCTCAAGACGTGCTCCTCCTCCCCCGACGTCGTATCGTCCATTGCCGACGACGGCACCGTGGAACCGACTGGAAGAAGGGTGCTCGCCTCTTTCGTATACCGTCTAATTTGGGCATCGCCCAACGCCCCACCACTTAACTGACGAATCCGCCGTACAAGGTTTCCCGAGCACTAGAAAAAGATAGCTCGCTTTATGAACGAAGGCACAAGCAACGGTGCAGGGATGAGCCATACACAGACACGTACACAGCGGCTGCACCTAGCGGCGAGCCAAAGCAAAGCTCGAGGGCGTATCCCACAGCGCCAACCAAAGGTCTGGCAAAGGTCACCACCAATGCCTCGCCGGACAGAACACTTTTCCCCGAACAAGGACGGGTCGACCCAAGTGAAGCTAACGCCGGGCCCGACCGTAGGCAAAAACGCCGCACGCTGTAGTCAAGCACCTGTTCAAGGCACTCAACCCTGACGCAGCACCACACCTACGCACAAAAACACTCGCTTTTTTAACCGTTGCCAAGGATGGCAATATAACGGCACGCCAATTAGATAACCACGCGCACAGTATACCCCCGCCGTAAACGAACGGTACACGCAAAAAGTCACGCCGAAAAATAACGGTACGACACAAAAACCGACGCCGAGTATTAAGGGCACGCGAAAAAATCCCACGCCAAAGAATAACGGCACGCCCGAAAAAATTGTAAACAACTTCGGGTAGCGGCACTCTCTTGAGCATCAAATACTACTCGCACGGAAAACTACCGACGCTACATATAGCGGCATTCACACGCGTGCACAATGTGTCCATAGCACGGAGTATAGTGGCACTCACTAGAGTGTCCAACAACACTATCGTACGGCAAAATTTAAGATCAAATTCGTAATCAGCGACCCTGAAAACATAAATTAACATGCATCTTGATTATGTTCTAGAATATACGCTATCTCACGTGAGGGGGTGGCCAATAGGGGTGGAAGGGGGTGGATTTTCAAAATTTTAAGATCAAATTCGTAATCAGCGACCCCGACAACCCCCGAGTAAGAAATTTTGAATCAATTACTTAATTTTTTGAGTTTTGGCCAGTTTTTCGGGAATCGGCCGCACTGTGCGCCGCCTAAAAACCTCACGCGCATATTGCCCCAACATTTCGACATTCCGACGGTTGGCAATCACACCACTCACATCATACCGTCCATCAGTCCAACTAATCCCTACACCCACAAGATCCCTAATGTCTCAGTACATCGGGCATTCACACAGGACGTGCACCCAGGCCTCTCTTGCCGACCCACAAACACATTTCTCACTTGTGGACAAGCGTCTCTCATGCAAATACGCATTAAGAGGCCCATGTCCTGTAAGGAGGAACCCTAGGCTGAGGGAAAATCCAAAATCAGGATTTTCCCCGACAAAGGAAACATCCCGAATGTACTCGTATGTCACCCGGCTTTTGGAAGTATTGTCCCAGCGGTCTTGCCATCTACTAAGCATACCCTCATTCAACAACCTTTTGCATTCCTAATACCTACATCACTGTCGGGTAACTGTGGGTGCTGCGGTAGCGGCATACATAGCCTCCTTCTCAAACTGAAAGGAACAGCACGCTGTATGACTTACAGGTCAAGAGGAGGCGCACCCATCAATACTTGCAACGCATTCGTACTTACTGCACAGGCATACAGGCATGCAGGGAAGCAACATAATGCGCTGGAACGCCATCAGATGACGTTGGCCACCAGTCGTTAACGCCGATTCGTACAATACAGCAGCCCCGAAGTGGTACAGGCCACAAACAGGCCCCGATATATGGTGCGAACCGCACGTCGACTAAGGCCCCAGTCACATCTGAGAACGCGACGAAATTGCCCGACAATCGCCTGCAGCCGCTCTCCCAATAACACTTAGTGTGGAGTAAAATACATCCTTTAACTCATTGCCGACCCTAGGTATTTGACTTGCGTCTTATATCTGATATTAACCCCATTCAAACGGAAAATCGGTGGACGACTCGGAGACAATCTACCCTTAAGCAGCATTGTCCATCGATATGTCTACCCCCACATCTACCCCCCAATTTTGGGTAATTGTGAGGATGTGCCTACCTACTCGCTCCAGTTCCTCACGTGACCGACCCTCCTCCAAAATGAGAAGGTCAACCGCATACGCACAGCATTTACAGAGTGGTTCTAACTGCCGAAGTAGGGATTCCATCATGAGATTCCAAATGAATGGACCACAAATGGATCCCCGCGGAGAGCCCCGAGTCACCCCAATCTCCACACTCCCGCCAACACCTTCTATGGATGCTTTACGGTCCGAAAAGTAACTCCGCCATAGAGTAATTTTCGGACAGCTAAGCTCCTCTAGTCGTTATAATACGCGATCCTAGCGCAGGTAATCAAAGACCCCTTGAAGTCCATAAACATGCCAAGGACATATTTGTTGACATTTCTCTAACTACACTCTGAACATACATCCACGCACCTTCTACACTATGTCCTTTCCTAAAACCATACTGCCTATCAGACCTATTACTCCGAATTAGCTCCTAAAGCCGCTCAACCACGACCCTTTCCAGCAGTTTTCCAAGTACTGGAAGGAGGCTGAAACCACGATTTGATTGAGGATTGCTCCTGGCCTTATCGGGCGACTTCATATATCAGAAATGGCCTCCAGATATTCCGAAATGAACTTCCACAACTTTGGCGCACTCTCTCCACGTCGATAACACGGTGTCACCTACGCGAAGGCTCCGACAGATCCTATAAACCTGTCCCTAAAGGTCATCCCTACTTTTCCCCACAAATCTGCTCCACTCTTCCTCCTTAACTCTCACTAGCATCTTCTTAAATTCACTCATCCCTACACTAAATTGATACTTGAACTGGGACAAATTCTCCGAATAGGTCCGCCTCGCGCGTTGAAACAACCGTCTCAAGCCGACTTACAGACACTGCATCAAAATATCATTATATATCTTATGTCTTACATGAGTTCCATTGGTTATATTATGGCTGGAAGTGGGATAAAAGAAGCTCTTTCTACCATATATGCTGCAACAATAAAACTACTTAAAGAACGAAATACTCAATACTATACATTCCGACCAAAGGAAGAAAAAGGGTTGCAAGTAATTCTGCGCAATATACATCATTCTACAGACATAAATGACATTAAATCTTAACTCGCTGAATACGGTCATGAGGTAACAAATATTTTCAACATCCTCAAAAGCGACTCAAAACAACCTCTACCTTTATTCTCACTGGAAATCAAAACAAATAGTAACAACAAAGATATATACAATATAACAAATCTATTGCATTGTAAGGTAAAATTCGAGCCACCAAGTCAAATAAGATCTCTTGCACAATGTCTAAACTGCTAAAAATATGGGCATACTAGAAACTATTGCACAAAAAATCCAATCTGTGTTAAGTGTGCAGGCCCGCATAAAACTGCGAACTGTTCAATCAATAAAAGTAGTAGCAATATTAAATGCGCACTCTGTGGTGAAAAACACACAGCCAATTATAAAGGATGTTTGGTATACAAATCACTGAGGGCGCAACGTTTTCCAGCTCTACGCACAAAGGAACTCCAGACTCCGATACTGAACCCGCCGCAACAAGAAAACACAGTGGAACCCGCTAGAATCGGGTTATCAACCTATGCACAAGTAGCAGCACAAGCTAAAAATAATAAAACAGGTATGCCTAACCCTCAAAATGATGATATTCAAGAACTTAAAAAAATGATGAGCCAGCTCATCAATCAAATGACTAACATGATGAATATAATCACACTACTGGTCACCAAATTCGATGGACAAGCAAAGTAAAATGACAATAGCCTTATGGAATGCAAACGGACTAAATCAACATATTCTTGAAACTAAAACTTTTATTGACCAGTACAACATTGACATACTATTTGTTTAGGCCACACCCTAATATTTAATATACATTTTTAGCCACCCTAATGGTAACTGCGCCTACCGTTCCGACTGTTGCTAACCACCGTTTCCAGTCGCTGCAACCCGAAGGCCGTTAACCCTGGCATTTCCCCGCCGAACAGTTAAAACGTTTACCGTGTTAAACGTTGTTCGGCGAGGTTACTTTCATTTCAATTTTACAATAATTATAACTTTCACTGCGATTTTCGAATTCCAAGCATCAGGACGTGTCAGCCAGTAAAGGTAATTTATTATTAATTATAAATTATACTTAACATAATAATACGTAAGCAACGTATTTCCATTGCATATATATTTCTATGTACATGTATATCTATTCTATGCATATATCTATGTATATACTGCAAATAAAACACTAATGACTATATACTGACACGGCTTTGTGCTTTTTTAGTTTTCTAAAATATATCATCGGAGCGACCGTGGAAGCCCCACATTTCTGAACCGCCCATTGCGTCGCACTCCGATGATAACATGGTCCTTCGAGCCGGATATCAACAATAATAAAGAGCAAAGCTGAAATTAACAAAGCACCAAGCCAGCAAGCACCAAAAAGCACCAAGCAAAGCTGAAATTAACTAAGTACAAGCCATCAGCAAGCACCAAGCCAGCAAGCACCAGCAAACAATCCGTTCCAGCAAAACCAGGTACGTGAATTTATTGCACACTTTTTTTGGTGGAAATAATCTAATTAAAAAAAAAAAAAAAAAAAAAAAAAAACGGGTCAACGACTCCGTCTGTCCACAAACAGACAATACAAGTGCGCGCGGTATTTTCAAGCTAAACCATCTAACAGCGCGTTGTTGGGAATTTTTCAATTTTTTCTTATTCCGTTCTTTTTGCTTGTACATTCCCGCTGTGAAGTTGAGAACACAACTACACAAACAACGCCGCAGTAAATTAAAATCGATCCCAGCGCACTTTTTGCTACGGTATATACATACCACTGATTATTGTGTGGGTGGCGAAATCACATACATAAATAATTATAAATATATTATCCTTTTTGTCAATAAATATATATAGATACATAATATATATTGTCATTTTAATCTCGGTGGTGCATTTTGGGCTTGGGTCTCGCGGTAAATTCGTCTCTATTTCGCGAAGGAACATTTTTTTAATACCGCGTAAGTTTTTGTATCCCATACTTACAATATGGATACCTATATTCGTTTAGTCGACGCCGTGACGGAGTTCGAAGCCGACTTTAATGGCACTCCGTCAAGTGACCATTCAAAATTTTCACTCCGGATCCAACAGGAGGAGTTGAAAGCAATGTGGGAAAAGGCCAAAGCAGCGTACGACCACTTGCTTTCAACAGAAACTCCTTCTCCTAAGGATCTTGCCGCGATAAAGAAAAGGGATAAAATATGTTACCACCCATATTTGCGCGGCATGTCGACGATGGCTGACCTCTCTGCGAGGCTGGAAAAAGCAGACCGGGAAGGCGAAGAACTAGCAGTACGCGAACTTAATATTCACCTTCCACCGTGCGATACGGACGTTTTCAAAGGCGACTACGTATGTTGGCCTACATTCCGCGATATGTTCACGGCCATTTACATATTAAATAAACGCCTTACCCCGGTCGAAAAGCTGTTCCACCTCAACCAGAAAACGCAGGGTGAAGCCAGGGACATCGTGAGGAAGTGCCCGCTCACTAATGACGGGTTTGCTACGGCGTGGAAAAATCTTTGCGAAAGGTACGAGAACAAACGGATTCTGGTGAATACGCAGCTGAAGATCCTGTTTAACCTACAGTCAATCGAAACTGAATGTGGCAGTTCGATAAAAAAACTACAAAGAGACATTAATAATTGCATTTCCTCCTTACAGAATCACCAAATTGACATTTCAAACTGGGATGCAATTATCACATATTTATGCTCCACGAAATTGCCAGAAAGTACTCTATCGCTTTGGGAACAAACGATAGAGAATAAATCTGAAATTTCAAAGTGGACAGACATGGACAAATTCCTTTCCAACAGGTTTCAGACACTTGAAACAGTGTCAGGCTTAAAAGGAATTAAAGCCTACAAAGCGCCCAAGGCGCAAAGCTAACAACAGTTCACGGAAACTACACCAAAAAGGATGGGTAACTTTCAGGTAAGTGTCGCCAAACATATGTGCAAATTAGGTGTTACTGATGACCACAAATTGCAAAGTTGCCCAAAGTTCCGCAAGTTGAAGGTCACCGATCGAATCGCGTGCGGCAAGAGCAACAACTGTTGCTTGAACTGCCTATCGTCAGGACATACGGTGTCAAGATGTACGAGCTCGTATAACTGCAGCACATGTCCCTGAAGACACAACACGCTCTGCACATTCCAGCAGTTCAACCAAAAGCAGCAGCTCTTAAGGAAAGCAGAGATCCCGCTGATGACCTGCCCTCAACATCCAAGGAGGCCCTAAAACGACTAGATTCCAATAGGCCAAAGGATAGAAGGACACATAATTTTAAATCGGGTTATTCCAATACGGACAATGGGGTTCTACTAGGAACAGCCATGGTAAATATATTCCACAATAATGTTAATTTTACAGCACGAGCTCTGATCGATTCTGGTTCTGAGTGTTCGTTCATTACTGAACGACTCAAACGTAGAATCAACCTGCCATGTAAACGCTTGCATGCCCAAGTCTCGGGCATCATCAATTCAATATCTGCGCAGGTAAGACAAGCGTGCTCATTACAACTGCGGTCGCCTATCGACCCCTTTGTAAAAATAAACACAATTGCGCTAGTTTTGCCGCAATTAACTGGAAATCTGCCAACTTGCCTAGTAAGCGCAATGACAAGGCAAGGTTCTTCGTCAATGAACCAGTAGACCTTGTCCTTGGCGGAGACATTTATCCCCAAATTATTTTAAGCGGCTTGAAGAAAAATGTACTAAGTACACTTTTTGCCCAAGAGACTGTATTCGGGTGGATACTAACTGGTCGAGCCGAAACAGTCAGTCCACCAAAAAAGATAGTTTCTCTTTTCAGCGAAGTCACACTGGACAAGCAACTAGCTGCCTTTTGGGAATTGGAAGACATCCCAAGAAAAGAAAGGCAGACTGAAGATGACGTGTATTGCGAGGAGTTATATCGGACCACTACGAAGCGCAACCAAGATGGAAAGTATGTCGTTACCTTACCCTTCAAACGGGATTTTCAATCAAACATCAAGCTGGGACCATCACTCAAGAGCGCCTGCTCTCAATTCTTCCGGAATGAGACGCGTCTCGCGAAAAATCCGTCCCTGCAAGAGGAATATACTAGACTGGTGGCAGAATATGAAACGCTAGGTCATATGGACAAAATTACAACCAACATACCTGCAGATGCAACTGACCATTATTTTTTACCTCATCATGCCGTCATGAAGGAAGAGAGCACCTCCACCAAAGTGCGCGTGGTATTTAACGCCTCATGCCCGACTGCCAATGGAATGAGCCTCAACGACGTCCTTCATCCAGGTCCGGTATTGCAAGCAGATATGACTGTCCTGATCCTCCGCTGGCGATTATACAAATATGTCTTCAACAGCGATATCGAGAAGATGTACCGTCAGATAATGGTAAGCAATACACATACTAAATATCAGCGAATAGTTTTTCACACTTGCCCGAAAGACCCAATTAGTCCATACGAATTAAAGACTGTTACTTTCGGCATAAATTGTGCTCCTTATCTTGCGATAAGGACATTACTTCAATTAGCTGATGATGTTGAAAACTCCATTCCAACAGCATCAAACATACTTCGAAAATGCATGTATGTTGACGACGTTCTTGCCGGGGGTCATAGCATCGACTCTGCAATAACAGCCAGAGACGAAATTATGCAAGTTTTGCAGTCCGCTGGATTTCCATTGCGAAAATGGACTTCCAACTGCAACAAAATTCTAAAGGGCATCCCAAAAGCCCATTTGCTCAATGAAGATTTTTTAGATTTCGAAGATACTAGTTCGGTAAAGGCACTTGGCTTAAGATGGAATGCTCATTACGACCATTTTTATTTTATGACAAAGCCAATAAAAAACCACGATGTTCTTACGAAAAGAGAAATCCTCTCGGCAATCGTCAAACTTTCTGATCCACTAGGGTGGCTCGCCCCAATAATAATTACCGCCAAGATTATTATGCAAAACATTTGGTAAGAAGGCACTGATTGGGACGACACCGTATCTGCGGTCACATTAGACCGCTGGCAGACATTTATGCAGAATTATGAGGAAATTGATAATATCCGCATACCTCGTTGGGTGCACTATTCTCCAGCAGACAATGCCGAAATCCATGGGTTCAGCGACACTTCGGAAAAGGCATACGCGGCTGCTGTCTACTTGCGTGTGAAGAAACAGGATCAAGTATACCTCAACCTACTCCTCGCGAAAACCAGAGTGGCACCTGTTAAGACGATATCTCTTCCCCGTTTGGAACTATGCTGTGCCGTCCCATTAGCGGATATTATAGAAACTGTTACGGAGAATCTCAGCCTAGCACACTTGGATGTTCATCTGTGGACAGATTCGACAATCGTCCTCGCATGGATTCGCAAACCGCCCTGCTCGTGGTCAACCTTTGTGGCACATCGAGTAACCAAAATAGTGGAAATGGTCGGAAACAATAACTGGCGTCATGTGGACTCGGCATCAAATCCAGCAGACTTAGCAAGCAGAGGACTTCCGGCCAAGGAACTGGTTCACAATTCTTTGTGGTGGCAGGGTCCTTCTTACCTACAAGAAGACAAATCACGATGGCCGACATCAGAATGTGACTATGAAACAACGATGGAAGAGAAAAAAGGTAAAGGTATATTCAACAACAACAATCAATTTCAGCGATATTCTTGACCGTTTTTCCAATTTAACAAGGGCTTTGAGAGTTTTATCATATATTATGAGATTCTCTCAAAGAACCCACCCTAATACGAAGATTGCATTTCAAGCAAAGTCTTGCTTAATTTCACCTGATGAAATTAAAGCAACGACACAACGCTTAATCATAAACAGTCAAAAGCAATATTACGGTGGAGAATACGCGAAATTGAAACAAAAGAAAACAGTTGACACAAAAAGTGAGATATTCCCTCTCCATCCATTCCTCGACAAAGATGACATCATGAGGGCAGGCGGTCGTCTGGCCGCATCCCTCAACTTATCATATAACGAACGTCATCCTATTATCCTTCCATACAATAGCAGGTTATCACGCCTTATAACCAAATTCATTCACGAAATATCATTGCATGGCGCAAATCAGCTGATGTTGCGTTTAATTCGAACGCAGTACTGGATTCCGCGAATCAAAAATATGATCCGATCCATCATCCATAATTGCAAGATCTGCACGATCTATAAAAAACGATCGCAAACCCAACTCATGGGAATCCTTCCTCAGGTACGCACCACCTTTTCGCGTGCTTTCAGTAATACAGGTATAGATTTCGCAGGTCCATTTGACATCAAAAGCTTCCGCGGCAGAGGATGTCGCATTTCCAAAGGCTACGTCTGTCTATTTATTTGTTTCGCCACCAAAGCCATCCTTTTAGAGGCCACCAATGACCTAAGTACCCCATCCTTTCTAGCAGCCTTCTCGAGATTCGTTGCTAGACGAGGATGTCCAAAAAATGTTTACTCCGACAATGGTACCAACTTTGTAGGAGCTTACCGATCTTTACGATCAGAATTTAAAGCGTTTATTGCGGATGCACGCAATAACACGCTTTCAAAATATGCCCACCAGGCATTAACATGGCACTTCATACCTGCAGCAGCCCCTCACATGGGCGGACTGTGGGAAGCAGGTGTGAAAAGCTTCAAAGCCCACTTCAAAAAGACAGCCTCTGGTCTGAAATACACTTTTGAGGAGTTTAATACCCTCTTATGCCGAATTGAGTCCTGTCTCAATTCGCGACCCTTAAGTCCCTCTTCAAATGAGCCATCCGATCTAGAGCCTCTCACACCTGGTCACTTTCTGGTTGGCGGACATCTCTTAGCTCCGCCAGAAATAGAAACCAGCGAGAATCCTGCCTCAATTGTGAATCGGTGGCAGAAATTGAAAGCCCTCCATCAAACCTTTTGCAAACGATGGAAAAGGGAATTCCTCATCGAATTGCAAAAACGCACGAAGTGGAAACATCAAAAACCTAACATCAAGGTAGGGAACCTTGTCGTCATTAAAGAGGGCAACCTACCACCAAACGAATGGAGAATGGGACGAGTAGTAAAACTACATCCTGGATCCGACAATCAAGTATGCGTCGTGGACATCACGACACAAAGGGGACAGGTGACTAGACCATTAGTCAAATTGGTCCTACTTCCACCTTACTCAGAAGAAACGGACAAATCCATACCTACAACCTCAACGTAATATCTTAATTCTTCCAATACCTCTCTAATAGAAACAAATCTCACTTCGCGATTCACCCTTTATTAGAAGGTGATTGACACCACACTGTTATACCCTAGCAAACCTAAGAAGCTACAACAACACCTACAACCTACGAACGATGCAATTGCATCGAAATTCTCAACATTTTTTAAATTTATTTTATTATCTGTAGGAATATTTGGATTCACTGCTTTGATTTTCCATTATTTTAGTAATTCCCTACCTGAAGTTTGTTGTAGAAAACTAAAGTTGTTATGAAATGAACAAAAATAGGTTTTCTTAATTTCATTGATTATATTCAGTTTATTGAATTTCGCTTTATACTTATGCACCCACAACATAGTTCCCAGATGTTCCATTAGCACAAATATTGTGTAATATATACAAATATTACATTACAATGCTATTTACATAAATTTTATTTCACTGGTACAAAAACCATATTAAGGAAAAGTGAAATTATTAAATTAGCCCATATTAACCATTTTTGTAATTATAATAGGACTATCAATAAGTTCGTGCGGTTTTTTTTCGAAATTTGAAACTTTATTGACGTAAAATGGTTACAAATTTAATATTCAAAATATTGTCCATCGCTTACTACTACTTTTTCCCATCTTTCTGGCAATTGACGGATTCCCTTTGTGAAAAATTCGGTCGGTTTTGCCGCAATCCACGAATCGATCCATTTTTTGACTTCATCGTAATTACGGAAGTGCTGGTCAGCCAGGCCATGTTGCATCGATCGGAAGAGATAGTAATCGGATGGCGCAAGGTCTGGACTATACGGCGGGTGGGGTAGGACATCCCATTTGAGCGTTTCTAAGTATGTTTTGACCACTTGTGCAACATGTGGCCGAGCATTGTCATGTTGCAAAATAACTTTGTCGTGTCTATCGGCGTATTGCGGCCGTTTTTCTCGCAGTGCTCGGCTCAAACGCATCAATTGTCGTCGGTAGACATCCCCCGTAATCGTTTCATTCGGTTTCAGTAGCTCATAATACACAACACCCAGCTGGTCCCACCAGATACACAGCATAACCTTCAGGCCATGAATATTCTGCGCCGACGTCGATGTTGAAGCATGGCCAGGGTATCCATACGTTGCCCGACGTTTTGGATTGTCGTAATGGACCCACTTTTCATCGCCAGTCACAATTCGATGCAAAAAACCCTTTCTTTTGTGCCGTTGAAGCAGTTGTTCGCATGCCATAAAACGGCGTTCAACGTCTCTTGGCTTCAATTCATACGGCACCCAATGGCCTACCTTTCGGATCATTCCCATGGCTTTTAAACGTTTGGAAATGGTTGATTGATCAACTCCCAAAGTTTTTGCAACCTCTTCTTGCGTTTGAGCCGGATCTTGATCGAGCAATTCCTCCAATTCGGTATCCATGAACTTTGGCGGCGCACCCTCGCGTTCTTCGTCTTCCAAGCCAAAATCACCACTTTTAAAGCGTGCAAACCACTTCTGGCACGTTCGCTCAGATAGAGCATGCTCACCATAAACTTCCACCAAGATACGATGACTTTCGGCTGCTTTTTTCTTCATATTAAAATAATGAAGAAGAATTCCCCGCAAAAACACATTATTTGGCACGAAATTCGACATTTTCAAGTGTGGTAAAAATATTGTTGTTTACGCTTCAAATAAAAAACTTATACTGACGTTTGTGCCTTACGACAGTAGCTCTCCAATGAATGTTTGGAAATGTGGATCGATGGAATAATAATCAAGTTACGCCATCTGTTGTAAAACCGCACGAACTTATTGATAGTCCTATTATCTTGGCATTCAACTACAATAATTTGTAAATTTTTTATCCCAGTTTTCTAAAACTACAAAACATAATAAATTGCACAACATTTAATGAGAAAACTGCGAAAGTAAACCACATTATTTTGTACATAAAGGAGAATGTTTGAAAAACGATAACATAATCCGAATTATAGTAACAAACACTTTTGAATATGTAACGCAAAAAATCACTACGCGAAAACTACGATTAAAGACCTGCGTCTGTTCGCGGATTTGTGTGTTCATATGGAAGTAATCCATGTAGTGGATACACCAGTTTGTTGTGGTCGGTAACCGCGCGAGCTTTCCTACCGGGATGCAATTCGTGCGTTACAATTTTCCCCATGATATCCTGATCCACCGAAAAGGCTAAATTCAAGTCAGACAAGTTAATGCTAATGAATGTGAGGCTGCGATAGAGCTCGTTGTCCAATGATGGCAGCTCATCCATACGGGAGTACAACGCTTGATGTATCTGGCCATACACCGCTTTGCCCAACATTCGTCCCACAAATTCAAACAGCTGCAAACGATTGTCTTGCACATATCTTATAGGTAGGTTTCTCTAGGTCATTTAAAGCTTCGATGACACAAACATCTAAAAAGGCACATTTTTACTTTCACATTCACGTAAATATGTTATTTACCTCTTAGCAGCGGCAACGAGGGGATTATAGATATCCTTCCATATGGCGACATCCCAGATATCTTCAACATGGGATGGTCGTTGTCACATCAGCTTTTCTGTGCTTCAGCAAACTGCTCCTTGGCAGCATTCAAGTTGTGCACATATGTTGATGATGCTTCTGATGGTGCAATTCCATGATTTCACGGCAGATGATTGGTTCCAAAGCGGCATAATCGCTTCGGCAAATCCTGCTTACAACGCACAGCCGCTTTGGGGCGTTTGTCAATACGTGTCAATGCGAAGATATTGAATAATTAGTTGATGTTGATTGCACAACAACGGAACCTATAACACACAGAATTAATTATAAAATTCATTTAGCACTAATTATATACAATCATGTATTTTAAAATCTTACCTTTATATTTTCGCGTGCAATTCCCCCACTTGTTGCTGTAGAATATTTTGCGAAATGTATGAAAAACAGAGTTGCATACTTACGAATATTCAGATCATAATGCTGCGCTTACACTATGATCATTACTTGAGGGCGGCGCTCGTTATTCTGCCAAATATCTTTTTATTGATGGTGTTGAAATTGCACAATTGCTAATTTTTGCTAAACTGAACATATTTGTACGTATATATTTTTTAAAGATTTAAATCTTTTTAGACCTTTTTCAATCACAAATGTTCAATATTCATATTATTCAAAGTAAAAAGTTCACACTTTATAATAAACTCACCTTTAATATAAATAAAAAATTAATTGAAATATCATATTTCGCCCTCGTTCCATGATGATCCAAATGCGAGCACCATACGCAAATTCTGATGGCGCTCCTTCTTTGCCGTGGTCCAAGGATTTCTTGTGCGTGGTCGATTCACTAAATTGCCGTCATTGGTAACGCGTACATGTGGACTTTTTACGCACTTGTTATCCAGCCTTTATTCACACGCAAAACCGAAAGGCCAACAAATTGCCACTTAACACTTTTAATATAACGCTCGATCTGAACTTTTTTCTTAGCGCGACAGTTCTTTTTCCTTTATTTTCACTCACACTATTTGTCACTTATTATTTTTTTTGACGAATTCACTATTTTCACTCACGTTTGTCACACAAAAAAAAGACCCATACCCGACCCGCCGTTAAGGAAATTAGGGATTAAGAAACAAAAACAAAAAAGAGGTTGTCTGTAAAGTCGGTTTACTGACGATAGTTTAACGTGACAACGTCATAAGAAAATATTGATGGAATGGTTGCAATTTTCAAAACAAAATTTTAACTTTATTTGTTTGATAGATATTTTGTATGGATATAGAGGAGGAGGTAAATGGAATTGCAATGGAATAGGTCAAGTTACTTTTACACAAACGTAAAAAATGACGAAACATTTATCAAATTCATGAAAGATATCTTCAATTTCGATTGTGCATCAGACGTTAATAAGTCAACAACACTTAGAGGCATCATCATCCATTTGACTTTCTCAAGACACATTACACGTGGAACACTCCCTTTCATTTCCTACTTTTTCTATCATCGTTTATTCTCAACAGAGAATTGGTTCGTTACCATGCCCACAGGAAGAAGGCATATGCAAATACAAGTATGTGAATTTATATACAAATGCACATATACATACATATACATACATATATATGCTCACTCATGTAGGATAGAGCCAGATGTCGAGCGTTGCCGAACGCGGGGACCGATTGTGCTCTTTGTCGCTTGCAGTTCAAGCACATTAGCTTACATTTGCTTGCGTACGGAATAGATTCGTATATTTGATATGTCCATATGACTTGTATGCATCTTTACATATAGATTTATTCTTTTTGAAAATTGCGCGAAATTGTATATGTATATGCATGTTTATATACATACATATATTAGTATACAACATATGGGCATTTCCACAGAAATGTCAACCGAAGCCAAAAAATTCAAAGTTTATAAAATTATGTTGCTTCAACATATTTTTATAGGGAATATATCAAATGTAACTAAAGTAAACAAATTTTACATTTGTACATACCACATTTTGAAATATTCGAATGCAAAGTCGAACCAGTGCAAAAGTTCCGTTTTAAAGATTTCTGTTGCATGTTTTGTTTTGATTAATGATCTTGATGAGATATATTATGCCGTGACATTTGCTTTTTTAAATCTCGGTTTATATGTAAAGAATGTAAGAAAAATGTAAAAGGAACGATGCGATTGCCAATTACGGTAAATTTTTTCTTTGATTTACCGTATAACTCGATGTCGCGTGCGACATTGAAAAAGAACATTTGTTGTCAGTGAGTCGAAGGTATTTGTACAATTTGCATCAAATATTAGTAGCAAATAGATATTTTTATTGCTAATTAAATAAACCAAACTTTGCTGGAAAATAATCAGCGCTTTGCTCTTTTTACTTATTTAAAGTTTGTAGCGTGCGACATCGTAAGTGTAAAATGTACAGATTCAAAATAAATTTTCGTTCGAAAATATCTTTATTAGTATATGTAAATACAAAAAATAAAATTTTTGAATGTAGATGAGTAAAAACGGCGGCGAGAAAAATAAGGCGAACTGTAAACGGTGGAGAGAAAGGTTAAAGGATGATGAAACAAAATTACAAAACTATATTATAAATTAAGAAACAAGGAAAGAATGCGGAAAGCTAGGCAGACGTGGAGAGCACTGGCTGAAGGCAAAGAAGATATAATTCAAGAAAAACGGAAATATAATCGCATACGACAACGAGAGAGGCGCCAAAAACTTTTAGAAAATGGAATGTCATATGCACGTCAAAGCCAAAACGCATCTTACGAATGTAGACAAACCTTGGCGAAAGCTGTTAAAAAAGTGGAGAAAGCGATGCCAAAAGACATGCACAGAAGGCTAAAAGTTCTTGAAGTCCTGGTAAAAAAATATAAGCAGTTTGAAGAAAAGAAAAACGTTAACCAATCCAGCAGAACCGTGCCAGAAAGCCTAATTAATGCCATCAATGCTTTTTATCAGAATGATAATATTAGTGTGCAAGCTTCGGGAAAGAAAGACACCATTATAATTGAAGGCAAATTAGTAGCTAAGCGCTTTATGTTAATGACGGTGTCTGAATCATATGAGTTGTTTAAAAAAGATTTTCCCAGTGAAGAGGTAGGCAAATCAACTTTTTTTTAAAATGCGACCTCGCCATGTCCAGTTAGTGAATAAAATGCCGCAAAATATGTGTGTTTGCATGTATCATGCAAATTTCGGCTTTCTTTTGGAAAGCTGCTCGAAAAGTATTCCATCTTTTCCCAGAGATTTTGAAACATTTCTTAAAGCAGTTTGCTGCGATATTCAGAATGAATATTGCATGACAAGTAACTGTAAGAAGTGCCGAACAGATTTAAAAGATCAATTTATTCCTCTTGCATATTTGGCTAATATGGAAGATGAAGTCAACTGGCAACAATGGCGTAAAATAGATAACCACATAGCTCTGTCAAATACAACTTCAACTTTATCTGAGTTAGTCATTGAAACGGAAACTAAATTACCATCATTTAAAACCCATTTTTTTGTAAAAAGAGCTCAGCAAAAATACTTTCAGCAAACAAAAATTAACTTAAAGCCTTCCGAGCTCGTTCTTCAAATTGATTTTGCCGAGAATTATAGGTTGACGCACCAAAACGAAATACAAAGTGCTCATTTCAGCTACCGCCAGGTAACAATTTTTACTTGCGTAGCTTGGTTCACTGGTGCTTCTCAGTCGTTTGCAGTTATAAGCGATAAACTTACGCATAATAAACACGACGTATTTGTTTTTGTTTTAAACCTTTTAATCGAAATTAAAAAGAATTATGGGCATTTTTCAAAACTTTTAATATTTTCTGATGGAAGCTGCGCTCAATTTAAAAATAAATACATTTTGACAAGCTTGAATGACATTATTAAAAAAATTGGATGTATTTATATGGAATGGAATTTTTTTGCTAGTTCTCACAGAAAGGGAGCCGTTGATGGAGTTGGAGCCGTCATTAAAAGAAAAGTTTGGCAAATAACAAAATCTAAAAACGTTGTTTTACCAGATGCACTATCGTTTTATCAATGTGCACAAAACAACACAAATGGAATTAAAATGTATTTTATGCCATCTACTCAAATTGAAAATTTGTCTCTTCATTATAAGTTGGACGAAAAATGGAAGGAAGTGAAAAATATTCCAGGTATATCCCAGTTGCATTCATTTTGTTGCGATGGTCAACAGTTAGAAGCAGCTAGGACTGCATATTCCACTAAAAGAACTTTATTTGACAATAGTAATACTATTCTCAGTTAAGTTAGTTTCCGTTCTTTGTTTTTACATAGTATATAAGATTAATATACTTATTTTTGTTTTTCTTTATTGAAGATATTTTGTTAAGTTTATAATTTTGGTTGTGAAAATAAATATATTGAATATATTAAAAATCATTTATAATCTTTTTCATGTCTAATTACATAAAAAGTAAAAAAATAAAAATAAAAAGTATGATGGAACAAAATGTCGCATGCGACATGTCGCATGCGACATGTCGCGTGCGACAGTGATTAAAATTAAATAAAAAATAAACTACTTAATATTTTTGAATAAAATAAAAAGGATTATTAAAATACATCAATGCATAACATTTAAAAATTAGTCGTATTAATATATTTCTTCAGGTTTCGCTGAAAAAAGTGTTTGAGTTTTTTGCTTTGAAAGCGACTTCTGTTTTTGTCGCGTGCGAATGGCTTGGTTTTTTGTAATTATCTTGAAAACGAACAATTTCCCAAAATCAACCTTAGCACCAATCATAGTGCTCATCAAGTGCTATAGCTTTCGCCTTTTGTCAAAATAAAATAATGTTTTGGTATATGTTTTTTTTCACTTTGAATGCGTACGAATGTCGCATTCGACATTGGAGAAATGCCCATATGTTATAAGGTATGTGGTAAATATTACCATACATTTTTTCCTTCATATATAATAAAATAAGAAGGCATATGCAAATACAAATACGTGAATTTATAAATGTAAATCGAATTATAAGACGTTATCACGTCAAAATACCCTACAGGAATGATATAAATGGGTTCGACATTCCAGGAATAGTTTGCGTAAAGTAATGCAAACTATTAGTTTTTCTAACATCATGCACTTATGTATGCAAATGCTACACAAAATTATATTTATATATACATATAATTTCTTTTGCTTATCATTTTGTTCTTATTATAGCCAAAATATAATAAGAACAAAGAAAAAAATATATATATATCACGTACACCACGGCAGGACACCTTGTACTTGATTACGATCCACACATAGCCAAGACACGATCCTCCTATGCGGCGAATATTGCAAAAACCATTACTATGTACCCACACCCTCGCCGTGAACATATAATATTAAAATCACTTTAATTTGCGATTGTACCCAATTAGGTACATTTTTATTTTTTTTTGGGTGGCAAGGGGTCTCATAGGGCTATGAAAATTGCTCATAGCCAAATAATAACAAAAAAAAAAAACTAAAATGCCTGGTGCATATTTAGTTAACAAAAAATATATATTACTTTATTTTTGTCTTCTCCTTCGCTGTGAGCAGCACTGCACTGACCAGCCAAATGCACCACTACCAATACAATCCACAAAAACTAATTAAGCAATTAAGCAGCTATTTATAAAGCCGTGTACACACTACACATTTTCGGTTAAAAAATTTAATTCAAAATTAAATTCAAAATCCTTTTGTTTGTAAAAAACAAAACAAAGGACTGAGTCTAGAGCGGAAAATAGGCCTTTCCGCCTAGACAAACAGAGCGGAAACTAGGCCTTTCCGCCTAAACAAGCAGAGCGGAAACTAGGCCTTTCCGCCTAAACAAGCAGAGCGGAAACAAGGTCTTTCCGCCTCAATGAAGATAGGGGATTGGAGACGAGGCCTCTCAGACCCCAGCTGCAGCATGAACGGTGGCGTGCGCGTGGATCGGAAACCAGGCCTTTTCGACCACGTGCGCAAGCAACGATAATGCGCCAAAATAAAAGGACGGGCGACAATACACTGGCGACTAGGCCTTGCCAGGTATCACGGCCCTAATATGATTTGTACATGAAGATAGGGGATTGGAGACGAGGCCTCTCCAACCCCAGCTGCAGCATGAACGGTGGCGTGCGCGTTGATCGGAAACCAGGCCTTTTCGACCACGTGCGCAACCAACGATAATGCGCCAAAATAAAAGGACGGGCGACAATACACTGGCGACTAGGCCTCGCCAGGTATCACGGCCCTAAATGATTTGTACATAACGAATCAATAAATCTATGAAATAATAAATTTTACTTATGTTTTGTGTGCAATAACTATCCACGTACATAAAATTTATCGTTACAGCATTTTCCAGACGTCACCGGCAGCCTCAGATGTCTTACCACAATATACCGAACGTTGGCTGACACCTCCGTCCTAAAACAATGATTGCTTATCGCAAGGGGGCCGGCATGTTTAGGCCACACCCTAATATTTAATATAAATTTTTAGCCACCCTAATGGTAACTGCGCCTACCGTTCCGACTGTCGGCGAGGTTACTTTCACTTCAATTTTAATTATAACGTTCACTGCGATTTTCGAGTTCCAAGCATCAGGACGTGTCAGCCAGCTAAAGGTAATTTATTATTAATTATAAATTATACTTAACATAATAATACGTAAGCAACGTATTTCTATTGCATATATATTTCTATGTACATATATATCTATTCTATGCATATATCTATGTATATAGTGGAAATAAAATACTAATGACTATATACTGACACGCCTTTGTGCTTTTTTATTTTTCTAAAATATATCATCGGAGCGACCGTGGAGGCCCCACATTTCTGAACCGCCCATTGCGTCGCCCTCCGATGATAACACTATTGGTGTCCGAAACTCATTTTAATGACAAAAGCTACGTTAGTATTCCCGGCAACAAAATAATATGCACCAATCCCCCTGACAACAGAGTACATGGCGGAACAGCTATTATACTCAGACAAAATATTATGTTTAACAAAATGGAAGAATATCAAATGGACCATCTGCAAGCAACGACGATACAAATAAATGACACTCTAGGCCAGCTTACCATATCAGTTGCTTTTTTTTTTTTTTTTTTTTTTTTTTTTTTGTCGGGACAACTAGCAACTGCAGCACTCAGACGTTAATTGAGTCCATTGTACTTCACTTGAATTCCCTTTTAATTTTCTTTAAATCTACCCGATCTCCGAAGAAATCTGAGTAGATCTTGTGGTGCCAAGGAGCCAAGATGGTCGCTTCTTAACACATCAGTGCCAAAGACCTCAAACCTGATTCGGGCGAAGGCGGGCAGACACACTTGAAGTGGTCCGCTGTCTCATCCTCCTCTTCACAAGCTGGGCAGAGTACACTGTCTGAGATGCCCAACCTTTCCATGTGCTTTGCCCACAGAAAGTGGCCCGTCAACAGTCCAACCAGCCGTCTGCACTCCCCTCTGCTTAATGACAGAAGGGTTTGCGACAGTCGATCGGACATGACAGGTAACATCAGTTTTGTCCATCTGCAGCCTCTCTCAGCCTGCCAAGCTCGCTTGTGGGTAGTAGTTACCCATTTGCTAACCGTGGCCGTGATGGCCGCAGAGGGGAGTGGCAAAGCGGGCTCTGGGCCAAAGAAGTTCGCTTCAGAGCCCATCTTAGCTAAGGAGTCAGAGGTCTCGTTACCCGCGATACCCACGTGTACCGGGACCCATGTTAGCATCAGGCTATTATGTCTGCCGACATAGTTCAGCCTGGATTTACAGGACTTCACTACCCCTGATGTGGTTTGAGGGCTGTCTAAGGCCATAAGCGCTGCTTGGCTGTCGCTGCAGACACATATAGATCTGCCTCTCCATCGTTTTTCCACAACAAAGTTCATCGCTTCTTGAACTGCATACACCTCCGCTTGAAACACAGATAAATGCATTCCAAGAGCAAAGTGCAGTACACTGTAGCACTACACTGTATCTCTTTTCAAGTACGACTCTTGATGGCATTGAGTCAAGGGGCATGGAGAGAATCGTTGGATCGATGTCCATGCCTTCTCTGTGTTCCAATGCCGGACAAGGGCCGTACCAGTTCCCACTGTGTTTCAGTCTGCAGATGGCCTTCAAGGCCTCTCCTCGGATGAAAGCATCAAGTGGTGGTAAACCAATCAGAGCATCTAGTGCCGGGCCTGAAGTAGTCGGAAAAGCTCCGGTGCAACAGATGGCCACAGTGCGTTGTAGTCTCGATAAGGTCCTCCTGACTCCCACTAGGGATAGTCTACTCATCCAGACCACTGATGCATAGGTGATAATGGGTCTTATCATAGCCGTGTAGATCCATAGGACCTTGCTAGGAGAGAGACCCCACGTTTTCCCAAAGACACCTTTGCACTGCCAGAAAACTGTCAGCGCTTTGGATGCCTTTGTCTCAACGTGTAATTCCCTAGGAGCTTACTATCGAGGATTACTCCAAGATATTTAATTTCCTTGGATAGCTGGATCGTGACTCCTTTTAGCCTTGGCTGAACGAGTCCGTCAAGCTTCCTCCTTCTGGTAAAGAGGACAATACCAGTCTTGGCGGGATTTGCCGACAGCCCGTTCGCACAGCACCAAGTGTCAATCCGATCCAGAGTTTTCTGCACTTTCCGGCAGATGTTCATAAGCGAAGAGCCTGTTACCAAACAAGCAACATCGTCCGCATATGCTTGTGCGTAGACTCCCGAATCGTTTAAGGTGGTGAGTAGAGGATCGATTACCATGCACCAGAGTAATGGAGACAGCACACCGCCTTGGGGGCAGCCTCTGTTAACCCCAGATGACACAAATACGTGAATTTATATATGTACATATGCGCATATACATACATATATACGCTCACTTAAGTAGGAGAGAGCAAGATGTCGAACGTTGCCGTTCGTTTGCTTTGTTTGCTTTGTCGTTCGTTCCGCGCTTTCGCTTGCAGTTCATTCAATGCAATGAGCAAAGTAACGACAAATGAGCAAGGTAACGACATATGAGCAAGGTAACACTAATGAGCAAGGTAACGACACATTTTTTCGTGCGTGCAGCCAGCTAAATCGAATTATAAGACGTTATCACGTCAAAATACCCTACAGGAATGATATAAATGGGTTCGACATTCCAAGAATAGTTTGCGTAAAGTAATGCAAACTATTAGTTTTTCTAACCATGCACTTATGTATGCAAATGCTACACAAAATTATATTTATATATACATATAATTTCTTTTGCTTATCATTTTGTTCTTATTATAGCCAAAATATAATAAGAACAAAGAAAAAAATATATATATATCACGTACACCACGGCAGGACACCTTGTACTTGATTACGATCCACACATAGCCAAGACACGATCCTCCTATGCGGCGAATATTGCAAAAACCATTACTATGTACCCACACCCTCGCCGTGAACATATAATATTAAAATCACTTTAATTTGCGATTGTACCCAATTAGGTACATTTTTATTTTTTTTGGGTGGCAAGGGGTCTCATAGGGCTATGAAAATTGCTCATAGCCAAATAATAACAAAAAAGACAGCACACCGCCTTGGGGGCAGCCTCTGTTAACCCCAGATGACACCAGCAGATCTTCCTCTGCTCGCACCGAAACGATTCTTTGGGCCAGCATCGAACGAATCCAATTTACTAGCACCCGGTCTACGCCGTGCCTACTAGCAGAGTTACACATACTTTCAAAAGTGGCATTATCAAACGCCCCCTCTATGTCTAAAAAGATACCCATAGCGTAGTCCCTCCTGTCGATGACCAGCTCTACCCTAGCAACAAGGTTTTGCAGTGCCGACTCGCAGGATTTTCCACTCTGATAGGCATGCTGAAATAGAGACAGAGGGTGAGCCTTCAGCGACTTCTGACGTATGCGCAGTTCCACCAGTCGTTCGAGACTTTTCAGCATGAAAGAGGTCATGCTGATTGGTCTAAAGCTTTTGGGGCTGGTGTAGTCGTCTTTTCCAACATTTGGGATGAAAGCGACCCTCACCATCCTCCAAGAGCGTGGTATGTAAGCCAGTGCCAGGCATGCCGAGAAGATTTTCTTCAGGGCTGCTGTCACGAACTCTGCACCCTCCTTCAGCATGGCAGGAAATATGCCATCTGGTCCGGGCGACTTGTAGTCGCCAAAAGATTTGATGGTAAATCGAATGGCGGCCTCATTCACCACAGATCTGGCAACGAACCAGTCATGCCGAGAAGGTGTAGCAGCTCTGACAACTGCCTCTATCAATAAGGGCTGTTGCCGGCTGATGCTTATCTGATTACCAGGAAAGTGAGATTCCATCAGCAAGCTGAGTGTCTCACTTTTCCGCTCCGTGAAGGAGCCATCAGATTTCCTAAGTGACCCCAGCTTTGCCGTTGGGTCCCTTTTCAGGATCCTAACCAATTTCGCTGTGTCACTCAGAGATTCAATACCGCTGCAGAATTCCCTAAATGAGGCTTTTTTCGATTCCCGAATAAGCCTCTTGTAGTTCTTCTGAACATCGCGGTATCGCTCCCAGTCCTCTACAAGGTTAGTCTTGAGGGCCCGGTTTAGAAGTTTTCTCGACTCACGCCTCAACATCTGGAGCTCTCGGTTCCACCACGGAACGGGAGTCCGGCTCGGGAGAGGTCGAATTGGACAGGCTGACTCTAAACAGTCGGTTAGGGCAGCGTTGAGTTTCTCAACAGCCGCCTCAATGGCCTGTTCTTTTCGAAGTCTTGGTGGCGCAACGTCAAGGTCCCGCAACGCCTCCTTAAACTTCTGCCAGTCTGTTTTTCTTGGGTTTCTAGAGGGCAATGGCATTTGTGCCTCCTCGCCACACTGAAACTCAATGTACCTGTGGTCCGAGCACGAATCTTCGGCAAGGACTATCCAGTTCTTGATTGACCACCCAAGTTTTGATTTTGATAGGGTTAGATCAATCACCTCCTGTCTTCTAGCCGTTACAAACGTTGGCTGTGAGCCCTTGTTTTGTATGTCTAGGCAGGAGGACGCGATAAATTCGAATAGTCGAGAGCCCCGTCCATTGCACTTGCTGCTGCCCCAGATTGTATGCTGGGCATTAGCATCGCAACATAGGATGAGGCCCAGACTGCGCCACTCACAGAACCTCACGAGACTAGTGGCCTTCCCGGGTGGTGACCCTTCCAGAGCATCGTAAGGAAAGTAAGCAGATGCAATCACAAACTTCGACCATCCGCGTCTACCTCTATAACACACCTCAGCCGCTACCAGGTCTTGGCAACAGAATTGCTCAAGACACGTCACAGTGAGATGGGATGATACTATAAGACCGGTCCTAGGTCTCCTAGAACTCCTGTCATATAATAACGTGGCCCCTTTCAGCGCACTTAAGCCACAGAGACGGCCCCTAAAGACCCAGGGCTCTTGCACTGCTGTTATGTGGGGTAATGTGTGCAGCTGGGAAAGCCTTCTACTTAGTAGTGCAGTAGCGGCTTTGGAATGCTGCAAGTTAATTTGCGTCACCGTCAAGGGACGATAGCTACAGGAATCGTCCGAGTCAATCATTTGGGAAAGACATGGAAGCTGGCCGTCCCAAAGAAGAGACTCAGACGGTTCCCGTACCGTGAGCCCATGATATCAACACTGGCCTCGTCCACTCGCACCACAAGAGTAGCCCCTTCCTTCCCGTCCCGGTTTTTACTCTTGGTGTACGAGACGACTCGCCAAAGCCTCGTGTTGATGCCCGGATTCTGGGCACGTAGACAGGATAGGACATCCGCCGTAGACAGGTCTGAATCCGGAATCCAGCAGATGGCCTCCCTGAGGGGTACACTCTCCTCGCTGTAGACTGCGAAGCGAGTGGTCCCCATGGGGGGCACGTTATTGACCACGGTCCTGATCCACTCGAAGTTGGCCAGAGACGCGCACATCACCTTTATGGTGCCGTCCTTTGTCTCATAGCCCTTCGCGTTGGCTTCCGGACCGGAGGCAATAATCCGACGCATCAGTTGGCTTTTGCAATATTTGATTTCTGCATCCGTCAGCTGATGGTCAGGCCCCAGTTTTCCAATCACAGCCACAGGTCGTGGGCCAGCAGCCTTCTCGCTATAGGATGGCTTGGCCGCACCCTTGGATGTGCTTGGGCGAAGGTCCAGCTCCCCATCCTCCACTGACGAAGATTTCGCCGGGCAGACAGCTGTGGTGGACATTTTGTCGAGGCGCCGATAGAGACGTGGCTCAGCAGAACCTTTTCCCGCCACATTGACTGGCGCCAAGACCGCGCTCGTACCTTGGGGGGTCGTGGCTCGGCCATTGGCGGCAACCGTAGGGCAGGGAGGTGTGCTGCTTTCAGCCACCGTCTTTCTCCGCTTGCCTCGAGAGCGAGATAACTTGGGAGTGCCTGTGCCCACCGTAGATTCGGTAGCTTCCGTGGGTGTCACTTCCGCTGACCGAGGTCGTTTGGAAGACACAGACGCAGAAGGGCCGGCAGAGCCACATGAGGATTTCTCCCTCATGAGCCTTGCCCGCCGCTTTCTTCTCTTCCTCCTTGCCGCGCTCTTCGATTTCCCTGCTTCTTTGGGAGGTCGTGCAGCCACCGAAGAGACCTCACAACTCAGGCCCTCAGAAGCAGGGAAACGTTTTTCAGACTCTGAAGGAGAGGAGATTGCGATAGCAACCCCCGTCTCCTCCAGGATGCGCTCTCGCTCGTAGAGCTGAGAGACTTTTGTAATAGTTGGGGCCTCCAGAATCCTTGCCCCTGCCGCCGAAGCGGGTGGATTGCCACTTGTGTGGATTCCACCTGGAGTAATAGAACCATTGTTTTCCATTACCTTTTGGTGTTTTTCGGGACTCCTCCCTAGCCAGTTTGGTTCGCGGATGGCACCCTGATTCTATGCCAACTTTGAGTCATCACACGAGTGTTGAACCCACCCCATCAGGGAAGGCCACTCTTGTGATGCCAGGGCTCCCTATCCACCACCTGGGACGCGCCCGATGGGAGATCAGGCAACCCCACACGGGGCTTACTGCCCTCCGAAACACAACAACAAAACAACACAATACGCTAACTACCTTGAAACACTTGGAAGTAGATTTATTGCCGGAGGAGATTATAACGCAAAAAATATGATGTGGGGTTCAAGGTTAACAAACACGAAAGGAAAAGCATTACTTGACGCCATCAGAGCGCGTAATTGTAATTATATACCGGAGAACCCACTTACTGGCCCTCCGACATTAAGAAAGTACCTGACTTACTTGACTTTTTTATCATGAAATCAATTAATCCAAACGTACTGACAATGGCATCTTGTCTTGAGTTCTGTTCTGATCACTCGCCAGTTATACTAAGAACCCAACAACCACCGCAACAAAACTTAAATCCACCACTTTACAATCATCGTACAGACTGGAATGCGTTTGCTGAGCTGTTGGAATCATATTTAGATACAAAAGTATCTGTTGAAACACAGAAATCCCTACTGGGATAACGCAACAGAAAATTACCACTGGGACAACGCAACACATTAGCAGTGCAGACACAGAATCATAGCAGTGCACTGAGTTCACTATACTTAGCGGTAGGTCAGTTTCATCGTTCGGTTAGATGTCCCGCTAATCGAGAGCCAATACAAAAGTGCGTGCATAAAAAATGCAATTTCGGCACGACAAACATCACGCCACCACTCGTAGTAGCTGCAGCGAAAATCACACCACCATACATCACCGTTTTCTTTTTCGTCTTCGACACCCACCATTCTTCGTCATCGCCTACCTACCGCTAAAGGATTTTTAATATATGCTTGGCTGGATTGACCGCTCAACACACCGGACTCATTCTTTGCTTGACCGCGCAACGCACTTGTGCTTTAAATATTATACATTTTATTATAACATTAGACAACTTACAAATAAATCAAAATAAAGTTTAATAATAATTCTAATATAGAGCTAGAAAAACGCTTTTAGCTCCAACAGTATCTTTGAAAACAGGCGATGAAATTGAGACAGCTATAGCATTTTTTAACAACAAAACTATTAAGGCAGTTAGTAAATCTATACCCTCTTCACCAACTGAAGTAAAGAATGACTACATACCTGATACGATAAAAAAGAAACTAAAACAAAAAAGAAAGCTAAGGAAGAAATGGCAGACAACAAGATTTCCAGACGACAAGAAAAAGCTAAACAAATTGGGAAAAGATATAAGAGACCTACTTCAAAAGGAAAACGACAAAACACTTAGCAATTATCTCAAAAATATTGACGCAACAAAATCCTCAAATTACACACTTTCGAAGGCGACGAAAAAAGTGGTGGGCGCCACAATACATTTACCACCAATAAAAACAACTAAAGGGAAATGGGCCCGAACCAATTCAGAAAAAGCAACGGTCTTATCTCAACATTTTAAAGATACTTTTGAAAATAATAATAACGATATAAATCTCACTTATGCAGCAAACGAGAATAAGAAGCTAATTAAAAAAATCACACTTACGGAGATAAAACAATTAATAAAAACTCTAAAGAACAATAAATCGCCTGGATACGATCAAATTTCAGGAACAATTATGAAGCATATGCCTGACAAGGCAATAATTTATCTAAGAAATATTTTGAACGCTGCTATAAGTCTGAAATATTTCCCTAGTACCTGGAAAATAGCTGAAGTTATAGCGATCCCGAAACCTAACAAAAACGCTACACTAGCGACATCAAAACGACCAATCAGCCTACTACCGACAATATCAAAAATTTTCGAAAAAATATTATTTGACCAGATAAATCCTATTATAACAAGCATGAATCTGATACCCCAACACCAATTTGGATTTAGGAAAAACCATTCAACAATCCAACAGATTCATAGAGTAGTTCACAAAACTAATGATGACCTGAATAAAAACAGAGTGTGCATGTCCATATACCTCGACGTAGCTAAAGCTTTTGACAAAGTGTGGCACCCTGGGTTACTCCATAAATTAAAAACACAACTACCTAATGACTTTTACCTTATGCTTAAGAGTTACATCTAAGACAGGAAATTCTATGTTAAATATAACGATGCATGTTCAGACATTCAACCTATGAACGCAGGCATTCCCCAAGGCAGTGTCTTAGGACCAACATTGTATCTATTGTACACGGCTGATCTACCGGAACCGAAGTCAGAAAACAGCATGATTGCAATATTTGCGGATGACACAGTCCTCATGGTATCTCATAAAGATGCAAAAGTCGCAAAACAAAATTTACAAAACGAATTAAATGTGACATTAAGCTGGTTCAAAAAATGGAACATCGAAATTAACGCTGACAAAACAATACAAGTAAACTACACAAACCGAAGGACAACCATTGAACCAGTTAGAGTTGGTAATTCTGACGTGCATATTGACACCAAAGCGAAATACCTGGGTATTACGATCGACTCGAAATTAAACTGGCAGGAGCATATAAAGAAAAAGCGAAATGAAGTTAAAAATCGCTTTAAGAAATTGTACTGGCTACTTGGACCTCAGTCCAATCTATCATTGCAAAATAAAGTACTTATTTATCGAACGATAATTGCTCCGATCTGGAAATAAGGAATTGAGATTTGGGGCACTGCTGCAAAAAGTAATCTAAGTATACTTCAACGAGTCCAGTCTAAAATACTTAGGACCTTAACTAATGCACCTTGGTACATACCTAACGCAGATATTCATCGCGACCTTGATATCGATACTATTGATGAAACAATACAAAGCGCTAGCAGAAGACACATAAATAGATTATTAACGCACACAAATCCTATGAGGAGAAGACTACCAAATAAAGAAAAATCTACCCAAAGTGGACTTAACCGTCAAACACCAACAGATCTTGCAAAATCCATGTAATTAATTGTCAACTAATTGTATATGTCATTGTTTGTTAACCACTTGTTTTAAAATAATGTGTATATATTTCTTCTAAATGGGCTTGGGGGCATTGGCCCTTCAATATCACTCTCATTCCATCTTTTTGTAAATCAAATTACTTATTGTCTAACGACAGGTGTAATATTTTATGGAAGAAATAAAAAAAAAAAAAAATGCTGAAAATACAATTGATCACATAGCATCTGGACATGCGTATGCTAGAGCTGTACGTGCTCATACGTTATTACAGCAAGCGGTAACACAATTGATTTTTGAACATCTTATGGAACACAATACAGGTTTTGCAAATATACTGAATGATGAAAATAACTCTATGATTTTAGAAATGTTCAACTACGCTGAAATAACTGAAAACCACGTTTACAAAAATTTTTGCAAATAAGCCACTTGAGCTTGAAAATAAAAATAAAACTTCAAAGCTATGGATTTTTTACTTTCGAATGGTTACAATATTGAAGGACTTCATTGCTGCGGACCGTATGGGAGATTGGAATTTACATTTGTATAGTATTGAGCTAATGAATTAAAATTGTCAAGGAAAAATAAAATAAATTCTCTATTGGCGAAAAATAGCAAAATTAAAATTCATGACGAGATTATTCCTGTTGACCCATTACGGCTGTTTCAACGTATTTGTGTTTTTAAAAAAACCGACGAAGAACTTAAAAATTATATGAATTACGAATTGGCACCATATCCACTTCCTGTATTTGAAGATGGTGAACTGCGAAAAACAAAAAAATCAACATTTTACGAATTATTTCCGGAAATTTCCATTAATTTAAAAATATAGAAAATCTCTATTATGTTATTGACGGAGGTATGTTACTACATCGTTGTAAATGGCAATTAAATGAAACGTTTGCAATGATATGTGACCATTATGTAAGATATTTAAAAAATAATTATAATAGTAACACATACGTGGTATTTGATGGGTATAAAAAAGATAGTATTAAATGAGCCGAACGGAATCGTCGCGCATTAAGAAATAAATGTGCAGATATTGACTTTGATGAACATATGCTTTTAAAAATTGCTCAAGATAAATTTTTGACAAACAGTAAAAATAAAATTCGCTTGATAGAAATGTTGAGAATTAAATTAGCTGACAACAATATTTTTACATGCCAAGCGGAAAGCAATGCCGATAAATTAATTGATGAGACGGCAATGAATTTGGAATAGTGATATTAACGGCATTGGTAGATAAAGACTGTGAAATATATTTTCTAAAACAATCCCGAGGCAAAGTTCAACAGAAGATATTCTCATCGAAATGTTTAGAAAAATCCTAACCAAATTGTAAAGAACATATTCTTTTTTTACATGCCTTTACGCGTTGTGACACTGCTCTTCGGTTTTCAATAAAGGAAAATTTAGCCAAAAATTTTGAGAAACGGATTGATTTACACGACTCAGTAAAAGTATTTAAAAATATCAATGACGACCCCAATAATATATTGCAAGCAGGTGTAGCATGTATTTTGAGTTTATATGGCGCTCCGTCTAAAACTGAAATACATTCAGGTTCAATTCTTTTATAAAAGCAACAGCCACAAATACGAGTGTTCTTTTGCCATCACTACCGTCAGCAACTGATGCAGCGTTTGAGCACCTTTAAAGAGTGTACTTACAAATTCAGATATGGCTAGGAAATGACGTAGTTATTGAAAATTGCGGATGGAAGTATTCCAATAACATGTACATCCCAATAACAATGAATCAATTACCTGCTCCGGATAATTTATTGCAAATGTTATTTTGTAATTGCAAAAAGGGATGTGGAGATGTGTTATACTGCAGTGTATCATGTTTACAGTGCAGCGGAAATAGTTGTTCCAATACTTCACCTGTTATACAGATAGATGAAGTAGAAGAAAATATTTGATGTAGACAACAAAAAAACCGATTTTGTACTAAATTGTTTTTTCTTTTCATTTTCATTCGTAATTAATTACCTTATTTTTTTAAATTTATACAATAGAGTGCAATTCATTTGTAATTAAACTGGCCAAGAAGTCCCACTGTACATAGCAGCTGTCGCTCTGCTCTCCCTCCACGTTTTTCTACCTGTTCGAGATCTCTACTACTTCTTATACACAGGTATCTTTGAAAAATGTTCCTACATGTCTACTCAGGTAAGATTTAACATATAAATAAGAAACAAATTACTGTTTAAAGAGAAAATATATGGTCAAACATTACTTTTTTATAATAATTTGTTTAAACAATGAAAAAATGGAGTGCACAAAAAAATTTTGGGTAAACATTGCAATTTATGTTTCATGAATCATATATGATTCATATCAACAATTTTGTACCGTGTCTTATACGCTCATGTATCAAATATGAGCAATTTTTTACTTGTTTTGAGACATGAAAAATTTTTGAACGCAGTAGGATATTCGCGCTTTTTGAATGGGACGTGGCAGCGAGTACTCTATACAATGCATATATAAAAACATATTTGGTGATTTGCAAAGACTTACCTAAATATGCGCTTGTAGCCTTAGCTATAAAATGCAAACATCAAAGACTTTATGTATATATATAAAAATTTAGCCGTTTTTCGCGTTGTGAAGAACTTTACGGAGAATGGCTCAACCGATTTTAACCAAATTTTTAGGCTTTGTTTGCACTATGCAGTAGATGATTTATGTTTTGAAACGTGGACCCGGGTGACCCCGGGATGTGTTTGTACAATATGGGTAGCAAATGGAAGCTGTTGATGATTGCTATAGTATAGAGTATTTTTCTTACCGTTCCGTGACTAGGGTCTCGAGATATAGGCCAAAACGTGGACCCGAGTAGTCCTAGGATGTGTTTGTACAATATGGGTAGCAAATGGAAGCTGCTGATGATTGCTATAGTATAGAGTATTTTTCGTACCGTTCCGTGACTAGGGACTTCAGATATAGGCCAAAACGTGGACCCGGATAACCCTAGGATGTGTTTGTACAATATGGAAATCATGCTGATAGATTAAGTCAACAAAGAGATCGTACTAGGTCACGTTCTCAAAATCGGCCAATAAATATCAATTATTGTAAATTTGAATGGTGCAGCATTTCAATATAATTCACAACTTGATTATTCATCTCACAAATACGTTGTCATTGGAAGTATGGATAAAATTTGCGGATTTTGTTACGCATTGAAATTCAAATCTGTCAAGCATTGAATACCAAATGGGAAGATACATTAGTAGCAACAAAGCAGTTTGGAGAATATTATCATTTCCGATTTATGATCGCCATCCAGCTGTTATTCATTTGTCAGTCCATTTAGAAAATTAACAAAGTGTTAATTTCACTGAAAATACTGCTCAACAAATATCCGAACGACCACCAGCAACAACACTAACTGCATTTTTTAACTTATGTGAAACAGATTCATTTGCAAGAACATTGCTTTTTTCAAATGTTCCTAAATATTATACTTGGAATGCATCGTCAAGGTCCTGGGTACGAAGGCAAGGAGGAATACCTGTAGATGGATATCCAGGTGTTCATTAGGGTGATGCAATCGGACGACTTTACACTGTGCATCCAAGTAAAGTGGAATGTTTCTATTTACGTTTACTCTTAGTTGATATTCCCGGCCCAAGATCATTCAAAAGAATGAAATGAGTTAATGGTCATCTTTGTTGTACTTATCAGCAAGCATGCAAAGAATTGAATTTGCTTGAAAATTATAATCAGTGGGATGCAACTCTTATGGATGCATCTGCAACAAGTTCTCCAAACCAAATAAGAACACTATTTGCCATCATTATTGCTACATGTTTCCCAGCAAACCCAAAAGAATTGTGGAGTACTTACCAAGAATACATAACCGAAGATATCCTACATCAAGTACGTCGCATTACTGCAAATCCAAATTTGAATTATACAGATGAATTATATAATGAGGCATTAATTAAAATCGAAAACTTTTGTCTGATGATTGCAAATAAAACTCTGAGTGAGTTAGGTATGATCGCACCAAATCGTCCGATGCATGCTGCATACAATGCAGAATTAAGACGTGAAAAAGAATATGATCGAAATGATCTGAACACATTTGTAACAACAAACCTACCAAAATTAAACACAGAACAAAGGCAGACATATGACACAATTATAGACAATATTGCAAGTGAAAGAGGAGGAATATTCTTCTTAGATGCACCAGGTGGGACTGGGAAAACGTTTTTGTTGTCGTTTATTTTGGCCACCATTCGATCACAGAATAATATTGCATTGGCTTTGGCATCATCTGGAATAGCGGCAACTTTATTGGACGGCGGTCGCACTGCACATTCTGGATTAAAGTTTCCATTAAATATGCAAGTAAATGAAGAACCAACTTGCAACATTTCTAAAAATTCTGGAATGGGAAAGGTTTTACAAACATGTAAAATTATTGTATGGGATGAATGTACGATGGCTCATAAAAAATCACAGGAAGCCTTAAATAGAACACTGAAAGATTTTCGAAATAACACAAACATATTTAGTGGTGCACTAATTCTATTGGCCGGTGATTTTCGACAAACTTTGCCTGTTATTCCCAAATCAACAGCAGCTGATGAATTGAGAGCGTGCCTTAAATCTTCTAATCTGTGGAGATATGTTCAAAAACTCACATTAACTACTAATGTTCGTGTGCAGTTACAGAATGATCCATCAGCTGCTGAGTTTTCCGAACATTTGTTGCAAATTGGAAATGGACGAAAGCCAATTGATAAGAATACAGGCATGATCACACTTCCAACTAATTTTTGTACCGTAACAGAATCAAATGTTGATCGATCATGTTGTGATAGATGGAAGACACGCTTCTAGTGTATTAGATGTACGTACAATCCGAGGACCCAACATCGACTCGGATCATTACCTTGTGCAGCCAAACTGCGCACAAGCCTCTGTGCAGCGAAAAGCATCCATCTAACTACGCAAAGAATGTTCGACATCGAAAAGCTGCAATCACAACAGACAGCCAGAAGATTCGCCACTCGACTCTCACTCTTGCTCTCAGAGAGTACTGCCCAACAAACCGGCATGCACGAGCAATGGAGCAATATTTCTCGCTCTCTACGTACCGCCGCCGAAGAAGAAATCGGATTCCGGCGAGCCCGAAAAAACAATTGGTACGACGAGGAATGTCATGCTGCCGTCGAAAGAAAAGATGCTGCCTATAGAGCCACGCTGCGATCGGGCGCAACGCGAGCCATGTGGGATCGCTACAGAGAGCTAAGAAAAGAAGAGAGACGTATTATTCGACAGAAGAAACGAGAGGCCGAAATGAATGCGAGGAGCTTGAGATGCTGGCCAATAGAAACAACGCCCGAAAATTCTACCAGAAAGTTCGGCGAGTTTCAGAAGGTTTCAAGACCGGGGCGTTTTCCTGTAAGAACAAGGACGGCGATATGGTGACCGACATCCAGAGCATTCTTAACTTATGGAGGGAACACTTTTCGAACCTCCTTAATAGTGATAGCTGCGCATGTCACAGAGAATGTGAAGTTCCCGATACCCCAATCGCTGACGACGGAATTGACGTTCCGCTACCCGACCATGACGAGGTGAGAATAGTGATAACGCGGCTAAAGAACAATAAAGCCGCGGGCGCCGACGGACTGCCGGCTGAGCTATTCAAACATGGCGGCGAGGAGCTGGTAAGGTGCATGCATCAGCTCCTATGCAAAATATGGTCGGATGAAAACATGTCTGCCGATTGGAATTTAAGTGTGCTCTGCCCAATCCATAAGAAGGTCAATCCTGCAATTTGTGCCAATTACCGCGGGATTAGTCTTCTAAATATCGCCTATAAGGTTCTAGCGAGCGTATTGTGTGAAAGGCTGAAGCCCACCGTCAACCAACTGATTGGACCTTATCAGTGTGGCTTCAGACCTGGAAAGTCTACCATCGACCAAATATTCACAATACGCCAAATCTTGGAAAAGACCCATGAAAGGAGAATCGACACACACCATCTTTTCGTCGACTTCAAAGCTGCATTCGACAGTACGGAAAGGAGTTACTTGTATGCCGCGATGTCTGAATTTGGTATCCCCGCAAAACTAATACGGCTATGCAAGATGACGTTGCTCAACACCAGCAGCGCCGTCAGAATTGGGAAGGACCTCTCCGAGCCGTTTGATACCAAACGAGGTTTCAGACAGGGTGACTCGCTGTCGTGTGACTTCTTTAACCTGATGTTGGAGAGCATCGTACGAGCCGCAGAACTTAATCGCTCAGGCACAATATTTTATAAGAGCGTACAATTGCTGGCGTATGGCGATGATATTGACATTATCGGCCTTAACAACCGCGCTGTTAGTTCTGCCTTCTCCAAGCTGGATAAAGAGGCAAAGCGAATGGGTCTGGTGGTGAGCGAGGACAAAACGAAGTACCTCCTGTCTTCAAACAAACAGTCGGCGCACTCGCGTATCGGCACCCACGTCACTGTTGACAGTTATAATTTTGAGGTTGTAAAAGACTTCGTGTATTTAGGAACCAGCATTAACACCGATAACAATGTCAGCCTTGAAATCCAACGCAGAATCTCTCTTGCCAACAAGTGCTACTTTGGACTAAGTAGGCAACTGAGCAGTAAAGTCCTCTCTCGACGAACAAAACTAACACTCTACAAGACTCTCATCATGCCCGTCCTAACGTATGGCGCAGAAGCATGGACGATGACAACATCCGATGAAGCGACGCTTGGAGTGTTTGAGAGAAAGATTCTGCGCAAGATTTTTGGACCTTTGCACGTTGGCAGCGGCGAATATCACAGGCGATGGAACGATGAGCTGTATGAGCTTTACGACGACATAGACATAGCGCAGCGAATAAAGATGTCATGTCATCGGTCGTCCAAATGGATACAAACGCTAAGGCACTGAAAGTATTCGATGCGGTACCAGCTGGTGGTAGTGAAGGAAGAGGAAGGCCTCCTCTGCGTTGGAAAGATCAGGTGGAGAAGGACTTGGCTTCACTTGTTGTGTCCAATTGGCGCCGGTTAGCGCGAGAAAGTAACGACTGGCGCGGTTTGTTAAACTCGGCCAAAATCGCATAAGCGGTTATCGCGCCAATTAAGAAGAAGAAGAACAGAATCAAGAGTACAATTAGTGCAAAATGTATTCCCAAATATTGCCAAAAACTATCGAAATCAAGATTGGCTAAGCGAGAGAGCTATATTAGCTGCCGAAAATGTCGATGTTAATGAAATCAGTGCCAGTATTTTGACTCAAATTCCAGGTGAAGTTGTCACCTATAAATCAATTGATTCAATCACTAATCCCGACGATGTAGTGAATTATCCAATTGAATTTTTTGAATTCACTTAATTTGCCTGGTTTGCCACCACATCGTTTGCAATTGAAAGTCGGCGCAGTGATCATTATGTTGCGAAATACCAATCAGCCGAAACTATGCAATGGGACAAGATTAGCAGTGAAACGGACAATGAACAATGTAATTGAAGCAACAATTTTGAAAGGCAAACTTAAAGGTGAAGATGTTTTGATTCCGCGCATTCCAATGATTTCAACAGATTTGCCTTTTGATTTTAAGCGACTTCAATTTCCCATTCGCCTTGCTTTTGCTATTACAATCAATAAGTTTCAAGGTTAAACACTTCAATTATGTGGAATTGACCTAACTTATCCATGTTTTGGACATGGGCAACTGTATGTAGGATGTTCTCGAGTAGGGAAACCATCGTTACTTTATATTTATACACCGCATGAAAATAAAACCAAAAATTTTGTGTATCAGAAGGCTTTAGAATAAGTTGTTAGTTTACAATCATTAGAGTAAGTCACTAAAATAAATAAAACATTGTTATTAGAATAAGTCACAAAATAATGGCCGAGCATGAATTAAATAATGAAACAAGAAAAAAAAAAGAACACTTTTCATTTATATTTTTCTTTCACCCAGCGAAGCGGGTGAGGGTCCGCTAGTGCATATATAAAAATATATTTGGTGATTTGCAAAGACTTACCTAAATATGCGTTTGTAACCTTAGCTATAAAATGCAGAAATCAAAAACTTTATCTTACATATAAATGAGTTGATTAAAGTATTTTTTTAATGTTTTTCATTGAAACAAGTAAGATAAAAAGCTTTATTACAAATCTTGCACTCAGTATTTACTTGTTTGGCTTGAAGGGGACTGCCTCCAGCAGCTCTTATATCACCTATAGCATGCAGAGCATCGCTTTCGAACAAGTTTTTCATCATTTCGGGGAATTTCTGTTAGTCGATGGCTACTGGTGGAAGAACTTGCTTGTGTTGGCGGCCTTGCACGATATTGTTTGTTAGCTGGTTCGCCGAGCCAGGACCGAATAATTATTTCTTGAATTTGTAGTATAGTGAGTGTTTTTTGAGTAATTTCATTGTATATTACACGTGTGTTAACAATAGCAGTCTGAAATATGAGGTCATAGCGATTTTTTTATACCACGTCATACTTTTCCTTAACGGGGAATAATAAGAACTTAGCTGATCTGCTACATATATGCCTTTCTAAGCGTCATTGTAGTCAACGGTCATCTTAGGTTTTAATGTTTCGGCACCACACCAGTTAAACGCAGATACCATTTCGTTATCGTGGCAGCTAGATATCATTAGCACATCAAGCTTATCGTTAGCTACGACTTCCCCCTTTCTCAGTTTTTTCAAAAAAACTTCTTGCGGTAAGCCCTTCTTATTCTTACGGAGCGTGCCACATAATCAGTATGACGATCTTTTAGATATTTGACCAAACTACGACTGGTGTAAAAGTTGTCAGCAATTATTAGTATTCCTTCATTTAGAAGGGGTAGAAGTAATTTAGCAACGACTAAGCCCGGCTTGTCAACGCCTTCAAGGCCGGAATTTGCACCAGCATACTCAATCGTCCTTTATGACTTACCAGAGATTCGTCAACGACGATCGTATCACCTGGCATAAACTGAGATCGAAATTGTGCCATAATGATGTCAATAAATGGTTGAATTTTATATAAAATATTTTGATTATGAGGCTGATTATCCTCAAAGTGGCAACAACGTAAAATTGATGAAAACCTATTATATGACATAGATACTTCCTGAAATAGTGGATTATTGTTCAACGCGTTCATTTTCCAATAATGTTCGATGGATGGTTTCTTATCAATTCCCATTAGTAATACCAATGCATAATTGTTAGTTTTGTTCACCATGAGTTCGATAACGTCATTAGAAACAAAATATTCATAAATTTGTAGGACACTAATATCTCCTTTTTCATCAGTAATGGACTCAATGTCCTGAACCCCTGATCTTCTGATACATTTTTCTCGTCCAATAGCCAGAACATCTTCCAACCACAATAATCAGGTTCTGCCCTAGGTTCGGGTTCTGCCGTAACTTCTACTCCATCCGAATTTTCGTCTTCCTGCAAAATTTCCTCTTCATTTTCGTTCCAACTTATGTTTTCTGACTGTCTTCCAGAGGTGTTTGAGCTATCTTCGTCACTTTCATGTAATAAATATTCATCACTATCGCTGAAATCTCAATCACTATCACTTTCTTCTAGCATTTCTTCGATTTCTTCTGCCGAAAATTTGGAGCCTGAAGCCATATTTTTGTATTTAATAAACCAAGAACTTGAACTAAAATACACGCTAAGTTGAGGCCAATTTATTTTAATTTTTCTACAACTTTGTGTACAGAATTTCTGTACCGTTCGGTTTTGTACCATCGATATCAGTTGTTGCTGTACTATGACAAATATTCCTAACGGACCTCTCACTGAAGTATGTTTTACTATGCCGCCAGACCGACCATTTTTAGTTGTAAAGTATGAACTAGAAAAGCGTCAATCCAGTATAATCTTCTAGCAAAAACTTAGCCGAGGAAAGTTACAAGGCAAAATTCTACCTGTTCCTGACCTGATATCAATTAGTTTGTAAGTTCATGTAATGTACATTAGGTTGGATTAAAAACATTTTTTTTTGCTCATAGTTGCCTCATATAAAGACAATCAAATGTTTATATGGAGTCATGTCAAAATTTTGGGCGCGAATACTGCCACACGTCCTTCAAAATTCTTTCAAACGAGTAAAATTCTGACATAGTTGCAAGGAACTTCGATTGTGTTCATATTACAAAAAACAATTGTATACCAACCTTGTTAAGCTATTTATGTGTGAAAATCTCTACAAACGAAATTTTTGTCTATTTTCAATATTTAGCGAAATATATTGAAAAATATTAAAACTTATATAACGAGCCATTGATTACGAAAATTTCACAAAAATTAGCTTGGTGTCAACTTTAAACTTTTTTACATTCTTTTAAATACAAATCAAACACACTTTTTAGAATATCGAATCATTGAAAGTTTGTAAAGCTTTTATTATTAACTTTTAATTATTATGACATAGTAGAGACACCATACAAAAACACAGAAAAAACGAAGGACAGACTTCTGTGGGATAGAGGATAGTGGATAGTGGAGAGATGTGTAACTAAATATTTTTCACAGGCCAAACGAGCAGGGAGGGACAGCCGTGGAAAAGCTACCGAGCATTAGGGGGCTCTCACATCACTGACGCATTGTCCCATGTCTGCTATAAGTGTGTTCTCAAACGCAGCCTCGTATGGCCTGTCAAATTCTTAGTTATTACAAATCTATCCTCTAGTGATAATTCCATCGACTATCCACTATCCTGTATCCACTATACAACTAAAATCTTATAAAAGATATAAAATTTAAAATAATTTGCTTGTTCTCATATAAATAATTTGTCGTAGAGTGAATTATTATAACCAGTATTTGGACATGGACGGGTGTTGAAACCTAATGTTTTACCTAGTTACGAAGATGTAATTCTATGTTATTTGTGGATTAGTGAGAATAAGAAAAATCAATTTAAAAATCTTAGAAGTGACACTTCCGTGGTATCTCAAAATTTATTAGATATTTGGAAATCAGCTTCGATTCCTACAATAGAGCCTCGATCAGTTGTTCGAAAAATAAAACAGTATCGTGATAAATACCATACTTTACTCAAATCGTACAAATCTAGAAAGGACCAAAATTCTTATCAATAGAAAATTCAAAATTTTAGAAAGGAAGCTCAATTTCTATTCGATATTGCATCATGTAAATCCGAGAACTTTGATTCATGTAGGTGTGCAATACCAGAAAAAAATTCTTGGAAGATTATTTTTGACTGACCAGCGCAAAGTAAGGAAAATGGGAATTGGTGGCATAGACGTGAAGAATTCCATGGAGTTAAAGAAAAAAAATGGAAAGAAAAAAGAAGAAAGTCAAAATAATAAAATGGATGAGTCAACTTTTTTTTGTAATCAGAATAATGATATCGTCTGAACCTTTGGAGGAGATTGCAGCTGACAGATACGGTATATCAGATAGAACTGCAGCAGCTCTCGTGACAGCTACACTTCAAGATGTTGGATTAGTAACGAAAGATGATTTAAGTAAAGTTGTTGACAGAAATAAAATAAGGGATTCCCGTTGTGTACAGAGAAAAATTTTAAGTAATACGCCTTCGCTAATCTCGGGACCATTTGCGCTTTAATTTGATGGGAGAAAGGACAAAACTTATACAATGGTTGAAGGTTGTAGAAAAATTACTATAGAGGAGCACATAAGTTTAGTAAAGAAACCGAACTCGGAGTATTTTGGGCATATTACAGTAGAAAGCGAAAAGAAAAAACCTTGATAACAATAACGCGGTTGCGGTTGGATGTGATGGAACTGTTTTGAACACAGGTTTTAAAGGAGGAGTAATTCGATATTTAGAAGAAAGTCTTCAAAAACCCTTACAATGATTAATCTGCGAATTACACGCCAATGAACTCCCGCTTAGACATTTGTTTGAATACATTGATGGTTCTACGTCTGAAAGCTTTAACGGTGAAATAGAGAAAAAATTGAAGGATTGTGAGAAGCTTTCTTTCGTCAATTATAAACCAATTATATTCACACTAGCAGATATATCCAGTGAAAAAGATTTAAGTACGGATCAAAAATACCTATTTGATATTTGTAGTGCTATTATAAGTGGACATTGCAACGACAGCTTAAAAAAGAAACCCCCCAGAAAAATTTTTCATTTCAGATGGCTTACTATAGCGAATAGAATTTAAAAATTGTATGTATCAACAAGTCATCCTTGAGAAAATCTTATGATGTTAGTTCATTTTATTGTAAAAGTTTATGCACCAATGTGGTTTGAAATAAAAACTAAACCAAGTTCCATATATGGGTCAAAAAATTTAAATTCAACTATAGTCCGATTGAGATATCTACCAGAAAACCTAAAAAAGATAGTGGACTCTGTAATTCAAAGAAATGGTTTTTTCGGACATCCGGAGAACATGTTGTTGGCAATGTTGGTTGATGAAAGAATAGACGTAAAGGTTTTGACGTTAGAAAAAATAATTAAGAGTAGAGAAACACCCGATGTTAGCATAAGATTTTTTAAAATACCAAAATTTAATTTTAGGGAAAAGGCTACACGAAAATGGTTAACTGGAATGATGTTACACTTACTGATGGGGGGTTAGATGGGAAAGTGATGCGAACTATATAGCCACTCCTCTCCAAATGACAACCTCTACCCACTGGTACTCCCTGTTTTCGCTAACGAGGCTCTGTCGACCGGTGACAAGGCGGTATAACCTTGTAAGCACTTTAAGCTAAGGTGTCGAGGTACCCGTGCCGAAAGCTGCATGGCTGGTAGTGTCTAAATAACCAGTCTTTAACGGTCCCCTCCAATGCCCAGGCAAGGTCGGTTGTATTGAGTGCCTTACCACGGCATGCCGACTCTGCCGTTGCGGACCACGAGTGGACGTGTGGCCAAAAGGAGCAAATACTCCTCAACCCAGGAGGCTGAGGGCCCTTCAACCAGTGCGGCAGGCGCGACCTGGAGGGCGGGTTACAGTGGGGTGGCCAGAGATCATCTCCAAGTTGCCCTCGTGGACGCGCAAACCAATAGTGCCTACTCGTGGTGCCTACTCGTGGGGCCAAAAAGCGTACGGAATCCAAAATAAAAACAAAAGAAGAAGTTAAGGAGTTAACGGAGAGTGTGCTGGGCACTCTGTCCGAGGACGATCTTCTGGCCTCCAGCCAGGAAACGATCGTCGAGCCATGTTCGAGGGGTGCAAAACACAGCACCCCGCTTCTAAGACCAAGCCTTCTCCAGTCGGCTACCAAGAGGACCTCTGGTGAGGTAATCAAGGCGGCCTGAAGTACGAGGGCGCGATCAGAGAGTACGAGGCCGCGTCCGCAGCAAAATTAAACCAGCCACAACAACAACCACAACCACAGCCTTAATCGGCACGCAGCTCGGCTAAACGTAACCGCTCACAGGATGTGAGTGGACGTGTGGCCAAAAGGAGCAAATACTCCTCAACCCAGGAGGCTGAGGGCCCTTCAACCAGTGCGGCAGGCGCGACCTGGAGGGCGGGTTACAGTGGGGTGGCCAGAGATCATCTCCAAGTTGCCCTCGTGGACGCGCAAACCAATAGTAGAAGAGCGGTGTTACCCCTTTGGGACGCCATTGAGGGACGCCTATCGGGTATTGTCGTCAGACACCTCATGGACAAAAAAAGGCCAACACCTCTCCTCGACTCGGGTGAAATCTGTCGAGGCTATAGGGTGATAAAATGTGCCAATCAGTACTCGAAAGAGTTTCTGGAGAAGAGCCTTGCTACGGTTAGCAACACCTGGGAAGGGCTTTCGCTAAAGCTCATCCCTGCCTCAGAAATTCCCAGGCGACCACGAGCCAGAATCTGGTTGCCGAAAATGGAGCTGGACAGTTCGGAAATTGTCCCGTGTCTCAAGCTACAGAATCCTGAGGTTCCTATGGATGACTGGTCTGTCATCAAAGTAGAAGAACCTCAGCAGCATAGCTCAGCTGTATTACTGCTGATTAACAACGAGTCGCTGGAGGCACTCGAAAAACAGCAGTTCAAACTTCGCTTTGGCCTCAGGTTGGCCAAAGTGAAGGTCTTCCCCGCCTCTGTCGCCCTGGACGATGACTTGGAGAAATTTTGGGATGACACCAAGAAGCTGCTCGACGATCTGCGGCTGTCTGGGACGGACGCAGATTCTGAACTGGGGGAGCAGTCGTAAAGGTAAGTAACACTTTTGAACAGTTTGTTAAAAGTATTACAAATTAACCTTCGTCATTCCAAACTAGCCACAGATAACCTACGAGTCACCCTCCGGAAGAGGACATCGATGTCTGCCAGATACAGGAGCCTTGGATCTGGCAGCAAAACATCATGGGACTGAGGGACAGATCCTATGACCTTTTTATGTCCAACTGGTGGTAAGTCAGGGGCCTGTATCCTAGTTAGGAACACAATTAATGCCTTTTTGCTATCTAATTTCAGTTCACCGGATATGACTGCGGTCAGGGTGGAACCATCCAGTGGCAGTTGCTTTTGCTTGGTGTCTGCCTACATGGCCCACGACAGATCGGCGCCTCCTGAGGAGTTGCAACATCTAGTGGATACTCTCCAGCCCAAGAAGGAGAACATCCTGATCGGATGCGATGCGAATGCCAGACACACCATTTGGGGCAGCAGCGAGATCAATGAACGGGGTGAGTCTCTGTTTAATTTTATACTAAGCCGTAATTTACTTATCTGGAACAAGGGCAACTCCCCAACTTTTGTCTTCCCGGCATCGGGAACATCAAGAGGTTGGGAGGAAGTTCTTGATATCTCTCTTTCTACAAACTCATCTGCTGTTAGAGTTGAAAATTGGACGATCTCCCAGAGGAACTCGTTTTCGGACCACAGGATGATCCTCTACGAAATCGATTTCGTTCGGGAGACCTTGCTACCCCGCAGGAACCCTAAACGAACAGACTGGTCTCTTTTCCACAGGGTTTTCTGCAAGAAGCTGAATAGGAGAAAGTTCTTGACTATCACTAAGGACCAACAGGACACGCAAGTTAGACACTTAGAAGGATCTTATCAGACTGCCTTCAAAGTGGCCTGTCCAGTATCCTTTAGCAAGAAAGACTTTCCTCCCTGGTGGAGCAAGACGCTGACCGACTTGAAAGAGAAGGTTAGGAGAGTCTTCAACAAATGTTACCAAATAAGGAACTTTCAAGATTACCGGGAAATTTTGAAAGTTTATAAGAAAGCCATTAGAGATACGAAGCGCAACTCTTGGAAAGAGTACTGCGAATCCATCGAATCCGTAAGAGACTCGGCCAGACTCAGCAGGATCCTATCCAAGGACCACTCCTGTAAAACTCTTGTCAAAAGAGAGAACGGGGAGTGGGCTGAATCTGCAGGCGAATCCTTAAAAATCTTTATTGATGCCCATCTCCCGGAAAACTCTATTAATCCGGTCTGTAACGAAGACCCGAACCGGCAGGAGGGGTTACCTGCGATGTCCCTGACACCGGTCATGTCCGTCAACAGAATAAACTGGGCAATCGAGAATTTCGGAGGTGGTAGCATATGCCGATGACTTGGTCCTGATGGTCTCAGGTCCCTTCCCATCAGTAATGGCTGAAATTTTGGAAGGTGCACTGGCTACACTCAGCAGATAGGCCGCCAGTAGCGGTCTCAGAGTCAACCCTGACAAAACGGAGTTGATGCTATTCACCAGAAAGTACAAGCCTCTACCTTTTAAGCTTCCTAGACTTAACAACCAGTGTCTTACACTTTCATCGGAAGTCAAGTATCTTGGTGTAATACTTGACGCCAAGCTCCACTGGAAGCTGCACATAGAAAATCGAGTTAAGAAGGCCAATATAGCCTTCTACGCCTGTAAATCTATGTTCGGCAAAAAATGGGGTCTCAAGCCATGTGTCGTACTTTGGATGTACAACTTAATGGTTCTGCCAATTTTGACATACGGTTGCCTAGTTTGGTGGTTAGCTCTTCAGAAGGGCTACAACTTCACTAAATTAGAGAGAGTGCAGAGAACTGCATGTGTGGGCATCACTGGTGCCTGTAGAACATGTCCCACCGCTGCGCTCAACGTTATTCTCCACTTAATTCCTGTGGATCTGCAGGTTAAATCCATTGCTGCTCAGAGTGCTATTAGACGGAAGGAGTTTGGCCTTTGGAGACAACTTGCTGTAGGACATAGCAGCATCTTGAAGCAGATCTGCCTTCACTTCTCTGATATTCGCACCGACCTCTCTATCCGCAAACTGTGCTTTGAGGATTGTGCTAGGGTTATCTTTCCGAGCAGGCAAGATTGGAAAGAGGGGAGAGTTGGTGCGGATATAGATGCCTCTGTTTTCGCTGTCGGATCCAAAATGGAGTATGGAGTGGGAGCGGGGGTCTACTCTAAATCAGCCAGCATTTCGGTCTTCTATAAACTGCCGGAGACAAGCAGCGTCTTTCAAGCAGAGGTCTTCGCGATCCTGCAGGCATGCAAAATGCTTCGGGATCGCTGTTGGGAGGGAGACATTAATATTTTTCAGATAGCCAAGCTGCAATCAAGGCACTGTCGTCACCGTATTGCAGCTCTCTTCTCGTTAACTCCTGTAAGGAGGCACTTAAACGCCTCGAACGTGCAGGAAATATTTCCCTCGTCTGGGTTCCTGGGCACAGGAATATAGAGGGAAATGAAATTGCCGATGAGCTTGCCAGGAAGGGGGCGGCAGAACCGGACCCAGCTTCCCTCTTCTCAGACATCGGTATCCCCTTGGCCGTCGTTAAAGGGAAACTACACAACTTCTTTCTAAGAAAAGCGCAAGACAGATGGAGGTCTGTCTCATCGTGTGCCATTTCAAAAGCACTATGGCCTCAATACGATATAAACAGAACGCTTAAGGTGATGGGAACCCCCCGCCATTCAATTTCCAAACTCATTGCGGCGATCACTGGCCACTGGGTGATCGGCACTCACGCGGAGAAACTTGGAATTCCATACAACCCCCATTGCAGAAGCTGTGGGGATCATACAGAGAAAGAGACTGTGGAACACTTTCTCTGCAGATGTCTGGCTTTGGCGGCTAGGCGGTTGAGATTCCGCGGCGTCCCCTTTGGGGAATACTTGCTGAAATTCTCCAGCCTACATCCCTTTTCTCTCCCCCGCTACATCAACAGCACTGGATGGCTGTAGATGGTTTTATCTCCTCCCATAATCACTTCACAGGTAGTGGTCCACTTTATGGTATCAAAACGGCACGTAAGTGCTACTTGTAGCGTACCTGGGGTACTCTTGCCATCTTACCTACCTACCTACCTACTGAGCGACCACTCGTAACGAAAATAAGCACAGATGTACATAATGAATGCAAACAGTGACCCCAAAAAAAAGAATGTCAAACCACAGAAAGATGTGTTAAACTAGTCACTGAATCATCAATGTCTGTTTGTGGAGAAACTAGTAAAGATGGATTTATTAGAGTGCGATTGGAATCTCGTAAAGTCATGCCTAAATTTAACTCTATAAAAGATTACAGTGTTTGTAAAGATTAATTTTAATTTTAATGCTTAAAAATGAAATTTGATACAATTTGAAATGAATTTGAATAAAAGAAATGTTTGAAGTGCTATATTTTGTTACACATATTCCTTTTTTGATAAATATGTAGGAATTGTTATTGATTTCCTGACAATGATATAAAGGTTCTTGGTATTAAATGGCAGTTGAATTTTCATATTTTTCAATATATTTCGCTAAATATTGAAAAGAGAAGAAAATGTCGTTTGTGGAGTTTTTCACACATAAATAGCTTAACAAGGTTGGTACACAATTTTTCTTGTAATATGAACACAATCGAAGTTCTTTGCAACTATGTCAGAATTTTACTCATTTGAAAGAATTTTGAAGGACGTGTGGCAGTATTCGCGCTCAAAATTTTGACATGACTCCATAGAAACATTTGATTGTCTTTATATGAGGCAACTTTCCCGCATAGGCCGAAATAAAAATTAAAAAAAAAATATCATACAACTTTCGATCCACCTTAATGTACATACATGTTATTTGATAAAACTTGCCGCGGAAACTGTTCGGGTACGTTCACATGAATCACATGTGAGCACATTTTCTTTGACGCATATATGATTCATAAAACATATAGCGTTGAGCTTGGTCGCGTACGATCGTGAATCACATGTGAGCAATTTGGTTTTTGTTGTTTTTGTATAAATTGTTTTTTGTAACATCTTTCAAAAGCCCATATTGAAAAAAATCAGTGAGCGTGGAGCGTTTCAGTGACGTCGTTATATGGGGCCAGCGAACCTAATAAAAACAATATCCCACATCGATCATATTAATTCATTCACTATAACTCTAATCCGAGGTGAAAACCCCCAGGCGCTCTACTAACACTGCCAATTGGTACCTTCAATGCTTTTTGGGGCGCTGATCAACACATTGAATTGATCCGTTGTGCTTTTGAGCACCGTGGTGTCGGGTCGTCGTCGGTAGGAACTCACGTAAAAACAGTCGGACTCTGTCCCTAATGTTCTTAATTTCCACTGGTTGTTGGTGCAAGCTTGCATTAAATATATATTTCCTTGTGGTTGCTTATTTCCAGTGAGAAATAGCACTGCCTGTCATGTAGCGATTGGTTGTTGGTGCAAACTTGTAGGAAATATATTTTCCTTGTGGGTGCTAATTTCTAGTGAGAAAAAGCACTGCATATCTTGCGTCGCTTGTTTGTTGGTGCAAACTTGTAGGAAATATATATTTCCTTGTGGTTGCTAATTTCTAGTGAGAAATAACATTGCCCACATTTTGGTGCTAATTTCCGTTTCCTATCTAGTGCTCGTTCGTACTAAAAAGTGCTATCCATTCCGGCGCCGGATTTATTGGTATTGCCTTGCGGTAAGCACTTTGCCGCAACCTGCACTCCTGTGCCCTTCCTGCCCGCACCTTCGGCAGACATCCTTCTTGGCCCTGCATTCTGCCACCCAATGGTCAAAGCCCATACAGCGGAAAGAGCCGGCCGTCAACTGGTCTGGTCGAACCCGGAAGGAAAACCACATGACATAGCAACGACCTGCTTCCAAGAGGGCGGACGTAAGCATGTCCGTGCCCTCAAGGACAACATTCGTCACCCTATCAGGGCTGACCTTCCAAGGACGGCTGACCATGCTGACGTGCCCTTCTCCAGACACCCAGGGCTGAACTCCTTCAGGTTCAAACGGAAAAGCTCCCCCATGAACTCATCAGGGGAGATCTCCGTATGGAGCTCCTGGACCCTAACTCTAAATCCCAGCTTCCGTCGTACGCTCGCATCGAGCCCCTCCTCGGATAACTTGGCATTCTTCGCCAGTATAAGTTGTAAACAACTTCGGGTAGCGGCACTCTCTTGAGCGTCCAATACAACACCGACGCTCCATATAGCGGCACTCGCACGCACGCACAATGTGTCAATAGTACGGAGTATAGTGGGACTCATTAGAGTGTCCAACAACAATACCGTACGGCACTCACTCAAGCGTCCAATAAATAGCAGCACGCTGTATGATAACACGTACAGCCACGCAAAAAATTGGCGTCACTTGAAAAACGGTATTACGCACCGGTATTCACACGCGAATGTACACGCAAAGAAAAATAGCACATCGCCGCTTAGCACACGACACGTCCGCACTATTCAACAGTCAGACTGAGAATGAATGAGTTAATAGGCACAGCGTCCGATTTTTTTTACGTGGGTAACCACCGGCGACGGCCCGACACCACGGTGCTCAAAAGCACAACGGATCCTCTAGTCGTTCTAATACGCGGTCCTAGCGCAAGTAATCAAAGGCCCCTTGAAGTCAATAAACATGCCAACTTCACTTTGAACATACATCCACGCATCTTCTACACTACGTCCTTTCCTAAAACCATACTGCCTATCAGACCTATTACTCCGAATTAGCTCCTAAAGCCGCTCAACCGTGACCCTTTTCCAACAGTTTTCCCATTTCTGGAAGGAGGCTGATACCACGATAAGATCGAGGATCGCTCCTGATCTTATCGGGCGACTTCAAGAGTTCAACGACCCTGGCAACTTTCCGCTCGCGTGGAAAATATCCCTCCCATATGCATAAATCAGAAATGGCCTCATTCAACGTATTTGTGTTTTTAAAAAAACCGACGAAGAACTTAAAAATTATATGAATTACGAATTGGCACCATATCCACATGCTGTATTTGAAAATGGTGAACTGCGAAAAACAAAAAAATTAACATTTTACGAATTATTTCCGGAAATTTCCATTAATTTAAAAATATAGAAAATCTCTATTATGTTATTGACGGAGGCATGTTACTACATCGTTGTAAATGGCAGTTAAATGAAACGTTTGCAATGATATGTGACCATAATGTAAGATATTTAAAAAATAATTATAATAGTAACACATACGTGGTATTTGATGGGTATAAAAAAGATAGTATTATATCAGCCGAACCGAATCGTCGCTCATTAAGAAATAAATGTAAAGATATTGAATTTGATGAACATATGGCTTTAAAAATTGAATGAATGAATGAATTTGGAATCAATAGATGTTCTATCTGAAACTATGAGAAGATTACGATGTCTTAGTGATATTAACGGCGTTGGTAGATAAAGATTGTGAAATATATTTTCCAAAACAATCCCAAGGCAAGGTTCAACAGAAGATATTTTCATCGAAATGTTTAGAAAAATCATTACCAAATTGTAAAGAACATATTCCTTTTTTACATGCCTTTAAGCGTTATGACACTACTTCTTCGGGTTTCAATAAAGGAAAAATTAAGATTGCCAAAAATTTTGAGAAACGGATTGACTTACACGACTCAGTAAAAGTATATAAAAATATCAATGAAGACCCCAATAATATATTGCAAGCAGGTGTATCATGTATTTTGAGTTTATATGGCGCTCCGTCTAAAACTCATGATTGAAATACATTCAGGTTCAATTCTTTTATAAAAGCCACAAATACGAGTGTTCTTTTGTCATCACTACCTTCAACAAATGATGCAGCGTTTGAGCACCTTAAAAAAGTGTACCTACAAATTCAGATATGGCTAGGAAATAACGTAGTTATTGAAAATTGCGGATGGAAGTATTCCAATAACATGTACATCCCAATAACAATGAATCAATTTCCTGCTCCGGATAATTTATAGCAAATGTTATTTTGTAATTGCAAAAAGGGATGTGGAGATGTGTTATACAGCAGTGTATCATGTTTACAGTGCAGCATATATAATTCATATCAAAAATTTTGTACCGTGTCTTATACGCTCATGTATCATATAAGAGCAATTTTTTACTTGTTTTGTAACATGAAAATTTTTTGAACGCAGTAGAATATTCGCGCTTTTTGAATGGGACGTGGCAGCGAGTGCTCTATACAATGCTTATATAAAAATATATTTGGTGGTTTGCAAAGACTTACCTAAATATGCGCTTGTAACTTTAGCCATAAAATGCAAAAAGCAAAGACTTTATCTTACATATAAATGATTTTCTTAAAGTATTGTTTTAATGTTTTTCATTGAAACAAGTAAGATAAAAAGCTTTATTACAAATCTTGCACTCAGTATTTACTTGTTTGGCTTGAAGGGGACTGCCTCCAGCAGCGCTTATATCACCTATAGCATGCAGAGCATCGCTTTCGAACAAGTTTTTCATCATTTCGGGGAATTTCTGTTAGTCGATGACTACTGGTGGAAGAACTTGGTTGTGTTGGAGGCCTTGCACGATATTGTTTGTTAGCTGGTTCGCCGAGCCAGGACCGAATGATTATTTCTTGACTTTGTAGTATAGTGAATGTTTTTTGAGTAATTTCATTGTATATTACGCGTGTGTTAACAATAGCAGTCTGAAATATGAGGTCATATGCGATTTTTTTATACCACGTCATACTTTTCCTTAACGGGGAATAATAAGAACTAAGCTAATCTGCTACATATATGCCTTTCTAAGCGTCATTGTAGTCAACGGTCATCTTAGGTTTTAATGTTTCGGCACCACACCAGTTAAACGCAGATACCATTTCGTTATCGTGGTAGCTAGATATCATTAGCACATCACGCTTATCGTTCCATTTGAAACCTGTGACATAACTATTTAACTGTCTAGCTACGACTTTCCCCTTTCTCAGTTTTTTCAACAAAACTTCTTGCGGTAAGCCCGTCTAATTCCTACGGAGCGTGCCACATAATCAGTATGACGATCTTTTAGATATTTGACCAAACTACGACTGGTGTAAAAGTTGTCAGCAATTATTAGTCTTTCTTCATTTAGAAGGGGTAGACATAATTTAACAACGACTGAGCCTGGCTTGTCAACGCCTTCAAGAGCGGAATTCGCACCAGCATACACAATGTAAGACCAAATGTAACTATTTACCGAATACATTTTATAACTTTTGATCCCATATTTGCTGGCCTTAGATGGAATATACGTTTTTATACACAATCGTCCTTTATGACTTACCAGAGATTCGTCAACGACGATCGTATCACCTGGCATAAACTGCGATCGAAATTGTGCCATAATGATGTCAATAAATGGTTGAATTTTATATAGAATGTTTTGATTATGAGGCTGATTACCCTCAAAGTGCAAGCAACGTAAAATTGATGAAAATCTATTATATGACATAGATACTTCGTGAAATAGTGGATTATAGTTCAATGCGTTCATTTTTCAATAATGTTCGATGGATGGTTTCTTATCACTTCCCATTAGTAATACCAATGCATAATTGTTAGTTTTGTTCACCATGAGTTCGATAACGTCATTAGAAACAAAATATTCAAAAATTTGTAGGACACTAATATCTCCTTTTTCATCAGTAATGGACTCAATGCCCTGAACACCTGATCTTCCAGTAAATTTTTCTCGTGCAAATATTTCTAACGAACCTCTCACTGAAGTATGTTTTACTATGCTGCCAGACTGACCATTTTTAGTTGTAAATTATGAACTAGACCTTGTCATGTCGGTCTCCTTGCCGCGGGGATGAGGCTTAAGTGGTGAGTTAACCCCATGCTATGGAGATTAACTTACCACGAACTAAGAGGGCAGCTCCATATAGGAATTGGGTATCCACTCATCCGCGGACGGCGGAATTGGTGGCCACCCAAGTACTATGTGGAGAGTACCGTACCGACAACCTGGCAGGAGGTATAAAATGCATTTTCCTACAATGTGGAGGCTAAACATGGATCTCTCTGCACGAGGTAACCCACTTTCGGGAAATCATCCCGTCGAACAATCGACGGCTCGGGCATCGGATGTGCAGGCCCGAACCCCACACTCCCCTATGACCGGAACTGACTCCCAGGATTCCGGAGGAAGCGCACTACTAGTGGTGAAACAGGGCACATTGGCTATGACAATGGAGAGCCGAGTGAGTGTGAGCGATACACCGTCGTCGAAACGATCTGAAGCAACTGAACAAGTTGTGGAGGATGTGGAGATGACGGACAATCTCTCAGTAGACTCAGACGGATCTCTGGTACCGAGTAAGTCTATGACAACGGTTAAACCTGGTGCGAATCAGGTAAGTACCGGTAAAAAGACTGAAGTTATTGGAGAGTCGAACGCAGGTGTTGGTCTAACCGCAAGGCAGATCAAACGAAGAAGACAGAAGGCGAGGCAAGCCGAAGCACTAGCTAAGGCAAGGACTCAAGCTCCGTCAACTTCGACACCTGTAACGGAAACGGGAAAGCGTGGCAGAACAGAGGATTCCTCTGTAGCGCTGCGCTCTTCCGGAAACGAAACGGGGTCTGTGCCAACGACCGGGAAGAGGAGAAAGGCAAAGAAGAGGAAAGTCGAGAGACGGAATTCGGAAATGCCTGCATCCTCGACCCAATACAAGCAGACAATCCTTTACCTGACAAGGCAAAGGCTAAGCGACCTCAAATGTCGAGTGACACTCTTCCGTCAACGTCTGGCGAATCATTCGCGAGAATGGCAGCAAAGGCAATGGTGGTGGAGATACATACCGACAAACAAGACGGTCTACTGTCCAAAGGGCAACAAGACTATCTTGACAGCTATCTTTGGAAAGCTATCGGTGAACCGAAAGACGCGCCGACTTTCGAGGGGAAAAGCGTGGTGGACGGCATTATAAAGGTGCACTGTTCCAATGCTTTTTCCCGAGAATGGCTGGAAAAAGAGATAGCTAAAGTTCCAGCCTGCGAAAACAGCAAGTTCATTATTGTTGAGTGTAGCAAAGAAAGGCTGGTACGAGGGAAAGCGGTTCCTTGGTGGAACCCTGAGCTCCAGGAAACTTCTTAATCAGGCCTTAGAGACCAAAACAGAAGAGGACTGGGCTAACCATCGACTTACACAGAAAGAATATAAGAAAAAAGTACGGAAAGCCAAACTTGAATCCTATAGAAATTTCTGCAGTAACGTCGTAGAAATGAGGGAAACAGCGAGACTTAGTAAGGTCCTTTATTTAGACCGCTCAGTAAGGCTGGATTCCATTCGAAAACCTGATGGTTCATACACCATTTCAAAATCGGAAACGTTTAATGTCCTACTCGAAACCCATTTTCCGGGTAGTAGAACTCTCTCTGAAGCAGAGAGTGGCATGACCAAGAACGGTAGCAACGGTGGAACCTCTAGGTACAGCTGGTATATTGCTAGTCGGATAGTGACAAGGGAATCGATAAGGTTTACCTTGTCTTCCTTTGAGAACTTTAAGTCCCCTGGACCTGACGGAATATATCCAGCAATGCTTAAAAAAGGGGGAGACAGGCTGATTGAGGCCCTGAAAAGGATCTTCACAGCCTGTCTTGCATTTGGTTATATACCATCCCAATGGCGACGCGTAAGAGTAGTATTTATTCCGAAACCGGGAAAAGATGACTATTCCCTAGCAAAAAGTTTTAGACCAATCAGTTTGACATCGTTCAGAAACATATTCGAGTCGGGGTATTGCCGAGAAGTCCACTTAGTAGAAATCAACACGCTTACCAGAGTGGAAAATCGTGTGAATCAGCCTTACACGATCTTGTTAGCAAGATTGAAGCCGGGCTGGAAGCTGACGAATACACAAAGGGCGTGTTCGTGGACATTGAGGGGGCTTTTGGTAATGCCACTTTCGGCTCGATATGTTCTTCTGCCGAACGACACGGAGTTAATCTATCCATTATAAAATGGATACATTCCATGCTCTCTGAGAGGCTGTTAACCGCTGGTGGGAGCAGTGACGAACAAATCACAGTCAGGGCCAAGCAAGAATGTCCCCAAGGGGGTGTTCTTTCGCCGCTGCTGTGGTGCTTCGTCGTAGATTCTCTATTAGTGGAGATGCAGGAACTCGTTTTCCATGTCCAAGCATATGCGGACGACGTCTGTGCGCTAACATCGGATAAATCCTTAAGGAGGCTTTGCACGAAAGTGCAGAGGATTCTTGACAAAATCGATGACTGGTGCATGAGACAAGATCTTTCCGTTAATCCGAACAAAACAACCATAGTCTTGTTTACGAGAAAACGGAAATTGGATGGACTCAGTCTTCCAACACTGAAAGGTGTGACACTTGGTCTTTCCAACGAAGTTAAATATCTAGGAGTAATCGTGGATAAAAAGCTGACTTGGGAGACACACGTTTCACTGAAAGTGAATCGTGCATTGAAGATTTTTCAGCAATGCCGTAGAGCCTTTGGCAAAACCTGGGGTCTGAAACCTGCTGTGGTCCTATGGATATACACGGCACTTATCAGACCAATCATTACTTACGCTTCTGTGGTCTGGTGGCGACGGAGCATGGTTAAGTCCACAATCCGGGAACTATACAGGCTGCAAAGAAGTGCATGCTTATGCATCACGGGTGCCATGAGTACAACCTCTGGTGATACCCTAAATGCTATGCTTGATTTGCTCGCCCTGGATCTTAAGATACAACAGGAAGCAATAAAAGCAATGTGTAGACTCCAAAAATATGGTTTCTAGCACGCAGATGGAACTTCGGGACACAGAGAAATCTTTAAGTTGCTATCGGAGCAGTATCTACTGTTTTTGGCACCTAAAGATGACCTGATACCCACAGTTTCATTTCGAAGGAAATTTGATGTCAGATTTCCATTGCGTGAGCAATGGAGCAATCCAGAATGCATGCAGGGAGGTTTGACGGATATTTTCTTTACCGATGGGTCCAAGAATGAAATAGGATCTGGAGCCGGATGGTATTTAAACGATAGTAGTAAGTATCACTATGCTATGGGGGAAATGGCAACTGTTTTCCAAACAGAAGTTTTTGCCATCCTGAAAGTTGCCGAATGGATAATCGAGAGACTGCATTGAAGGCCCTGGAGAACGCGAAGCAAACATCAATGCTTGTTCAAGAATGTAAGAAGAAGCTTAATTATGTCGCAAGACAAAACAGGCTTGTACATATATGGGTTCCGGGACATTCCGGTGTTCAAGGAAACGAAATTACCGACGAATTGGCCAACCGAGGATCAGCGGTGCCCCCACAGGGGCCAGAGCCAATAGTCGGAATCAGTTCCGCAGGAATCAAGAATTGGATCAGCGATTATGTAGGAGATCTACATAAAGAGCGATGGTCCGGTCTAGAACGCTGCAGAACTGCAAAGTGTTTTGTGACAAGTCCGAACAGAAAACTGTCAAACTTTCTACTAAAACTTTGAAGGAAAGACATTCGGTTGATGGTCGGCATCATTACAGGACACAACTCATGGGGCATATGACCACCATTGGAATCATCGAGGACCCAGTATGGCTGTCATGCTTGGAGGAGGTGGATAGCACTGAGCACTTTCTCTGTGAGTGTCCTGCCTTTGCTAGAGCACGGCTACGAGTATTGGGTTCCGATGTCATGAGAATGAGTAATATTCATTCTCTAAAACTGGAGGATATTTACAGATTTGCCAAAGAATCTGGAAAATTCTCACAGGACTAACTATCTCTCTCTCGGTCTCTATTCGTTCCTATCTCTTTCTCTGATACTTTTCTCCTTCCCTCCTTGACTATCTACAACCTTTCCAGAGCTTTAAATACAATGGGCTCTTTCGCCTGAGTGTTTTAGGAGCCACCAAATCTCCTGGTGCTCCTTGGCTCGACCTTTTCAAATTTCATTTTCATTTCATGAACTAGGTAAGCGTCAATCCAGTTTAATTTTTTAGCAAAACTTAGCCGAGGAAAGTTACAAGGCAAAATTCTACCTGTTCCTGACCTGATATCAATTAGTTTGTAAGTTCATGTAATGTACATTAGGTTGGATTAAAAACATTTTTTTTTTTTAATTTTTGTTTCGGCCTATGCGGGAAAGTTGCCTCATATAAAGACAATCAAATGTTTATATGGAGTCATCTCAAAATTTGGGGCAGCAGCGAGATCAATGAACGGGGTGAGTCTCTGTTTGATTTTATACTAAGCCGTAATTTACTTATCTGGAACAAGGGCAACACCCCAACTTTTGTCTTCCCGGCATCTGGGAGGAAGTTCTTGATATCTCTCTTTCTACAAACTCATCTGCTGTTAGGGTTGAAAATTGGACGGTCTCCCAGAGGAACTCGTTTTCGGACCACAGGATGATCCTCTACGAAATCGATTTCATTCGGGAGACCTTGCTACCCCGCAGGAACCCTAAACGAACAGACTGGTCTCTTTTCCACAGGGTTTTCTGCAAGAAGCTGAATGGGAGTAAGTTCTCGACTACCACTAAGGAACAACTGGACACGCAAGTTAGACACTTAGAAGGGTCCTATCAGACTGCCTTCAAAGTGGCCTGCCCAGTATCCTTTAGAAAGAAAGACTTTCCTCCCTGGTGGAGCAAAACGCTGACCGACTTGAAAGAGAAGGTTAGGAGAGTCTTCAACAAATGTTACCAAATAAGGAACTTTCAAGATTACCGGGAAATTTTGAAAGTTTATAAGAAAGCCATTAGAGATGCGAAGCGCAACTCTTGGAAAGAGTACTGCGAATCCATCGAATCCGTAAGAGACTCGGCCAGACTCAGCAGGATCCTATCCAAGGACCACTCCTGTAAAACTCTTGTCAAAAGAGAGAACGGGGAGTGGGCTGAATCTGCAGGCGAATCCTTAAAAATCCTTATTGATGCCCATTTCCCGGAAAACTCTATTGATCCGGTCTGTAACGAAGACCCGAACCGGCAGGAGGGGTTACCTGTGATGTCCCTGACACCGGTCTTGTCCGTCAACAGGATAAACTGGGCAATCGAGAGGTTTTCCCCTTTCAAATCTCCAGGCATCGATGGTATCATGCCAGTAATGCTTCAGAAGACTAAGACCGTGGTGGTTCCCGTTCTTCAAAAGATCTTCTCGGCGTGTATCTCGCTGAACCACGTTCCTGCTAGCTGGAAGAAAACCAAAGTGGTCTTCATTCCTAAGGCAGGAAGGAGGGGCCACGTCCTGGCCAAGGACTTTAGACCTATAAGTCTTACCTCCTTTATTCTCAAGGTGCTTGAAAGAGTGATCGACTGTCACATCCGAGAGCACTGTGAAACCAGACTTTCTCCAGCCCAACACGCCTACCGAAAAGGGAAATCTACCGAGTCAGCCTTACATGAGGTAGTAGGGACTGTAGAGAAATCCCTGGAGGGGAAACAATTCACTTTGAAAAAGGTGGTAGCATATGCCGATGACTTGGCCCTGATGGTCTCAGGTCCCTTCCCATCAGTAATGGCTGAAATTTTGGAAGGTGCACTGGCTACACTCAGCAGATAGGCCGCCAGTAGCGGTCTCAGAGTCAACCCTGACAAAACGGAGTTGATGCTATTCACCAGAAAATACAAGCCTCCGCTGTTTAAGCTTCCTAGACTTAACAACCAGTGTCTTACACTTTCATCGGAAGTCAAGTATCTTGGTGTAATACTTGACCCCAAGCTCCACTGGACGCTGCACATAGAAAATCGAGTTAAGAAGGCTAATATAGCCTTCTACGCTTGTAAATCTATGTTCGGCAAAAAAATGGGGCCTCAAGCCACGTGTCGTACTCTGGATGTACAACTTAGTGGTTCTGCCAATTTTGACATACGGTTGCCTAGTTTGGTGGTTAGCTCTTCAGAAGGGCTACAACTTCACTAAATTAGAGAGAGTGCAGAGAACTGCATGTGTGGGCATCACTGGTGCCTGCAGAACATGTCCCACCGCTGCACTCAACGTTATACTCCACTTAATTCCTGTGGATCTGCAGGTTAAATCCATTGCTGCTCAGAGTGCTATCAGACTGAAGGAGCTTGGCCTTTGGAGACAACTCCCTGTTGGGCATAGCAGCATCTTGAGGCAGATCTCCCCTTCCTTCTCTGATATTCGCACCGACCTCTCCATTCGCAAACTGTGCTTTGAGGGTTGTGCTAGGGCTATCTTTCCGAGCAGGCAAGATTGGAAAGAGGGAAGAGTTCTTGCGGAGGCCTCTGTTTTCACTGATGGATCCAAAATGGAGTCTGGAGTGGGAGCGGGGGTCTACTCTAAATCAGCCAGCATTTCGGTCTTCTATAAACTGCCGGAGACAAGCAGCGTCTTTCAAGCAGAGGTCTTCGCGATCCTGCAGGCATGCAAAATGCTTCGGGATCGCTGTTGGGAGGGAGACATTAATATTTTTCAGATAGCCAAGCTGCAATCAAGGCACTGTCGTCACCGTATTGCAGCTCTCTTCTCGTTAACTCCTGTAAGGAGGCACTTAAACGCCTCGAACGTGCAGGAAATATTTCCCTCGTCTGGGTTCCTGGGCACAGGAATATAGAGGGAAATGAAATTGCCGATGAGCTTGCCAGGAAGGGGGCGGCAGAACCGGACCCAGCTTCCCTCTTCTCAGACATCGGTATCCCCTTGGCCGTCGTTAAAGGGAAACTACACAACTTCTTTCTAAGAAAAGCGCAAGACAGATGGAGGTCTGTCTCATCGTGTGCCATTTCAAAAGCACTATGGCCTCAATACGATATAAACAGAACGCTTAAGGTGATGGGAACCCCCCGCCATTCAATTTCCAAACTCATTGCGGTGATCACTGGCCACTGGGTGATCGGCACTCACGCGGAGAAGCTTGGAATTCCGTACAACCCCCATTGCAGAAGCTGTGGGGATCCTGCAGAGAAAGAGAAAAGGTTTTGACGTTAGAAAAAATAATTAAGAATAGAGAAACACCCGGTGTTAGCAGAAGATTTTTTAAAATACCAAAATTTAATTTTAGTACAAAAGGCTACACGAAAATGGTTAACTGGAATGATGTTAAACCCACTGAGCGACCACTCGTAACGAAAATAAGCACAGATGTAAATAATGAATGACAAGAAGATGCCCTAATTTTGTGTATGGTAAAAAAGTACCCATGGCACACTCAAGCCACAGAAAGATGTGTTAAACTGGTAACTGAATCATCAACTGCTGTTTGTGGAGAAACTAGTAAAGATGGATTTATTAGAGTGCGATTGGAATCTCGTAAAGTCATGCCAAAATTAAACTCTTTAAAAGATTACAGTGTTTGTAAAGATTAATTTTAATTTTAATGCTTAAAAGTGAAATTTGATACAATTTGAAATAAATTTGAATAAAAGAAATGTTTGAAGTGCTATATTTTCTTACACTTATTCCAACTTTCTAGCATAGGCCGAAATAAAAATTAAAAAAAAAAAAATATTCTCCATACAACTTTTGATCCACCTTAATGTACATACATGTTATTTGATAAAACTTAAACTGTCAAACGAAGAAGACAGAAGGTGAGGCAAGGACTCAAGCTCCGTCAACTTCGACACCGGTAATGGAAACGGGAAAGCGTGGCAGAACAGAAGATTCCACTGTAGCGCTGCACTCTTCCGGAAACGAAACGTGGTCTGTGACAACGACCGAGAAGAGGAAAGTCGAGAAACGGAATTCGGATATGCCTGCATCCTCGACCCAATACAAGCAGACAATCCTTTACCTGACAAGGCAAAGGCTAAGCGACCTCAAATGTCGAGTGATACTCTTCCGTCAACGTCTGGCGAATCATTCGCGAGAATGGCAGCAAAGGCAATGACGGTGGACATACATACCGACAAACAAGACGGTCTACTGTCCAAAGGGCAACAAGACTATCTTGACAGCTATCTTTGGAAAGCTATCGGTGAGCCGAAAGACGCGCCGACTTTCGAGGGGAAAAGCGGGATGGACGGCATTATAAAGGTGCACTGTTCCAATGCTTTTTCCCGAGAATGGCTGGAAAAAGAGATAGCTAAAATTCCAGCCTGCGAAAACAGCAAGTTCATTATTGTTGAGAGTAGCAAAGAAAGGCTGGTACGAGGGAAAGCGGTTCCTTGGTGGAACCCTGAGCTCCAGGAAACTTCTTAATCAGGCCTTAGAGACCAAAACAGAAGAGGACTGGGCTAATCATCGACTTACACAGAAAGAATATAAGAAAAAAGTACGGAAAGCCAAACTTGAATCCTATAGAAATTTCTGCAGTAACGTCGTAGAAATGAGGGAAACAGCGTGACTTTGTAAAGTCCTTTATTTAGACTGCTCAGTAAGGCTGGATTCCATTCGAAAACCTGATGGTTCATACACCATTTCAAAATCGGAAACGTTTAATGTTCTACTCGAAACCCATTTTCCGGGTAGTAGAACTCTCTCTGAAGCAGAGAGTGGCATGACCAAGAACGGTAGCAACGGTGGAACCTCTAGGTACAGCTGGTATATTGCTAGTCGGATAGTGACAAGGGAATCGATAAGGTTTACCTTGTCTTCCTTTGAGAACTTTAAGTCCCCTGGACCTGACGGAATATATCCAGCAATGCTTAAAAAAGGGGGAGACAGGCTGATTGAGGCCCTGAAAAGGATCTTCACAGCCTGTCTTGCATTTGGTTATATACCATCCCAATGGCGACGCGTAAGAGTAGTATTTATTCCGAAACCGGGAAAAGATGACTATTCCCTAGCAAAAAGTTTTAGACCAATCAGTTTGACATCGTTCAGAAACATATTCGAGTCGGGGTATTGCCGAGAAGTACACTTAGTAGAAATCAACACGCTTACCAGAGTGGAAAATCGTGTGAATCAGCCTTACACGATCTTGTTAGCAAGATTGAAGCCGGGCTGGAAGCTGATGAATACACAATGGGCGTGTTCGTGGACATTGAGGGGGCTTTTGGTAATGCCACTTTCGGCTCGATATGTTCTTCTGCCGAACGACACGGAGTTAATCTATCCATTATAAAATGGATACATTCCATGCTCTCTGAGAGGCTGTTAACCGCTGGTGGGAGCAGTGACGAACAAATCACAGTCAGGGCCAAGCAAGAATGTCCCCAAGGGGGTGTTCTTTCGCCGCTGCTGTGGTGCTTCGTCGTAGATTCTCTATTAGTGGAGATGCAGGAACTCGTTTTTCATGTCCAAGCATATGCGGACGACGTCTGTGCGCTAACATCGGATAAATCCTTAAGGAGGCTTTGCACGAAAGTGCAGAGGATTCTTGACAAAATCGATGACTGGTGCATGAGACAAGATCTTTCCGTTAATCCGAACAAAACAACCATAGTCTTGTTTACGAGAAAACGGAAATTGGATGGACTCAGTCTTCCAACACTGAAAGGTGTGACACTTGGTCTTTCCAACGAAGTTAAATATCTAGGAGTAATCGTGGATAAAAAGCTGACTTGGGAGACACACGTTTCACTGAAAGTGAATCGTGCATTGAAGATTTTTCAGCAATGCCGTAGAGCCTTTGGCAAAACCTGGGGTCTGAAACCTGCTGTGGTCCTATGGATATACACGGCACTTATCAGACCAATCATTACTTACGCTTCTGTGGTCTGGTGGCGACGGAGCATGGTTAAGTCCACAATCCGGGAACTATACAGGCTGCAAAGAAGTGCATGCTTATGCATCACGGGTGCCATGAGTACAACCTCTGGTGATACCCTAAATGCTATGCTTGATTTGCTCGTCTTGGATCTTAAGATACAACAGGAAGCAATAAAAGCAATGTGTTGACTCCATAAATATGGTTTCTGGCACGCAGATGGAACTTCGGGACACAGAGAAATCTTTAAGTTGCTATCGGAGCAGTATCTACTGTTTTTGGCACCTAAAGATGACCTGATACCCACAGTTTCATTTCGAAGGAAATTTGATGTTAGATTTCCATTGCGTGAGCAATGGAGCAATCCAGAATGCATGCAGGGAGGTTTGACGGATATTTTCTTTACCGATGGGTCCAAGAATGAAATAGGATCTGGAGCCGGATGGTATTTAAACGATAGTAGTAAGTATCACTATGCTATGGGGGAAATGGCAACTGTTTTCCAAACAGAAGTTTTTGCCATCCTGAAAGTTGCCGAATGGATAATCGAGAGACTGCATTGAAGGCCCTGGAGAACGCGAAGCAAACATCAATGCTTGTTCAAGAATGTAAGAAGAAGCTTAATTATGTCGCAAGACAAAACAGGCTTGTACTTATATGGGTTCCGGGACATTCCGGTGTTCAAGGAAACGAAATTACCGACGAATTGGCCAACCGTGGATCAGCGGTGCCCCCACAGGGGCCAGAGCCAATAGTCGGAATCAGTTCCGCAGGAATCAAGAATTGGATCAGCGATTATGTAGGAAATCTACATAAAGAGCGATGGTCCGGTCTAGAACGCTGCAGAACTGCAAAGTGTTTTGTGACAAGTCCGAACAGAAAACTGTCAAACTTTCTACTAAAACTTTGAAGGAAAGACATTCGGTTGATGGTCGGCATCATTACAGGACACAACTCATGGGGCATATGACCACCGTTGGAATCATCGAGGACCCAGTATGGCTGTCATGCGTGGAGGAGGCGGATAGCACTGAGCACTTTCTCTGTGAGTGTCCTGCCTTTGCTAGAGCACGGCTACGAGTATTGGGTTCCGATGTCATGAGAGTGAGTAATATTCATTCTCTAAAACTGGAGGATATTTACAGATTTGCCAAAGAATCTGGAAAATTCTCACAGGACTAACTATCTCTATCTCTGTCTCTAATCGTTCCTATCTCTTTCTCTGATACTTTTCTCCTTCCCCCCTTAACTATCTACCCCCTTTCCAGAGCTTTAAACACAATGGGCTCTTTAGCCTGAGTGTTTTAGGAGCCACCAAATCTCCTGGTGCTCCTTGGCTCGACCTTTTCAAATTTCATTTCATGAACTAGGTAAGCGTCAATCCAGTTTAATTTTCTAGTAAAACTTAGCCGAGGAAAGTTACAAGGCAAAATTCTACCTGTTCCTGACCTGATATCAATTAGTCTGTAAGTTCATGTAATGTACATTAGGTTGGATTAAAAACTTTTTTTTTTTAATTTTTGTTTCGGCCTATGCGGGAAAGTTGCCTCATATAAAGACAATCAAATGTTTATATGGAGTCATCTCAAAATTTTGGGCGCGAATACTGCCACACGTCCTTCAAAATTCTTTCAAATGAGTAGAATTCTGACATAGTTGCAAGGAACTTCGATTGTGTTCATATTACAAAAAACAATTGTCTACCAACCTTGTTAAGATATTTATGTGTGAAAAACTCTACAAACGAAATTTTTGTCTATTTTCAATATTTAGCGAAATATATTGAAAAATATTAAAACTTATATACCGAGCCATTGATTACGAAAATTTCACAAAAATTAGCTTGGTGTCAACTTTAAACTTTTTTACATTCTTTTAAATACAAATCAAACACACTTTTTAGAATATCGAATCATTGAAAGTTTGTAAAGCTTTTATTATTAACTTTTAATTATTATGACATAGTAGAGACATCATACAAAAAACACAGAAAAAACGAAGGACAGACTTCTGTGGGATAGAGGATAGTGGATAGTCGGGAGATTGTAACTAAATATTTTTCACAGGCCAAACGAGCAGGGAGGGACAGCCGTGGAAAAGCTACCGAGCATTAGGGGGCTCTCACATCACTGACGCATTATCCCATGTCTGCTATAAGTGTGTTCTCAAACGCAGCCTCGTATGGCCTGTCAAATTCTTAGTTGTTACAAATCTATCCTTTAGTGATAATTCTATCGACTATACACTATCCTGTATCCACTATCCCACTGAAATCTTATGTCTATATATATAAAATTCAAATTATGTGTGTATCTATAGATCGACTTGCGTCCTAAACGCATAAACCGATCGTAACCAAATTTGAAACACAAACTGGATACCTTACCGGGATGTCATGGGGTAAAAAATATTTTGATATATATGGGGGGCGTGGCACCTCCCATACAAATGGAATTTTTAACAGTCCGTATTTCTGGAAGTATTTACGTTAGACTACTGAAATTTGGTAAAGGGTTATATAAATTAAACCTTACCACATCCAGAAAAACTGCGTATAACGAAAAAGGGGGCGTGGCACCCCCTATGCAACTGGAATTTTTTATAGTCCATATCTATTTAGGCTAGACCAATGAAATTTGCGAAGGGGTTATATGAGGTTAATCCCTAACACCTCCAAGAAAACTGAGAAAAACGAGAAAGGGGGCTTGGCACCTCCCATATAAATGCAATTTTTCATTGTCCATATCTCCGGAAGTATTCGGGCTAGACAACTGAAATTTGGTAAGAGATTATATAAGGTTAATACCTAACACCTGCATGAAAACTGGTGATAGCTAGAAATGGGGCGTGATACCTCCTATACAAATGGGATTTTTCATCTGCATATCACTGGAGGCATTTATGGTAGAATACCAAAAATTGGAAAAAGGTTAATGAAGTTAGTATTTAGTACTCCTTGAAAAAATATGAGCTTTGAGAAAAATAGGGGTTAGACCATTTGATATAGAAACGATTTTATATTATCAACGATAGAGGTATTGCTGAATTCAATGCATTCTCTTATTGGTAAAGCTTTATCGGTAAGTAAACAGTCCAGCAATCTAAGCGAAATATCAATTTTATTTAAAAAAATGCTTTAAAAACCACGCCATGCCTAGATATATTAATAATGCCGGTTTAGCTACATAAATATTACACTCAAAGATATATGATTACGTATGTAAGCTAAAATAGTTTTATTTTGAAATTAAATATGAAATAATCCAAATTAATAAAATAGCAAACCACACACATCAAACTGAAGTGCAAGTTTAACTAGCGGAAAATATTGACTGTGTACACCACAAGTTATAAAATCATCGTTTAATCGCCATCACTGTAAATATGTAAACAAAAAACAGCTGATGCATTCCATTGTAATATCTATATTCGCAAAAAGCTTTTAGAAAGCGGGCCATGATAATTAACACGTTGGCTGCCACGTATTACCGGTGATCACAAAAAAAATCTACCCCCAGGTGCCAAGCAAAAAAAGTCATGTTCCCGTTTGAATTTTAACGAGATATTTTTACCAGGAATAAAAGTCACGCTCCTGACGCGTATGAGCACGTTTTTTTGCTGTGTTCACCGGTGACCACTTGCCGTTTTTTTAAAACTATTCTTATTTTTTTTGAAATGTGTTCACCGGTGATCACATTTCGAAGAAGTAAATCAAAATAAATCAGTATCAAACTTGAGTTCATAGCGAGCAGTTGGTTGCAAATTACAGAGAAATATAGTGAAGTGAAGTTGTGAAAGAATGTTCGACATCGAAAGCTGCAATCACAACAGACAGCCAGAAGATTCGCCACTCGACTCTCACTCCTGCTCTCGGAGAGCACTGCCCAACACACCGGCATGCGCGAGCAATGGAGCAACATTTCTCGTTCCCTACGTACCGCCGCCGAAGAAGAAATCGGATTCCGGCGAGCCCGAAAAAACAATTGGTACGACGAGGAATGTCATGCTGCCGCCGAAAGAAAAGATGCCGCCTATAGAGCCACGCTGCGATCGGGCGCAACGCGAGCCATGTGGGATCGCTACAGAGAGCTGAAAAAGGAAGAGAGACGTATTATCCGACAAAAGAAACGTGAGGCCGAAATACGTGAGTGCGAGGAGCTTGAGATGCTGGCCAGTAGGAACAACGCCCGAAAATTCTACCAGAAAGTTCGGCGGCTTACAGAAGGTTTTAAGACCGGGGCGTTTTCCTGTAAGAACAAAGACGGTGATCTGGTGACTGACGTACAGAGCAATCTTAAATTATGGAGGGAACACTTCTCGAACCTGTTAAACAGTGACAGCTGCGCATGTCATAGAGAAAGTGAAGATCCCGATACCCCAATCGTTGACGACGGAATTATCGTTCCGTTACCCGACCATGACGAGGTGAGAATAGCAATATCACGGCTAAAGAACAACAAAGCCGCGGGCGCCGACGGACTGCCGGCTGAGCTATTCAAATATGGCGGCGAGGAGCTGGTAAGGTGCATGCATCAGCTCCTATGCAAAATATGGTCGGATGAAAGCATGCCTGCCGATTGGAATTTAAGTGTGCTCTGCCCAATCCATAAGAAGGGCGATCCTGCAATTTGTGCCAATTACCGCGGGATTAGTCTTCTAAATATCGCCTATAAGGTTCTAGCGAGCGTATTGTGTGAAAGGCTGAAGCCCACCGTCAACCAACTGATTGGACCTTATCAGTGTGGCCTCAGACCTGGAAAGTCTACCATCGACCAAATATTCTCAATACGCCAAATCCTGGAAAAGACCCATGAAAGGAGAATCGACACACACCATCTTTTCGTCGACTTCAAAGCTGCATTCGACAGTACGGAAAGGAGTTACCTGTATGCCGCTATGTCTGAATTTGGTATCCCCGCAAAACTAATACGGCTATGTAAGATGACGTTGCTCAACACCAGCAGCGCCGTCAGAATTGGGAAGGACCTCTCCGAGCCGTTTGATACCAAACGAGGTTTCAGACAGGGTGACTCGCTGTCGTGTGACTTCTTTAACCTGATGTTGGAGAGCATCGTACGAGCCGCAGAACTTAATCGCTCAGGCACAATATTTTATAAGAGCGTACAATTGTTGGCGTATGCCGATGATATTGATATCATCGGCCTTAACAACCGCGCTGTTAGTTCTGCCTTCTCCAAACTGGATAAAGAGGCAAAGCGAATGGGTTTGGTGGTGAACGAGGACAAAACGAAGTACCTCCTGTCTTCAAACAAACAGTCGGCGCACTCGCGTATCGGCACTCACGTCACTGTAGACAGTTATAATTTCGAGGTTGTAAAAGACTTCGTTTATTTAGGAACCAGCATTAACACCGATAACAATGTCAGCCTTGAAATCCAACGTAGAATCTCTCTTGCCAACAAGTGCTACTTTGGACTAAGTAGGCAACTGAGCAGTAAAGTCCTCTCTCGACGAACAAAACTAACACTCTACAAGACTCTCATCATGCCCGTCCTAACGTATGGCGCAGAAGCGTGGACGATGACAACATCCGATGAAGCGACGCTTGGAGTGTTCGAGAGAAAGATTCTGCGTAAGATTTTTGGACCTTTGCACGTTGGCAACGGCGAATATCGCAGGCGATGGAACGATGAGCTGTATGAGCTTTACGGCGACATAGACATAGCGCAGCGAATAAAGATCCAGCGGCTTCGTTGGCTGGGTCATGTCGTCCGAATGGATACAAACGCTCCGGCTTTGAAAGTATTCGATGCGGTACCAGCTGGTGGTAGCAGAGGAAGAGGAAGGCCTCCTCTGCGTTGGAAAGATCAGGTGGAGAAGGACTTGGCTTCACTTGGTGTGTCCAACTGGCGCCGGTTAGCACGAGAAAGAAACGACTGGCGCGCTTTGTTAAGCTCGGCCAAAATCGCGTAAGCGGTTATCGCGCCAATTAAGAAGAAGAAGAAGTTGTGAAGTTATGAATTCCGAGGAAATACGTGACGCGTTGAATTCAATGGAAAATTCCAGTGTTAGTGGTGAGGATTTTAGTCCAGATGAAGATGAGTACATCCCAGATTCAGGCAGTGATACAAAGAGTGATGACAGTATTGATGAAGACCTCGATGTTAGTGCTACAAATGTTAATAATACTGCTGATGAAGAACAGACGGAAACTATGACAGCATGGACCTCGCCTGCTACCGGAGAGACTTTGAAAAATTTAGAAGAATTTACCAATCCACCCCAGGTTTTGCAATATGATGCCGGTACGCCACTTCAATATAACAGAAAGTTTTTGACCGATGAGATATTGGATATTATTGTTGAAGAGACAAATAGGAATGCAAACTCTCAAGTAACTGGCATCGGTACTCGCAGCAGCAGCAGGATGAATATGTGGAAAGATACTGATCGCCAGATCATGGAGTTTCTGGCCATAGTCATGTATATGGGAATGGTAAAATACCCTGCAATAACCGACTATTGGAAACCAAGCACATTGTTCAGAAACGCATTCGTCCCACAAGTTATGGCTCGTAACCGATTCCAGATCTTGCTCAAATTCATTCACTTCGCAGATAATGCCCAGTCCTCTGAAATAGTGTCAAAAACTTATAAAATGCAAATATCTGACTTTCGTCAAAGCATTATCCTTTTCATGAGTGGAAAAGATAGCGCTTCAATAGCGCGCTCACCTCCGCAGGGAAAACACTTTTTAATAACGTCGACAGAAGCAACAAAGGATGGTAGGCTCAAGAGACATCGTTGCGGCATGTGCTATTCAGAATTAAAGACGACAAACTCGTCGTCAGTCGCCAGGAAGAAGGCCAAACTAGTGGCAACATACTGCGCCCAATGTCGGAGGTCACCATACCTATGTCTTAAACATTTTCAACAACTACATTAAAATTAAAAACAAAAAATATAGTTTTTTCTGTTTCCAGAATTCAATTGAATTTTCTCATTTTTAATTTCGTATTATTTCAAAACTTTGTATTTTACTATGAAATAAAATATTTTTTCTTTTAAAATAAACTTTCAATTTTCCCAAAACTTCTTCCGTTAGGGTCCCAGCCCCTAACATCTAGGGGCCTAAGCGTGTATCACTGGTGATACATTGGCACCTGGGGGTAGTTTTTTGAAATGATCACCGGTGATACATTGGCAGCCAACGTGTTAAGCTGCGTAATTTGGATCCTCCACGTTTATGCAATGGCACAAGGCTAATCATCACGAAACTTTTACCGTTTGTTATAGAAGCTATGGTTTTATCAGGAAATTTTGAAAACCACAAAGTTTTCATACCAAGAATACCAATGATACCGACGGATATACCTTTCAATTTTAAACGCCTCCAATTTCCTTTAGACTGGCTTTCGCAATGTCCATAAATAAAGCTCAGGGACAATCATTAGCTGTAGCAGGAGTAATTCTAACCAACTCATGTTTTACCCATGACCAATTATATATAGCCTGCTCCAGAGTTGGCACACCGAAAAACCTTATTATTTATACTCAAAATAATATACAATAACAAAAAATTTCGTATATCCGACCGTTTTAAATAATACCTAAACTGACTTAAAAAAGTTAAAGTTGTTTTATTTACATTGAATACTTTTTGATAGAAATGTGGGGTGAAACCCACGGGTATAAGCTAGTAAGATATAAAATTTAAAATAATTAACTCGTTCTCATATAAATATTATGGCTCTACGTAGTGAATTATTATAACCACTATTTGGTCATGGACGGGTGTTGAAACTTAATGTTTTACCTAGTTACGAAGATGTAATTCTGTGTTATTTGTGGATTAGTGAGAATAAGAAAAATCAATTTGCGAGAACTTTGATTCATGTAGGTGTGCAATACCAGAAAAAGTACCAATTCTTGAAAGATTATTTTTGACTGACCAGCGCAAAGTAAGGAAAATGGGAATTGGTTTCATAGACGTGAAGAATTCCATGAAGTTGAAGAAAAAAATGGAAAGAAAAAAGAAGAAAGTCAAAATAATAAAATGGATGAATCAACTTTCTCTGGTATTCCGAATAATGATAACGAAATGGTTCCTTCAGACCTATACCGGTGATATCGTCTGAACCTTTGGAGGAGATTGCAGCTGACAGATACGGTATATCAGATAGAGCTGCAGCAGCTCTCGTGACAGCTACACTTCAAGATGTTGGATTAGTAACGAAAGATGATTTAAGTAAAGTTCTTGACAGAAATAAAATAAGGGATTCCCGTTGTGTACAGAGAAAAAGTTTGCGCTTTAATTTGATGGGAGAAAGGACAAAACTTATACAATGGTTGAAGGTTGTAGAAAACTTACTATAGAGGAGCACATAGGTTTAGTAAAGAAACCGAACTCGGAGTATTTTGGGCATATTACAGTAGAAAGCGAAAAAGCAAAAATGGTGAGTATGAAAATTAAATAATTTTTGATAGAAAAAGCCTTGATAACAATAACGCGGTTGCGGTTGGATGTGATGGAACTGTTTTGAACACAGGTTTTAAAGGAGGAGTAATACGATATTTAGAAGAAAGTCTTCAAAAACCCTTACAATGGTTCATCTGCCAATTACACGCCAATGAACTACCGCTTAGACATTTGTTTGAATACATTGATGGTTCTACGTCTGAAAGCTTTAACGGTGAAATAGAGAAAGAATTGAAGGATTGTGAGAAGCTTTCTTTCGTCAATTATAAACTAATTATATTCACACTACCAGATATATCCAGTGAAAAAGATTTCCCTATTTGATATTTGTAGTGCTATTATAAGTGGACATTGCAACGACAGCTTAAAAAAGAAAAACCCCAGAGAAATTGTTATTCCAGTTCGCTTACTATAGCGAATAGAATTTAAAGATTGTATGTATCAACAAGTCATCCTTCAGAAAATCTTATGATGTTAGTTCATTTTATAAAATTTAAACCAAGTTCCATATATGGGTCAAAAAATTTACATTCAACTATAGTCCGATTGAGATATCTACCAGAAAAGCTAAAAAATATAGCGGACTCTGTAATTCAAAGAAATTGTTTTTTCGGAAAGCCGGAGAACAAGTTGTTGGCAATGTTGGTTGATGAAAGAATGGACGAAAAGGTTTTGACGTTAGAAAAAATAATTAAGAGTAGAGAAACACCCGGTGTTAGCATAAGATTTTTTAAAATACCAAAATTTTATTTTAGTATATTACAAAAGGCTACACGAAAATGGTTAACTGGAATGATGTTAAACCCACTGAGCGACCACTCGTAACGAAAATAAGCACAGATGTAAATAATAATTGACAAGAAGATGCACTGATTTTGTCTACGGTAAAAAAGTACCCATGCCACACTCAAGCCACAGAAAGATGTGTTAAACTGGTAACTGAATCATCAACTGCTGTTTGTGGAGAAACTAGTAAAGATGGATTTGTTAGAGTGCGATTGGAATCTCGTAAAGTCATGCCAAAATTAAACTCATTAAACTCTTTAAAAGATTACAGTGTTTGTAAAGATTAATTTTAATTTTAATGCTTACAAATGAAATTTGATACAATTTGAAATAAATTTGAATAAAAGAAATTTTTTAGGTGCTATATTTTCTTACACTAATTCCAACTTTCTAGCATAGGCCGAAATAAAAACTAAAAAAAAAATATTCTCCATACAACTTTCGATCCACCTTAATGTACATACATGTTATTTGATAATACTTAAACTCGGAGACTGTTCGGGTACGTTCACACGAATCACATGTGAGCAGTTTGGTTTTTGTTGTTTTTGTATAAATTGTTTTTTGTAACATCTTTCAAAAGCCCATATTGAAAAAAATCAGTGAGCGTGGAGCGTTTCAGTGACGTCGTTATATGGGGCCAGGGAACCTAATAAAAGCAATATAACATTGAATTGATCCGTTCTGCTTTTGAGCACCGTGGTGTCGGGTCGTCGTCGGTAGGAACCCACGTAAAAACAATCGGACGCTGTCTCTAATGTTCTTAATTTCCAGTGGTTGTTGATGCAAGCTTGTTGGAAATATATATTTCCTTGTGGTTGCTTATTTCCAGTAAGAAATACCACTGCCTGTCATGTACCGATTTGTTGTTGGTGCAAACTTGTAGGAAATATATTTTCCTTGTGGGTGCTAATTTCTAGTGAGGAAAAGCACTGCATATCTTGTGTCGCTTGTTTGTTGGTGCAAACTTGTAGGAAATATATATTTCCTTGTGGTTGCTAATTTCTATTGAGAAATAACGCTGCCCACATTTTGGTGGTTATTTCCGTTTCCTATCTAGTGCTCGTGCGTACTAAAAAGTGCTATCCATTCCGGCGCCGGATTTATTGGTATTGCCTTGCGGTAAGCACTTTGCCGCAACCTGCACTCCTGTGCCCTTCCTGCCCGCACCTTCGCCAGACATCCTTCTTGGCCCTGGATTCTGCCACCCAATGGTCAAAGCCCATACAGCGGAAAGAGCCGGCCGTCAACTGGTCTGGTCGTACCCGGAAGGAAAACCACTTGACATAGCAACGAACTGCTTCCAAGAGGGCGGACATAAGCATGTCCGTGCCCTCAAGGACAACATTCGTCACCCTATCAGGGCTGACCTTCCAAGGACGGCTGACCATGCTGACGTGCCCTTCTCCAGACACCCAGGGCTGAACTCCTTCAGGTTCAAACGGAAAAGCTCCCCCATGAACTCATCAGGGGAGATCTCCGTATGGAGCTCCTGGACCATAACTCTAGGTCCCAGCTTCCGTCGTACGCTCGCATCGAGCCCCACCTCGGATAACTTGGCATTCTTCGGCAAGTTATCCTTCTCGTCAACGGATGGGGTGCGAATAATCGCACCTCCATAATTCAACGGGCGCACCTCGTGCACCCTAACTCCTATACACGGACCCACCTTCTTTATCGCCTCCTTGGCCGTATTGGGGGTCTAACCCATCACTACCACCCACCAGGTCTCAACCGGCTTGGGCATCGGCAATGCAGGCAACACAGGCGCAGGCGCCCTCGCTTCCGCTCACCCCCGACTTACCCGGAGATACCTTTTGAGGTACCTTTACGGTCTCCTTCTCCACTGGAAACGCTGCCGATCCAGTGGTCTTCTTTTTAGTACGGGGAGGGACCTGAAGACGTGCTCCTCCTCCCCCGACGTCGTATCGTCCATTGCCGACGACGGCACCGTGGAACCTATTGGAAGAGGGGTGTTCGCCTCTTCCGCATACCGTCTAATTTGGGCATCGCCCAACGCCCCACCACTTAACTGGCGAATCCGCCGTACAAGGTTTCGCGAGCACTAGAAAAAATTAGCTCGCTTTATGAACGAAGGCACAAGCAACGGGCATGGATGAGCACCACACAGGCACGTGCTGCACCTAGCGGCGAGCCAAAGCAAAACGCGACGGCATAGCTAACAGCGCAAACCAAAGGTCTGGCAAAGGTCACCCCTAATGCCTTGCCGGACGAAACACTGTTCCCCGAACAAGGACGGGTCGACCCAAGTGAAGCTAACGCCGGGCCAGACCGTAGGCAACGGCAAAGAGAAATTGCAAGAAATCGCAAATCACCGCTTAGCACAAGACACGTCCGCACTATTCAACAGTCAGAGTGAGAATGAATGAGTAAATAGGCACAGCGTCCGATTGTTTTGACGTGGGTAACCACCGGCGACGGCCCGACACCACGGTGCTCAAAAGCACAACGGATCAAAACAACGCGTTGATCAGCGCCCCAAAAATGCGAAAGGCACTTAAAGTACCAATTGGTATTGTGGAATAGACACACTGACCACCTTGGCAGGATTCGAGGTCTATCTAACCCTCCCCCGTTCTATGGGTCCCGGCACCCGGTTGCAATGCAACTCCACATCGAGCCAAAAGGCTCTACCCGCATTTAGGTGTTAAACCACAGCCACCACGATACTTTCCGAAGGGCCTACCTCAAGAACAGGTTCAGAGCAAACTCCGAAGGCCCCTGTTCCCCGTGGTACCAGATTTAAGTCTCCGGTCAGACCTCGTAGGCGAGACTACTACCAGTTGAGCTTCCATACAGCTCTGGACTGGTGGCCATTCCCCGTGTTTAATCCCCAATCCCACAACAGAACACACAGACAAGAATAGCTAAAAACTAATCAACTGAACGTGTTAAATTCCGTCGCCGCCTAAAAACCTCACGCGCATATTGCCAGAACATTTCGACATTCCGACGGTTGGCAATCACACCACTCACATCATACCGTCCATCAGTCCAAATAATCCCTACACCCACAAGATCCCTAATGTTTGAGTACATCGGGAATTCACAGAGGACGTGCACGCAGGCCTCTCTTGCCGACCCACAAGCACATTTCTGACTTCATGCAAATACGCATTAAGAGGCATATGTCCTGTAAGGAGGAACCCTAGGCTGAGGGAAAATCCAAAATCAGGACTTTCCCGACAAAGGAAACATCGCTAATGTACTCGTATGTCACCCGGCCTTTGGAACTATTGTCCCAGCGGTCTTGCCACCTACGAAGCATACCCTCATTCAACAACCTTTTGCATTCTAAATACCTACATCACTGTCGGATAACTGTGGATCCTGCGGCAGCGGCATACATAGCCTCCTTCTCAACCTGAAGGCAACAGCACGCTGTATGACTTACAGGTCAAGAGGAGGCGCACCCATCAATACTTGCAACGCATCCGTACTTACTGTACAGGCATACAGGCATTCAGGCAAGCAGCATATTGCGCTGGCACGCCATCAGATGCCGTTGGCCACCAGTCGTTAACGCTGATTCGTACCATACAGCAGCCCCGAAGTGGTAAAGGCCACAAACAGGCGACGAAATTGCCCGACAATTGCCTGCAGCCGCTCCCTCAATAACACTTAGTGTGCAGTAAAACACATCCTTTAACTCATTGTCAACCCTAGGTATTTGACTTGCGTCTTATATCTGATATTAACCCCATTCAAACGGACAATCGGTGGACGACTCGGCGACAATCCACCCTTAAGCAGCATTGTCCATCGATATGTCTACCCCCACATCTACCCCCCAATTTTGGGTAATTGTAAAGATGTGCCTACCTGATCGCTCCAATTCCTCACGTGACCGACCCTCCTCCAAAATGAGAAGGTCGACCGCATACGCACAGCATTTACAGAGTGGTTCTAACTGCGGAAGTAGGGATTCCATTATGAGATTCCAAATGAGTGGACCACAAATGGATCCCTGTGGAAAGCCCCGAGTGACTCCAATCTCCACACTTCCGCCAACACCTTCTATGGATGATTTTCTGTCCGAAAAGTAACTGCGCCATAGAGTAATTTTCGGACAGCTAAGCTCCTCTAGTCGTTATAATACGCGGTCCTAGCGCAAGTAATCAAGGCCGCTTGAAGTCCATTAACATGCCAAGGACATATTTGTTGACGTTTTCCCTAACTACACTCTGAACATACATCCACGCATCTTCTACACTACGTCCTTTCCTAAAGCCATACTGCCTATCAGACCTATTACTCCGAATTAGCTCCTAAAGCCGCTCAACCACGACCCTTTCCAGCAGTTTTCCAAGTACTGGAAGGAGGCTGGAACCACGATAAGATCGAGGATTGCTCCTGATGTTATCGGGCGACTTCATATATCAGAAATGGCCTCCAGATATTCCGGAATGAACTTCCACAATCATTTGCACGTCTCTCTGTTCAAATCATCGAAACCTGGAGATCTTTTAGACCTGACCAGGCCAAACGCATAATCCAACTTCCCCACAGGAACCTCGTGTGCAGTAGGAACCTGAACCTCAGCCCTGGGAAAGAACTCGCCTAACAGATCTTTGGCGCACTCTCTCCACGTCGATAACACGGTGTCACACGGTGTAGGAAGACTCCGACAGATCCTATAAACTTGTCTCCAAAGGTCATCCCTACTTTTCCCTACAAATCTCCTCCACTCTTCCTCCTTAACTCTCACTAGCATCTTCTAATATTCACTCATCCCTACACTAAATTGATACTTGAACTGGGTCAAATTCTCCGAATAGGTCCGCCTGGCGCGTTGAAACAACCGCCTCAAGGCGACTTACAGACACTTGCAGCAAAATACAATATCATTATATATCTTATGTCTTACATGGGTTCCATTGGTTATATTATGGCTGGAAGTGGGATAAAAGAAGCTCTTTCTACCATATATGCTGAAAATACAATTGATGACATAGCATCTCATGCGTATGCTAGAGCTGTACGTGCTCATACGTTATTACAGGAAGCGGTAACACAATTTAGTTTTGAGCATCTTATGGAACACAATACAGGTTTTGCAAATATACTGAATGATGAAGATAACTCTATGATTTTAGAAATGTTCAACTACGCTGAAATAACTGAAACCCACGTTTACAAAAATTTTTGAAAATAAGCTACTTGAGCTTGAAAATAAAAATAAAACTTCAAAGCTATGGATTTTTATTTTCGAATGGTTACAATATTGACGGACTTCATTGCTGCAGACCGTATGGGAGATTGGAGTTTACATTTGTATAGTATTGAGCTAATGAATTAAAATTGTCAAGGAAAAATAAAATAAATTCTCTATTGGCGAAAAATAGCAAAATTAAAATTCATGGCGAGATTATTCCTGTTGACCCATTACGGCTGTTTCAATGTATTTGTGTTTTTAAAAAAACCGACGAAGAACTTAAAAATTATATCAGTTACGAATTGGCACCATATCCGCTTGCTGTATTTGAAGATGCTGAACTGCGAAAAACAAAAAAATTAACATTTTACGAATTATTTCCGGAAATTTCCATTAATTTAAAAATATAGAAAATCTCTATTATGTTATTGACGGAGGCATGTTACTACATCGTTGTAAATGGCAGTTAAATGAAACGTTTGCAATGATATGTGACCATAATGTAAGATATTTAAAAAATAATTATAATAGTAACACATACGTGGTATTTGATGGGTATAAAAAAGATAGTATTATATCAGCCGAACGGAATCGTCGCTCATTAAGAAATAAATATGCAGATATTGAATTTGATGAACATATGCCTTAAAAAATTGCTCAAGATAAATTTTTGACAAATAGTAAAAATAAAATTCGCTTGATAGAAATGTTGAGAATTAAATTAGCCGACAACAATAGTTTTACATGCCAAGCGGAAAGCAATGCCGATAAATTAATTGTTGAGACGGCAATGAATTTGGAATCAACAGATGTTGTTATAGTTTCAGAAGATAACGATGTCTTAGTGATATTAACGGCATTGATAGATAAAGATTGTGAAATATATTCTCTAAAGCAATCCCGAGGCAAAGTTCAACAGAAGATATTCTCATCGAAATGTTTAGAAAAATCATTACAATTAAAGAACATATTTTTTTTTTACATGCCTTTAGGCGTTGTGACACTACTTCTTCGGTTTTCAATAAAGGAAAAATTAAGATTGCCAAAAATTTTGAGAAACGGATTGATTTACACGATTCAGTAAAAGTATTTAGAAATATCAATGAAGACCCCAATAATATATTGCAAGCAGGTGTAGCATGTATTTTGAGTTTATATGGCGCATTGTCTAAAACTCATGATTGAAATACATTCAGGTTCAATTCTTTTATAAAAGCAACAGCCACAAATACAAGTGTTCTTTTTTCATTACTACCTTCCACAACTTATGCAGCGTTTGAGCACCTTAAAAGAGTGTACCTACAAATTCAGATATGGCTAGGAAGTGACGTAGTACATGCCAATAACAATGTACCAATTACCTGCTCCGGATAATTTATTGCAAATGTTATTTTGTAATTGCAAAAAGGGGTGTGGAGATGTGTTATACTGCAGTGTATCATGTTCACAGTGCAGCGGAAATAGTTGTTCGAATACTTCACCTATTATGCAGATAGATAAGGTAGAAGAAAATATTTGATGTAGACAACAATGTAATATATTTAAATAAACCGATTTTGTACTAATTTTTTTTTCTTTTCATTAGTCGTAATTAATTACCTTATTTTTTTAAATGTACGCAATAGAGTGCAATTCATTTACAATTAAACTAGCCAAGAAGTCCCACTGTACATAGCAGCTGCCTCTCCGCTCTCCCTCCACGTTTTTCTACCTGTTCGAGATCTCTACTGCTATTTTTATACACAGGTATCTTTCAAAAATGTTCCTACATGTCTACTCAGGTAAAATTTAGCATATAAATAAAAAAAAATTACTGTTTAAAGTGAAAATATATGGTCAAACTTTACTTTTTTATAATAATTTGTTTAAACAATGAAAAAATGGAGTGCACAAAAAAAATTTTGGGTGAACATTGCAATTTATGTTTGATGAATCATATATGGTTTTTATTCATATTCGCGCTTTTTGAATGGGACGTGGCAGCGAGTACTCTATACAATGCATATATAAAAATATATTTGGTGATTTGCAAAGACTTACCTAAATATGCGCTTGTAACCTTAGCTATAAAATGCAAAAATCAAAGACTCTATTTTACATATAAATGAGTTTATTAAAGTATTTTTATAATGTTTTTCATTGAAACAAGTGTCACGTAACCTTTAAACCAACACTTAAGAAAACATGCCGAGATTAAAGCATTCTACCCACAGAGTTAATTTCGAAGACACCACCTTTTAATTGCATTTCTTATTCGCCATATACGCCTTTTGAATTTGCCTGCTTTGATGTCGCTGTGGAAAACGGCGAAGTAAGACCGACGCCGACGAGTAGTGAAGGAGTTCGAGTGCAGAGTCGCAGTAGTGAAGTCGCAAAAATATTCATTATATATTATCTTTTAAAAACGCTAACTTATAGCCGAATTTAACGTTTTGTAAAATGATACATTGAATTTAATAATAAAAGTGTTCATATGAATTTATATGTGTTTATGTGGACAAAACGTAGTGATCGGACATCCTGATATATCACACCGTACGCCCCCTCGTGACAATTATTCAGAAGCAGGGATCGAACTCCCCTTCATACGCGAACGTTTAAAAATGAATTAAAATGCGATAAATACATATACTTATATAAGTGAAATGAAAATATAGTGTTGTAGTGAAAAGTGTAATAATTTCATAAAAGAAATTATATGTTATAACGTTAAGCATGTGCAAAATGTATATATGTACGTATATATGTATGTATACATACGTTATTAGTACTCCTATGAACGTTTGAACGTTAGATCCTCGTGGACATGCATAGTCTTGTCGAACGAAGTCATAGTTCTGCAGCGACGCGTTTTAATTAACGTCTTGAAACTGTTGTGGGCATACGCTTTGTCCATCGCGAATGCAGTTTTGTCGTGTGCGATTTGAAATAACGTCTTATGTCGCTGAGCTGTGGCAGTAGCAACGTATAAGCTACAAAACGAACTTCGTAAAAGTTCCATCGTGTTCTCGGTTTGTTAAGTGCACGAGTGACTAAAATAGGAACAGATTCATTGAAAAAAAACAAAAAAAAAACGAATATGTCTTTATGTAAAAAGAATTTCCAAGAACTGCGAAAGGAATGTAAAAAGTTTGGATTGTCTACGTCGGGACGTAAAAACGAACTTATTGAACGATTAATGCAACATATGAATGCAGAAATGAACGAAAATGATGAATCAACGTTAACGCAAAATAATTTTTCGGTAATACAACAATAGCGGATTTGCATTCGCTTCTATTAACTCCAAGGCAGCCGACTGTCGTATCAACTAATTTTGAACGGTTATTATCGTCGTCTCCTGTACCCGCAGTGTACACTACCGCGTCAAATTATATTCCACCGTGTACGTCACAAGCCATTCCTTCGCAATGGGAATCGGTGAATACGGGCTATGCAACAAGTGCTGCGCCAAATCAAAGTGTACCAGTGTCATACAGTAATGCTGTTCCGCAAAATATACCATACGCTTATGGTCATTATACTCCCGTTGTGTATAATAATTCGTCGTATCAAAGTCATACACGTGATATAATTGAGCTATTGCCAATTTTTGACCCGACTTCAGATAAATCGTTGAATTCGCGACAATTCGTCAAACGTGTAGAACTTTTAAAAGAAACGTATCAATGGAATGAAAGTGTTTTACTTTTTGCATTACAGCAAAAAATGCGTGGTTCAGCCAAATTGTGGATCGACGCGCAACAATGTGTTTTTGTTTCGTGGCCACAATTTGTGAACAAGTTTTTATCAGATTTTCCGTATATTGATAACGAAGCCGACGTGCATTTAAAAAACTCTCAAATGAAACGTCAAAACGCGGAGACACCGACGGAATATTATTATCGAATGTTAGCGCTCGGAACAAAAGGTGGACTACCGGAGTCCTGTATTGTGCGCCATATTGTTAATGGCATAAACGATATTGATTTAAAAAGAAAAATTTCTAACGAATATAAATGTTATCAAGACTTACTTCGGGATATAGTAAGCTATTGTATTTATAATGAACCGAAAACAATTGAAAGGAAAACGAAAAACTATGTGCAACCGTCGCGAAATTTTACGAATACGCGTGAATCGAACACAAACGAAAACAAACAAATGATAACGCCGCGTGTAAAAGTAGCATTGGAAAATGTAAAGTGCTATAATTGTGCAAAATTAGGGCATTATTCTAATAATTGCCCAGAGCCGCAGAAAAAGCCACGTTGTGCTAATTGTAATCGCACGTCACATCCAACAGAAAAGTGTACATCTAAAGCAAAAGATATAAATAAAATTTTAGAAAATACAGTGCTGTGCGAAAATTCGGAAAATATTATAAAAATGATCTTAGTGAACGGACACGAAACGAAATCCATCGTGGATCCGGGTAGTACATGTACTCTCGTAAGAAAATCATTTGCGGAAAAAGTAGGAAAGTGTGAAGAATATAACACCAATCTACACGGTTTTGCGGGTGGTGAATACGTTTGTTCGGGAAAAGTAAGAGTTCCACTTGTTATCGATAACAACAAAATTATTTCCGATTTACTAATAATTGATGATTATTTAATCAAAGAAAATGTACTCTTGGGAAAAAACGTATTATGTCGCGCTGATAAACGACTAGTTATCGAAGGTGACAAATGCACAATTGAACGTATACAATTGATTAACGCGTGCGCCGATTTGAACGATAATGAACGTAAATTATTTGATAAACTTATAAACAATTACGGTGATGTGTTCGCAAATAATGTTTCGGAAATAGGAAAATGTGCGATTGCTAAAATGAGTATTAAAGTGAATACTGAAGTACCTATATGTCTCAAACCGTATCGCGTGCCGTTCGCGAAAATACCTATTATTGCGAAAATAATCTCGGAATTACTCGAAAACGATATTATACGTCCAAGCGAATCGCCATACTCTTCGCCGGTTGTGCTCGTTGATAAGAAGAGTGGTGATCATCGGTTATGTATTGATTACAGATGTTTGAATAAAGTAACAATTAAACAACCGTTCTCCATGCCGAACATGGAGGAGCAGTTTGCTCAGTTAGCCGGTAATACGTATTTTACAACCCTTGACTTAAGAATGGGTTACCACCAGATCGAAATTGAAGAAACCTCTAAAAAGTTTACCGCGTTTGTTACGACGGAAGGACATTATGAATTTAACAGAATGCCTTTTGGTCTCGTTAATGCGCCAGCTGTGTTTCAGTGCGTAATGAACAATATTGTGTCGAAAATGCCAGCTAACGAAGTGCTTGTGTATTTAGACGATGTGATTATACCGAGTAAGACTGTTGAAGAAGGACTAAACCGGTTACAAAAATTTTTGATGTTGTTAAGAGAAGCTAATCTCACGTTACGCGTCGATAAATGCAAATTTTTACAAAAGAAAATAGAACATTTGGGACACGTTATTGATGAAAATGGAATCACGCCTGGGAAAATAAAAATTAACGCTATATTAAATTTCCCAAAACCCAAAAACATTACCGAAGTCAGAAGATTCCTTGGCCTTACAGGATTTTTCCGTAAGTTTGTTGAAAATTATTCACTAATCGCTAAGCCTTTAACAAAACTTTTGCATAAGGAAAATATTGACAATTTTGTTTGGGGTGAAAGCCAACAAAACGCGTTTACTAGACTCATTAATACGTTGGCAGCTGAACCTATTCTCGCGTTATACGATCCTAACTCTCAACATGAAGTTCATACAGATGCCAGCAGCGTAGGGCTTGCAGGCGTGTTATTACAGTCATCTGATGGGAAAAATTGGAAACCTGTCTTTTACTACAGTCGTCACTGTACCGCAAGCGAAAGTAAATGTCATAGCTATGAACTGGAAGTTCTAGCTGTTGTAGAAACTTTGGAGCGATTCCGAATATACCTACTAGGTAAGCGTTTCCGTGTAGTAACAGATTGCTCTGCTATTGCACACGTTAAAGAAAACAAGGAACTTAAGCCAAAAATTGCCCGATGGTGGCTTAAGTTACTTGAATACGATTTTGAATGTACTCACCGTCAAGGGTCACGTCTACAACATGTCGATGCGCTTAGTCGCATGCCAAACGAACCCAGTAGGGAAATCGAGCCAGCAGGATTAGTCTTAAAAGTAACAGCAAACGTAGATGATTGGTTACTAACGATGCAGTTGCAGGACGAAAAATTACAAAATATTATAGCAATTTTGAATGGTTCAATTAAATCTGCCCAAGAAAATCAAATCAAATTAGAATATCAACTGCAAAATCACCGACTTTACCGAAAAGAACCAGACGGATTTAAGTTTGTGGTGCCAAAAGCTGTACGATGGCGTATATTACAATACTGCCATGACAAAGTAGGTCACCAAGCAATAGAGAAAACGTTAGAACGCCTTAAGCAGGCGTATTGGTTTCCACAAATGCGAAAATATGTAAAACAATATATATCCGCATGTATTGATTGCTGCTACAAGAAGCAACGTTCAGGGAAAAATGAAGGTAGTTTACATTACAGCGAAGTTAAACCCGTTCCTTTTTATCGAATACATATCGACCATATGGGTCCATTTGTAAAAAGCAAACGTGGAAATTGCTACATACTAGCGATTTCCGATGCATTTAGCAAATTTCTCGTAGTAAAAGGCGTTAGAGATACCAAAACGATACACGTATTAAAAACACTTAACGAAATGACTAGCTACTTTGGGCTTCCATCGCAGATCGTATCTGATCGAGGCACGGCCTTTACGTCCAAAGCATTTGAGTCTTATTGCGACAACAACAACATACAACATATAAAAACCGCAGTGCGCACTCCACGAGCAAATGGTCAGGTGGAGCGCGCCAACCAACTTATACTTTCCCTTATACGAACAACGACTGAAGAGCCGAAAGACTGGGATTTAACGCTTCGAAATCTGCAATGGTCCATAAATTCCCAGAAAAATTCAACGACGGGTTTTAGCCCGAATCAACTGGTGTTCGACTTTAATCTTCGAGATGTCGTGCAAAATCAAATTATAGCTGCGATAAATGATGACCTCGAAACAGAATCAACAACGACAATCGCCGATAAGCACGAACTAGCCGCAATCAACATAAGCAACGAGCAAGAAAAATGGAAGCAGAGATTTGATCGTAAACATGCAGTACCAAAAATTTATGCAGAAAACGATATTGTCGTCATTGAAAACGAACCAGCGTCTGTAGGCGAATCACGAAAACTCGAGCCGAAATACCGTGGCCCCTATATTATTCGAAAAGTTTTGGGCAACGATCGATACCTCATCGAAGATATCCCCGGTTATCAAGTCACGTGCAAGAAATTTTGTTCAGTCTACGCCGTAGATAAAATCAAGCCGTGGTGCCGCATTTGTCCAGAATTAGATATCGACGATTCAAGCGACGAAGACATCGAGGCCGATCTCTAGTCAGGAAAGGCCGAGCTGTCACGTAACCTTTAAACCAACACTTAAGAAAACATGCCGAGATTAAAGCATTCTAACCACAGAGTTAATTTCGAAGACACCACCTTTTAATTGCATTTCTTATTCGCCATATATGCCTTTTGAATTTGCCTGCTTTGATGTCGCTGTGGAAAACGGCGAAGTAAGACCGACGCCGACGAGTAGTGAAGGAGTTCGAGTGCAGAGTCACAGTAGTGAAGTCGCAAAAATATTCATTATATATTATCTTTTAAAAAGGCTAACTTATAGCCGAATTTAACGTTTTGTAAAATGATACATTGAATTTAATAATAAAAGTGTTCATATGAATTTATATGTGTTTATGTGGACAAAACGTAGTGATCGGACATCCTGATATATCACACCGTACGCCCCCTCGTGACACAAGTAAGACAAAAAGCTGTATTACAAATCTTGCACTCAGTATTTACTTGTTTGGCTGGAAGGGGACTGCCTCCAGCAGCTCTTATATCCCCTATAGCATGCAAAGCATCGCTTTCGGACAAGTTTTTCATCATTTCGGGGAATTTCTGTTAGTCGATGGCTACTGATGGAAGAACTTGGTTGTATTGGAGGCCTTGCACGATATTGTTTGTTAGCTGGTTCGCCGAGCCAGGACCGAATAATTATTTTTTGAATTTGTAGTAAAGCGGGTGTTTTTTGAGTAATTTCATTGAATATTACGCGTGTGTTAACAATAGCAGTCTGAAATATGAGGTCATATGCGATTTTTTTATACCACGTCATACTTTTCCTTAACGGGGAATAATAAGAACTAAGCTGATCTGCTACATCTATGCCTTTCTAAGTCATTGTAGTCAATTGTCATCTTAGGCTTTAATGTTTCGGCACCACACCAGTTTAACGTAGATACCATTTCGTTATCGTGGCAGCTAGATATCATTAGCACATCAAGCTTATCGTTCCATTTGAGAACTGTGACATAACTATTTAACTGTCCAGCTACGACTTCCCCCTTTCTCAGTTTTTTCAAAAAAACTTCTTGCGGTAAGCCCGTCTTATTCTTACGGAGCGTGCCACATAATCAGTATGACGATCTTTTAGATATTTGACCAAACTACGACTGGTGTAAAAGTTGTCAGCAATTATTAGTATTCCTTCATTTAGAAGGGGTAGACATAATTTAACAACGGCGGAATTTGCACCAGCATACACAATGTAAGACCAAGAGTAACTATTTACTGAATACATTTTATAAATTTTGATCCCATATTTGCTGGCCTTAGATGGAATATACGTTTTTATACACAATCGTCCTTTATGACTTACCAGAGATTCGTCAACGACGATCGTATCACCTGGCATAAACTGAGATCAAAATTGTGCCATAATGATGTCAATAAATGGTTGCATTTTATATAAAATACTAGGGTGAGGGTCCCCGCTTCGCTGGGTGAAAGAAAAATATAAATGAAAAGTGTTCTTTGTTTTTTTCTTGTTTCATCATTTAATTCATGCTCGGCCATTATTTTGTGACTTATTCTAATAACAATGTTTTATTTATTTTAGTGACTTACTCTAATGATTGTAAACTAACAACTTTTTCTAAAGCCTTCTTATATACACAATTTTTGGTTTTATTTTCATGCGGTGTATAAATATAAAGTAACGAAGGTTTACCATGTCCAAAGCATGGATAAGTTAGGTCAATTCCACATAATTGAAGTGTTTGACCTTGAGACTTATTGATTGTAATAGCAAAAGCAAGGCGAATGGGAGATTGAAATCGCTTAAAATCAAAAGGCAAATCTGTTGAAATCATTGGAATGCGCGTAGTCAAAACATCTTCACCTTTAAATTTGCCTTTCAAAATTGTTGCTTCAATTACATTGTTCATTGTCCGTTTCACTGCTAATCTTGTCCCATTGCATAGTTTCGGCTGATTGATATTTCGCAACATAATGATCACTGCGCCGACTTTCAATTGCAAACGATGTGGTGGCAAGCCAGGCAAATTAAGTGAATTCAAAAAATTCAATTGGATAATTCACTACATCGTCGGGATTAGTGATTGAATCAATTGATTTATAGGTGACAACTTCACCTGGAATTTGAGTCGAAATACTGGCACTGATTTCATTAACATCGACATTTTCGGCAGCTAATATAGCTCTCTCGCTTAGCCAATCTTGATTTCGATAGTTTTGTGCAATATTTGGGAATACATTTTGCACTAATTGTTCTCTTGATTCTGTTACGGTACAAAACTTAGTTGGAAGTGTGATCATGCCTGTATTCTTATCAATTGGCTTTCGTCCATTTCCAATTTGCAACAAATGTTCGGAAAATTCAGCAGCTGTTGGATCATTCTGTAACTGCTCACGAACATTAGTAGTTAATGTAAGTTTTTGAACATATCCCCACAGATTCGAAGATTTAAGGCACGCTCTCAATTCATCAGCTGCTGTTGATTTGGGAATAACTGGGAAAGTTTGTCGAAAACCACCGGCCAATAGAATTAGTGCACCACTAAATATGTTTGTGTTATTTCGAAAATCTGTCAATTTTCTATTTAAGGCTTCCTGTGATTTTTTATGCGCCATCGTACATTCATCCCATACAATAATTTTACATGTTTGTAAAACCTTTCCCATTCCAGAATTTTTAGAAATGTTGCAAGTTGGTTCTTCATTTACTTGCATATTTAATGGTAACTTTAATCCAGAATGTGCAGTGCGACCGCCGTCCAATAAAGTTGGCGCTATTCCAGATGATGCCAAAGCCAATGCAATATTATTCTGTGATCGAATGGGGGCCAAAATTAACGACAACAAAAACGTTTTTCCAGTCCCACCCGGTGCATCTAAGAAGAATATTCCTCCTCTTTCATTTGCAACATTGTCTATAATTATGTCATATGCCTGCCTTTTTTCTCTGTTTAATTTTGGTAGGTTTGTTGTTACAAATGTGTTCAGATCATTTCGATCATATTCTTTTTCACGTCTTAATTCTGCATTGTATGCAGCATGCATCGGACGATTTGGTGCGATCATACCTAACTCACTCAGAGTTTTATTTGCAATCATCAGGCAAAAGTCTTCGATTTTAATTAATGCCTCATTATATAATTCATCTGTATAATTCAAATTTGGATTTGCAGTAATGCGACGTACTTGATGTAGGATATCTTCGGTCATGTATTCTTGGTAAGTACTCCACAATTCTTTTGGGTTTGCTGGGAAACATGTAGCAATAATAATGGCAAATAGTGTTCTTATTTGGTGTGGAGAACTTGTTGCACATGCATCCATAAGAGTTGCATCCCACTGATTATCATCATTATCAACGGTTATCGATCTCCACATCTTGATTATTTATTTTCACAGTGACTGTTTTTCCATTATGTTCTGGTGATCTTCTACGGTACAATGGATATCCATCATTTCCAGTCATTGTTTCAGCAATTAATTGCCTTGGGTAGTTTTTTGAACATTTACCATCAACCATACATGGAGAATTTTGATTTAACGTACCACACGGTCCATGAATCATGTTTTTGGTTACAGTAGTATGTAATTCTGGATCTTCATTTATATCTGGAATTTCAGCACATATAATATGATCAATTTTAGCTGTGGTTAGTTTTTATTTTAACCAAATCAAAATATGCGCATGAGGCAAGCCTCTTTTTGCCATTCCACAGAATACATAAAACATTGTACATCTCCGTAAACTTTATGTTTTACAATGAAATCCATTAGAGACTGTAGCTTTCGTCTAAACACTCTTGCAGTAATGTCATGCCTATCAGTAGCTGATTGCCCAGTATATAAATGATTCTTAATATCATCCCATTTCGGATTGCATGTGAAAGTTATGAATAAGTCGGGTCGACCATAATTTCTGACATAACACATTGCATCTTGGACGTATTCATGCATATGCCTTGGACTGCCTGTATACGATGAAGGTATTATTACCATTTGACCAATGTTATTAACGTTGGTATCGTTGTTAATTGCATCTCGTTAATGTATGTATTCGTCACTTCCTCGTTGCTTGAAGTTGGTTGATTGTATCTTCCACGATGTTCGCCGGCAGGCGTTTTCTTTGCATCAATTTTAATTTTATGATTATCAGATGACAATCTTTCGATTGTTGTTTTAAAACTTTGCACCAAAACATTGTGTGTGTGTTATATTATAAATCTTGTAACTCTCTCATAATGACTCTGTTTATATTTCTGGAAAATGCACACCGTGCTTCAAGTTTATCATCGTTGTCATTAATGAAATAGATTTGCAAAAATTTTGACTCTTGATCGGGTAGTGGTTGTAATGAACCTATTAAGTGAATCTGAAAAAAGCCATAATTTGTGTCCATAAAATCTAATGATTCATTAGATGTGTCAGCGAATGTTGTTGAACGTTGAAGTTTATGTATTACCTTGAACGTTGGCATGAAGTTATCGGTTATAATTTTTCCAGCACCAAAAGATGTCATTTGAAAGCATGAATTATATGTGGAAATTTTTTCAAGAAAATGTTTGGAATTGGGTGATGTTCCCGATAATAATGTAGCTAATGGTTCGGGCGGATATTGTATGTCTGGTAAACGAACTTTTCCTGCAGCGCAACACATGTCTGGTGTTTAAGTTTTGAACTTCAATGCTTGACAAAATCCGCAATATTTATCCATACTTCCAATGACAACGTATTTGTGAGATGAATAATCGAGTTTTGGATTATATTGAAATGCTGCACCATTCAAATTTACAGAATTGATATTTATTGGCCGATTTTGAGAACGTGAGCTAGCATGATTTTCCTCACTTTCATTTTGTCTGTGATTTTACACATTTCTATTATGACGTGTTCTACGTCCGATGTTAGCATGTCTTCTACCTCTCGGCGTTTCTTTTACCGAATCAAAGTGGTCTTGTTTACGTCTCTCTGAGCTCTTGATTGCTACTTTTCTTGTTTTTAAACTGGAATTCAAATTAACATACTGTTAGCGCCATATTTTAAAAATATAATTTAACTGTGAGCACGCGTTGAAAAGAAAATTACACAGAACAGAAATGGGAAATGGTTAGCAAAAATAATATATATTTTTGAAATTTTTCTTGAAAATGTCTACGGAAAATGTGAAAACAATCTCTTTCCTTAAATATCTTAAGTAAAAACTTCTAAAATATTATTTATTTTTGCCGATTTCTGTTGTGTATTTTTCACACCATTTATTCACTGTTTCACTTGTTATCAATCATTTGCAAAATTAATATATATTTTATAAATTTTTCGTGAAAATATCGTTGGAAAATGTAATAACAATCTCTTCTCTTAAATATTTATGACGCACTTTTTTTATCTCTTTGGTTGATGCCTGGAAACTGCTTCACTTGAATACTTTATCAAATAAAACCCTTTCTTGTTAGTTTTAACACTTACTTTCACTATGCACTATTACTTATAACCTTTGGTAATCTTCTAAGAAAACGGCCTTGCTTAAGTACATTTTTAGCGACGACCTGTTCAGGTTCGTTGAGCTAATGGGTTTGCTTTCCCGAAGTGTGGGTGTAAAGAAGAAGTAATATATTTAAGCAAAGTGTTAAGTTAGTCACAGCAGCAGTGTGTTACGATTAATTATTGCAGGCGGTCAGCTACAGCTGTGCCCAATAATGTTCGACGGATGGTTTCTTATCAATTCCCATTAGTAATACCAATGCATAATTGTTTGTTTTGTTCACCGTGAGTTCGATAACGTCATTAGAAACAAAATATTCATAAATTTGTAGGACTCTAATATCTCCTTTTTCATCAGTAATGGACTCTATGTCCTGAACACCTGAACTTCCGGTAAATTTTTCTCGTCCAATAGCCAGAACATCTTCCAACCACAATAATTCAGGTTCTGTCCTAGGTTCGGGTTCTGCCGTCCTGCAAAATTTCCTCTTCATTTTCGTTCCAACTTATGTTTTCTGATTCCCTTCCAGAGGTGTTTGAGCTGTCTTCGTCACTTTCATGTAGTAAATATTCATCACTATCGCTGCTATGGAGAGTAACTTACCACGAACTAAGAGGGCAGCTCCATAGAGGAATTGGGTATCCACTCATCCGCGGAATGACGGATTTGGTGACCACCCTATGTGGAGAGTACCGTACCGACAACCTGGCAGGAGGTATAAAATGCATTTTCCTACAATGTGGAGGCTAAACATGGATGGTAACCCACTTTCGGGAAATCCTCCCGTCGAGCAATCGACGGCTCGGGCATCGGATGTGCAGGCCCGAACCCCACACTCCCCTATGACCGGAACTGACACCCAGGGTTCGGAGTTCGGAAATGCCTGCATCCTCGACCCAATCCATGCAGACAATCCTTTACCTGACAAGGCAAAGGCTAAGGGACCTCAACTGTCGAGTGATACTCTTCCGTCAACGTCTGGCGAATCATTCGAGAGAATGGCAGCAAAGGCAATGACGGTGGAGATACATACCGACAAACAAGACGGTCTACTGTCCAAAGGGCAACAAGACTAACTTGACAGCTATCTTTGGAAAGCTATCGGTGAGTCGAAAGACGCGCCGACTTTCGAGGGGAAAAGCGTGGTGGACGGCATTATAAAGGTGCACTGTTCCAATGCTTTTTCCCGAGAATGGCTGGAAAAAGAGATAGCTAAAATTCCAGCCTGCGGAAACAGCAAGTTCATTCTTGTTGAGAGTAGCAAAGAAAGGCTGGTACGAGCGAGTGTCGGGATTCCGGGTCCTTCCTGTAGTTCAGCAGAACTCCTCACACGCATCCGTGTTCAAAACAAGGATCTTGACACGACTCTCTGGAGAGTATACTCGTGCACCAGGCAGAAATCCGCCACCACTTCGGAGGCGGGTTCCCACCTGGTACTGGGTATCGATCTTGGGTCCCTCAAGGTTCTTAAGTCGAAGTACGGGTGCCGTCCTCACCTACATCTGGGGCGAATCCACTTCCGTGTCCTGGATAAGGTGGAGGAGAAAGCGTAAATATACTCAGTCTTATGACTGAAGTAATATTTACACAGATAAATCTGCAACATAGCAAACCCACACATAATACTAATACAAGAACCATGGGTATGTCACAAGCGTATCTGTCGTCTAGGTGCTATGTTGTGGGGACAAATACTTCATTGTGAAGGGAATGTGAGACCGCGAGCATGTTTTATCATGCCGAGGTTGATCGATCACACGATGTTAAAAGAGCTATGCTCCGGAGATATCGTTGCTGTAAAAATAAAGTACTTGAAAAGTGGGAACAGTGTCGAAACTATCATAGTTTCGGCTTACCTACCCTACGACTCTTTACAGCCACCTCCATCGAGGGAGCTAAGAGAAGTGGTCAAGTATGCAGAATCCAATAATCTGGGGCTAATAGTGGGCTGTGATGCAAATTCACAGAACATTGTGTGGGGAAGCAGCAAATGCAACCCCAGAGGTCTCAAGTTACTGGATTTTATCCTGTCATCCGATTTGGTCACTCAAAATACTGGTAACAAACCAACTTTTGTGACCAGAAGGAGACAAGAGGTGATTGATTTAACACTTACCAATAGGTCAGTTGGAAATCAAATCAACCGATGGGGAGTTTTGGAAGAGGACTCTCTTTCTGATTATCGTCTTATCGAGCTCCGACTGGGAATTGACACAACATCAATACCTTCCGGTAGGAATCCTCGAAATGTGGACTAGGACCGGTATGGTGAGCTTGTAACAGAGCGATTAACAAACCTGAAAAAACGCAAATCAGCAGAAATGATTGAAGATGCTACTAAGAAATTAGAAGGTACTTTAATCAATTGCTTTGAGGAACTGTGCCCACTCAGGCAAAGCAGACAGGGGAAAGCGGTTCCTTGGTGGAACCCTGAACTCCAGGAAACTTCTTAATAAGGCCTTAAAGACCAAAACAGAAGAGGACTGGGCTAATCATCGACTTCTTCTTCTTCTTGATTGGCGCTATAACCGCTTACACGATTTTGGCCGAGTTTAGCAAAGCGCGCCAGTCGTTTCATTCTCGTGCTAACCTGCGCCAGTTGGACACACCAAGTGAAGCCAAGTCCTTCTCCACCTGAGCTTTCCAACGCAGAGGAGGCCGCCCTCTTCCTCTGCTACCACCAGCTGGTACCGCATCGAATACTTTCAAAGCCGGAGCGTTTGTATCCATTCGGACGACATGACCCAGCCAACTTAGCCGCTGGATCTTTATTCGCTGCGCTATGTCTATGTCGTCGTAAAGCTCATACAGCTCATCGTTCCATCGTCTGCGATATTCGCCGTTGCCAACGTGCAAAGGTCCAAAAATCTTACGCAGAATCTTTCTCTCGAACACTCCAAGCGTCGCTTCATCGGATGTTGTCATCGTCCAAGCTTCTGCGCCATACGTTAGGACGGGCATGATGAGAGTCTTGTAGAGTGTTAGTTTTGTTCGTCGAGAGAGGACTTTACTGCTCAGTTGCCTACTTAGTCCAAAGTAGCACTTGTTGGCAAGAGAGATTCTGCGTTGGATTTCAAGGCTGACATTGTTATCGGTGTTAATGCTGGTTCCTAAATAGACGAAGTCTTTTACAACCTCGAAATTATTACTGTCTACAGTGACGTGGGTGCCGATACGCGAGTGCGCCGACTGTTTGTTTGAAGACAGGAGGTACTTCGTTTTGTCCTCGTTCACCACCAGACCCATTCGCTTTGCCTCTTTGTCCAGTTTGGAGAAGGCAGAACTAACAGCGCGGTTGTTAAGGCCGATGATGTCAATATCATCGGCATACGCCAGCAATTGTACGCTCTGATAAAAAATTGTGCCTGAGCGATTAAGTTCTGCGGTTCGTACGATGCTCTCCAACATCAGGTTAAAGAAGTCACACGACAGCGAGTCACCCTGTCTGAAACCTCGTTTGGTATCAAACGGCTCGGAGAGGTCCTTCCCAATTCTGACGGCGCTGCTGGTGTTGAGCAACGTCATCTTACAGAGCCGTACTAGTTTTGCGGGGATACCAAATTCAGACATCGCGGCATACAGGTAACTCCTTTCCGTACTGTCGAATGCAGCTTTGAAGTCGACGAAAAGATGGTGTGTGTCGATTCTCCTTTCATGGGTCTTTTCCAAGATTTGGCGTATTGAGAATATTTGGTCGATGGTAGACTTTTCCAGGTCATCGACTTACACAGAGAGAATATAGAAAAAAGTACGGAAAGCCAAACTAGAATCCTATAGAAATTTCTGCAGTAACGTCGTAGAAATGAGGGAAACAGCGAGACTTTGTAAGGTCCTTTATTTAGACTGCTCAGTAAGGCTGGATTCCGTTCGAAAACCTGATGGTTCATACACCATTTCAAAATCGGAAACGTTTAATGTTCTACTCGAAACCCATTTTCCGGGTAGTAGAACTCTCTCTGAAGCAGAGAGTGGCATGACCAAGAACGGTAGCAACGGTGGAACTTCTAGGTACAGCTGGTATATTGCTAGTCGGATAGTGACAAGGGAATCGATAAGGTTTACCTTGTCTTCCTTTGAGAACTTTAAGTCCCCTGGACCTGACGGAATATATCCAGCAATGCTTAAAAAAGGGAGAGACAGGCTGATTGAGGCCCTGAAAAGGATCTTCACAGCCTGTCTTGCATTTGGTTATATACCATCCCAATGGCGACGCGTAAGAGTAGTATTTATTCCGAAACCGGGAAAAGATGACTATTCCCTAGCAAAAAGTTTTAGACCAATCAGTTTGACATCGTTCAGAAACATATTCGAGTCGGGGTATTGCCGAGAAGTACACTTAGTAGAAATCAACACGCTTACCAGAGTGGAAAATCGTGTGAATCAGCCTTACACGATCTTGTTAGCAAGATTGAAGCCGGGCTGGAAGCTGACGAATACACAATGGGCGTGTTCGTGGACATTGAGGGGGCTTTTGGTAATGCCACTTTCGGCTCGATATGTTCTTCTGCCGAACGACACGGAGTTAATCTATCCATTATAAAATGGATACATTCCATGCTCTCTGAGAGGTTGTTAACCGCTGGTGGGAGCAGTGACGAACAAATCACAGTCAGGGCCAAGCAAGAATGTCCCCAAGGGGGTGTTCTTTCGCCGCTGCTGTGGTGCTTCGTCGTAGATTCTCTATTAGTGGAGATGCAGGAACTCGTTTTTCATGTCCAAGCATATGCGGACGACGTCTGTGCGCTAACATCGGATAAATCCTTAAGGAGGCTTTGCACGAAAGTGCAGAGGATTCTTGACAAAATCGATGACTGGTGCATGAGACAAGATCTTTCCGTTAATCCGAACAAAACAACCATAGTCTTGTTTACGAGAAAACGGAAATTGGATGGACTCAGTCTTCCAACACTGAAAGGTGTGACACTTGGTCTTTCCAACGAAGTTAAATATCTAGGAGTAATCGTGGATAAAAAGCTGACTTGGGAGACACACGTTTCACTGAAAGTGAATCGTGCATTGAAGATTTTTCAGCAATGCCGTAGAGCCTTTGGCAAAACCTGGGGTCTGAAACCTGCTGTGGTCCTATGGATATACACGGCACTTATCAGACCAATCATTACTTACGCTTCTGTGGTCTGGTGGCGACGGAGCATGGTTAAGTCCACAATCCGGGAACTATACAGGCTGCAAAGAAGTGCATGCTTATGCATCACGGGTGCCATGAGTACAACCTCTGGTGATACCCTAAATGCTATGCTTGATTTGCTCGCCCTGGATCTTAAGATACAACAGGAAGCAATAAAAGCAATGTGTTGACTCCATAAATATGGTTTCTTGGACGCAGATGGAACTTCGGGACACAGAGAAATCTTTAAGTTGCTATCGGAGCAGTATCCACTGTTTTTGGCACCTAAAGATGACCTGATACCCACAGTTTCATTTCGAAGGAAATTTGATGTCAGATTTCCATTGCGTGAGCAATGGAGCAATCCAGAATGCATGCAGGGAGGTTTGACGGATATTTTCTTTACCGATGGGTCCAAGAATGAAATAGGATCTGGAGCCGGATGGTATTTAAACGATAGTAGTAAGTATCACTATGCTATGGGGGAAATGGCAACTGTTTCCCAAACAGAAGTTTTTGCCATCCTGAAAGTAGCCGAATGGATAATCGAGAGGAGATGGAGCGGGAAACCGATTGGAGTCTTCAGTGACAGTCAGACTGCATTGAAGGCCCTGGAGAACGCGAAGCAAACCTCAATGATTGTTCAAGAATGTAAGAAGAAGCTTAATTATGTCGCAAGACAAAACAGGCTTGTACTTATATGGGTTCCGGGACACTCCGGTGTTCAAGGAAACGAAATTACCGACGAATTGGCCAACCGAGGATCAGCGGTGCCCCCACAGGGGCCAGAACCAATAATCGGAACCAGTTCCGCAGGAATCAAGAATTGGATCAGCGATTATGTAGGAAATCTACATAAAGAGCGATGGTCCGGTCTAGAACGCTGCAGAACTGCAAAGTGTTTTGTGACAAGTCCGAACAGAAAACTGTCAAACTTTCTACTAAAACTTTGAAGGAAAGACATTCGGTTGATGGTCGGCATCATTACAGGACACAACCCATGGGGCATATGACCACCGTTGGAATCATCGAGGAACCAGTATGGCTGTCATGCTTGGAGGAGGCGGATAGCACTGAGCACTTTCTCTGTGAGTGTCCTGCCTTTGCTAGAGCACGGCTACGAGTATTGGGTTCCGATGTCATGAAAATGAGTAATATTCATTCTCTAACACTGGAGGATATTTACAGATTTGCCAAAGAATCTGGAAAATTCTCACAGGACTAGCTATCTCTGGCTCTGTCTCTATTCTTTCCTATCTCTTTCTCTGATACTTTTCTCCTTCCTTCCTTGACTATCTTCTCCCTTTCCAGAGCTTTAAATACAATGCGCTCTTTAGCCTGAGTGTTTTAAGAGCCACCAAATCTCCTGGTGCTCCTTGGCTTGACCTTTTCAAGTTTCATTTTCATTTCATGAACTAGATAAGCGTCAATCCAGTTTAATTTTCTAGTAAAACTTAGCCGAGGAAAGTTACAAGGTAAAATTCTACCTGGTCCTGACCTGATATCAATTAGTTTGTAAGTTCATGTAATGTACATTAGGTTGGATTAAAAACTTTTCTTTTTTAATTTTTGTTTCGGCCTATGCGGGAAAGTTGCCTCATATAAAGACAATCAAATGTTTATATGGAGTCATCTCAAAATTTTGGGCGCGAATACTGCCACACGTCCTTCAAAATTCTTTCAAATGAGTAGAATTCTGACATAGTTGCAAGGAACTTCGATTGTGTTCATATTACAAAAAACAATTGTATACCAACCTTGTTAAGCTATTTATGTATGAAAAACTCTACAAACGAAATTTTTGTCTATTTTCAATATTTAGCGAAATATATTGAAAAATATTAAAACTTATATAACGAGCCATTGATTACGAAAATTTCACAAAAATTAGCTTGGTGTTAACTTTAAACTTTTTTACATTCTTTTAAATACAAATCAAACACACTTTTTAGAATATCGAATCATTGAAAGTTTGTAAAGCTTTTATTATTAACTTTTAATTATTATGACATAGTAGAGACATCATACAAAAACACAGAAAAAACGAAGGACAGACTTCTGTGGGATAGAGGATAGTGGATAGTGGAGAGATGTGTAACTAAATATTTTTCACAGGCCAAACGAGCAGGGAGGGACAGCCGTGGAAAAGCTACCGAGCATTAGGGGGCTCTCACATCACTGACGCATTGTCCCATGGCTGCTATAAGTGTGTTCTCAAACGCAGCCTCGTATGGCCTGTCAAATTCTTCGTTATTACAAATCTATCCTTTAGTGATAATTCTATCGACTATCCACTATCCTGTATCCACTATCCAACTGAAATCTTATATAAGATATAAAATTTAAAATAATTAACTTGTTCTCATATAAATATTATGGCTCTACGTAGTGAATTATTATAACCAGTATTTGGACATGGACGGGTGTTGAAACCTAATGTTTTACCTAGTTACGAAAATGTAATTCTATGTTATTTGTGGATTAGTGAGAATAAGAAAAATCAATTTCGCGGGAGCTTTGATTCATGTAGGTGTGCAATACCAGAAAAAGTACCAATTCTTGAAAGATTATTTTTGACTGACCAGCGCAAAGTAAGGAAAATGGGAATTGGTGGCATAGACGTGAAGAATTCCATGAAGTTGAAGAAAAAAATGGAAAGAAAAAAGAAGAAAGTCGAAAGTCGAAATAATAAAATGGATGAATCAACTTTCTCTGGTAATCAGAATAATGATAACGAAATGGTTCCTTCAGAACCTATACCAGTGATATCGTCTAAACCTTTGGAGGAGATTGCAGCTGACAGATACGGTATATCAGATAGAGCTGCAGCAGCTCTCGTGACAGCTGCACTTCAAGATGTTGGATTAGTAACGAAAGATGATTTAAGTAAAGTGTTTGACAGATATAAAAAAAGGCATTCCCGTTTTGTACAGAGAAAAATTTTAAGTAATACTCCTTCGTTAATCTCACGACCATTTGCGCTCTAATTTGATGGGAGAAAGGACAAAACTTATACAATGGTTGAAGGTTGTAGAAAAATTACTATAGAGGAGCACATAAAGTTAGTTAAGAAACCGAACTCGGAGTATTTTGGGCATATTACAGTAGAAAGCGGAAAAGCAAAAATGGTGAGTATGAATATTAAATAGTTTTTTGATAGAAAAAGCGTTGATAACAATAATGTTGTTGGGGGTTGATATGATGGAACTGTTTTGAACACAGGTTTTAAAGGAGGAGTAATACGATATTTAAAAGAAAGTCTTCAAAAACCCTTACAATGGTTCATCTGCCAATTACACGCCAATGAACTACCGCTTAGACATTTGTTTGAATACATTGATGGTTCTACGTGAAATAGAGAAAAAACTGAAGGATTGTGAGAAGCTTTCTTTCGTCAATTATAAACCAATTATATTCACACTAGCAGATATATCCAGTGAAAAATATTTAAGTACGGATCAAAAATACCTATTTGATATTTGTAGTGCTATTATAAGTGGACATTGCAACAACAGCTTAAAAAAGAAAACCCCCAGAAAAATTTTTCATTTCAGATGGCTTACTATAGCGAATAGAATTTAAAGATTGTATGTATCAACAAGTCATCCTTCAGAAAATCTTATGATGTTAGTTCATTTTATTGTAAAAGTTTATGCACCAATGTGGTTTAAAAACTAAACCAAGTTCCATATATGGGTCAAAAAATTTACATTCAACTATAGTCCGATTGAGATATCTACCAGGAAACCTAAAAACTATAGCGGACTCTGTAATTCAAAGAACTTGTTTTTTCGGACATCGGGATAACATTATGTTTGCAATGTTGGTTGATGAAAGAATGGACGCAAAGGTTTTGACGTTAGAAAAAATAATTAAGAGTAGAGAAACACCCGGTGTTAGCATAAGATTTTTTAAAATACCAAATTTAATTTTAGTGCAAAAGGCTACACGAAAATGGTTAACTGGAATGATGTTACACTTACTGAGGGACCACTCGTAACGAAAATAAGCACAGATGTAAATAATGAATGCAACCAATCACCCCAAAACGAAGATACACTCAGTTTGTCTACGGTAAAAAAGTACCCATGCCACACTCAAGCCACAGAAAGATGGGTTAAACTGGTAACTGAATCATCAACTGCTGTTTGTGGAGAAACTAGTAAAGATGGATTTATTAGAGTGCGATTGGAATCTCGTAAAGTCATGCCAAAATTAAACTCATTAAACTCTTCAAAAGATTACAGTGTTTGTAAAGATTAATTTTAATTTTAATGCTTAAAAATGAAATTTGATACAATTTGAAATAAATTTGAATAAAAGAAATGTTTGAGGTGCTATATTTTCTTACACTTATTCCAACTTTCTAGCATAGGCCGAAATAAAAACTAAAAAAAAAATATTCTCCATACAACTTTCGATCCACCTTAATGTACATACATGTTATTTGATAAAACTTAAACGCGGAGACTCTTCGGGTACGTTCACATGAATCACATGTGAGCAATTTGGTTTTTGTTGTTTTTGTATAAATTGTTTTTTGTAACACCTTTCAAAAGCCCATATTGAAAAAAATCAGTGAGCGTGGAGCGTTTCAGTGACGTCGTTATATGGGGCCAGGGAACCTAATAAAAGCAATATAACATTGAATTGATCCGTTCTGCTTTTGAGCACCGTGGTGTCGGGTTGTCGTCGGTAGGAACCCACGTAAAAACAATCGGACGCTGTCCCTAATGTTCTTAATTTCCAGTGGTTGTTAGTGCTAGCTTGTAGGAAATATATATTTCCTTGTGGTTGCTTATTTCCAGTGAGAAATAGCACTGCCTGTCATGTACCGATTGGTTGTTGGTGCAAACTTGTAGGAAATATATTTTCCTCGTGGGTGCTAATTTCTAGTGAGAAAAAGCACTGCATATCTTGTATCGCTTGTTTGTTGGTACAAACTTGTAGAAAATATATATTTCGTTGTGGTTGCTAATTTCTATTGAGAAATAACACAGCCCACGTTTTGGTGCCTTTTTCCGTTTCCTATCTAGTGCTCGTGCGTACTAAAAAGTGCTATCCATTCCGGCGCCGGATTTATTGGTATTGCCTTGCGATAAGCACTCTGCCGCAACCTGCACTCCTGTGCCCTTCCTGCCCGCACCTTCGGCAGACATCCTTCTTGGCCCTGGATTCTGCCACCCAATGGTCAAAGCCCATACAGCGGAAAGAGCCGGCCGTCATCTGGTCTGGTCGTACCCGGAAGGAAAACCACTTGACATAGCAACGACCTGCTTCCAAGAGGGCGGACATAAGCATGTCCGTGCCCTCAAGGACAACATTCGTCACCCCATCAGGGCTGACCTTCCAAGGAAGGCTGACCATCCTGACGTCCTGCTCCAGACACCCAGGGCTGAACTCCTTCAGGTTCAAACGGAAAAGCTCCCCCATGAACTCATCAGGGGAGATCTCCGTATGGACCCCCTGGACCATAACTCTAGGTCCCAGCTTCCGTCGTACGCTCGCATCGAGCCCCACCTCGGAAAACTTGGCATTCTTCGCCAAGTTATCCCTCTCGGCAACGGATTGGGTGCGAATAATCGCACCTCCATAATTCAACGGGCGCATCTCGTCCACCCTAACTCCCATAGACGGACCGACCTTCTTTATCACCTCCTTGGCCGTATTGGGGGTCTAACCCATCACTACCACCCATCAGGTCTCAACCGGCTTGGGCATCGGCAATGCTCCTCCTCCCCCGACGTCGTATCGTCCATTGCCGACGACGGCACCGTGGAACCGACTGGAAGAAGGGTGCTCGCCTCTTTCGTATACCGTCTAATTTGGGCATCGCCCAACGCCCCACCACTTAACTGACGAATCCGCCGTACAAGGTTTCCCGAGCACTAGAAAAAGTTAGCTCGCTTTATGAACGAAGCACAAGCAACGGGGCAGGGATGAGCCATACACAGACACGTACACAGCGGCTGCACCTAGCGGCGAGCCAAAGCAAAGCTCGAGGACGTAGCCCACTGCGCCAACCAAAGGTCTGCCAAAGGTCACCACCAATGCCTTGCCGGACGGAACACTGTTCCCCGAACAAGGACGGGTCCACCCAAGTGAAGCTAACGCCAGGCCCGACCGTAGGCAAAAGCGCCGCACGCTGTAGTCAAGCACCTGTTCAAGGCACTCAACCCTGACGCAGCACCACACCTACGCACAAAACCGCTCGCTTTTTTAACCGTTGCCAAGGATAGCAATATAAAGGCACGCCAATTAGATAACCACGCGCACAGTATACCCCCGCCGTAAACGTACGGTACACGCACAAAAGTCACGCCGAAAAATAGCGGTACGACACAAAAACCGACGCCGAGTATTAAGGCACGTGCCAAATACCACGCCGAAAAATAACGGCACGCCCGCAAAATTGTAAACAACTTCGGGTAGCGGCACTCTCTTGAGCGTCCAATACTACCGCACGGCTCTCACTCAAGCGTCCAATACATTAAAGCACGCTGTACGATAACCGCTTAGCACACGACACGTCCGCACTATTCAACAGTCAGACTGAGAATGAATGAGTTAATAGGCACAGCGTCCGATTGTGTTTACGTGGGTAACCACCGGCGACGGTGCTCAAAAGCACAACGGATCAAAACAACGCGTTGATCAGCGCCCCAAATATGCAAATGGCACTTAAGGTACCAATTGGTATTGGCGAATGGACACACTAACCACCTTGGTAGGGTTCGAGGTCTATCTAACCCTCCCCCGTTCTATGGGTCCCGGCACCCGGTTGCAATGCAACTCCACATCGAGCCAAAAGGCTCTACCCGCATTTAGGTGTTAAACCACAGCCACCACGATACTTCCCGAAGGGCCTACCTCAAGAACAAGTCGGAGCAAACTGCGAGGGCCCCTGTTCCCCGTGGTACCAGATTTAAGTCTCCGGTCAGACCTCGTAGGCGAGACTACTACCAGTCGAGCTTTCATACAGCTCTGGATTGGTGACCATTCCCCACACCTAAAACCCCAATCCCACAACAGAACACACAGACAAGAATAACTTAAATCAACTAAACGCCCTATATTCCGTCGCCGCCTAAAAACCTCACACGCATATTGCCCTAACATTTCGACATTCCGACGGACAAGCGTCTCTCATGCAAATACGCCATGTCCTGTAAGGAGGAACCCTAGGCTGAGGGAAAATCCAAAATCAGGATTTTCCCGGCAAAGGAAACATCGCTAATGTACTCGTATGTCACCTGGCCTTGGGAACTATTGTCCCAGCGGTCTTGCCACCTACGAAGCATACCCTCATTCAACAACCTTTTGCATTCTAAATACCTACATCACTGTCGGATAACTGTGGATCCTGCGGCAGCGGCATACATAGCCTCCTTCTCAACCTGAAGGCAACAGCACGCTGTATGACTTACAGGTCAAGAGGAGGCGCACCCATCAATACTTGCAACGCATCCGTACTTACTGTACAGGCATACAGGCATGCAGGCAAGCAGCAACGTGTGCAATGATATGTGACCATTATGTAAGATATTTAAAAAATAATTATAATAGTAACACATACGTGGTATTTGATGAGTATGAAAGTGATAGTATTAAATCAGCCGAGCGGAATCGTCGCGCATTAAGAAATAAATGTAGAAATATTGAATTTGATGAAAAATTGCTCAAGATAAATTTTTTGACAATAGTAAAAATAAAACTCGCTTGATAGAAATGTTGAGAATTAAATTAGCTGACAACAATATTTTTACATGCTAATCGGAAAGCGATGCCGATAAATTAATTGTGGAGACGGCAATTAATTTGGAATGAAAAGATGTTGTTATAGTTTCAGAAGATAACGATGTCTTAGTGATATTAACGGCATTGGTAGATAAAGACTGTGAAATATATTTTCTAAAACAATCCCGAGGCAAAGTTCAACAGAAGATATTCTCATCGAAATGTTTAGAAAAATCATTACCAATTGTAAAGAGCATATTCTTTTTTTACATGCTTTACGCGTTGTGACACTACTTCTTCGGTTATCAGTAAAGGAAAAATTAAGATTGCCAAAAATTTTGAGAAACGGATTGATTTACACGACTCAGTAAAAGTATTTAAAAATATCAATGAACACCCCAATAATATATTGCAAGCAGGTGTAGCATGTATTTCAAGTTTATATGGCGCTCCGTCTAAAACTCATGATTGAAATACATTCAGGCTCAATTCTTTTATAAAAGCAACAGCCACAAAAACGAGTGCTCTTTTGTCATCACTGCCTTCAACAACTGATGCAGTGTTTGAGCACCTTAAAAGAGTGTACCTACAAATTCAGATATAGCTAGGAAATGACGTAGTTATTGAAAATTGCGGATGGAAGTATTCCAATAACATGTACATCCCAATAACAATGAATCAATTACCTGCTCCGGATAATTTATTGTAAATGTTATTTTGTAATTGCAAAAAGGGATAAGGAGATGTGTTATACTGCAGTGTATCATGTTTACAGTGCAGCGGAAATAGTTGATTCAATGCTTCACCTATTACACAGATAGATGAAGTAGAAGAAAATATTTGATGTAGACAACAATGTAATATATTTAAATAAACAGATTTTGTAATAATTTTTTTTTTCTTTTCATTAGTCGTAATTTATTAACTTATTTTTTAAATGTACACAATAGAGTGCAATTCATTTATAATTAAACTGGCCAAGAAGTCCCACTGTACATAGCAGCTGTCGCTCGGCTCTCCCTCCACGTTTTTCTACCAGTTCGAGGACTTTGCTGCTATTTTTATACACAGGTATCTTTGAGAAATGTTCAGGTAAGATTTAAAAAATAAAAAAAGAAAAAAAGTTACTGTTTAAAGTGAAAATATATGGTCAAACATTTGTTTTTTATAATAATTTGTTTAAACAATGAAAAAATGGAGTGCACAAAAAATTTTGGGTAAACATTGCAATTTATGTTTCATGAATCATATATGATTCCTATCAACAATTTTGTACCGTGTCTTATACGCTCATGTATCATATATGAGCAATTTTTTACTTGTTTTGCAACATGAAAATTTTTTGAACGCAGTAGGATATTCGCGCTTTTTGAATGGGGCGTGGCAGCGAATACTCTATACAATGCATATGTATATAAAAATATATTTGGTGATTTGCAAACTTCAAGGCATCGAGCGTGCAGTCCTGCCTGTCGCGAATCATGACAAATAATGGCGGACCTAGCCACAGTAAAAGAATGCTATATAGCAGGGTAGTCAACTCGGTTCTTTTGTATTCTGCACGGATTTGGGCTGATGCACTTAATTTAAATAGCTTCACAAAAAAACTGACAGCAGTCTATCGGCTAAGCGCTTTGCGAACTATCTGCGGCTTCCATACAATTTCGGTCGATGCTTCCTTCGTCATAGCAGGGCTAGTCCCCGTGGACATCTTGGCAAAAGAAATGCAGAGAGTGTATATAAGACTATCTGAACACGACGGTAGAGCAAGTCGTTAAACTATTGCAGAGCAAGAAAGACGGAACAGTGGTGAGAAAGGAATCATGGGGAAACAAACTTCCACCTAACCCATTTTCTTTCAGGGCATGGAGTATTTCGAAAATACCTCCATAGATTCGGCCATGACAGTTCCCCAAACTGCTCAATCTGCACGGATAGGGAAGAAGACGCTGATCACGTCTTGTTCGAATGCCCACGCTATGCTCCAGAAACTTGTGGTATTTTAAACGGAGAAAATATTATAGATTTTATGCTAAAATCGAGCGATAACTGGAAGCGAATCTGCGCGCAAGCAAAATATATCCACAATGATCTAAGACGCTCGGAGGTTCGTAGACGAAGTAACTAGCAGCCTATGAGCTAACCAGCCCCGTGAGGTAACTCCTTCTTGGTCAGTTCCGCGGGGAGAGAGGTAGATAATGGAGAGGTGTTTAGTACGTAGGTGCAGCTGTGAGGCTACAAGTCATGCATACTGCTATACCAGTACTCATGAGAGTTTCCTCTTCATGGGCGTCATCCCGAAAAAAAGAAAAAAACAGTACAGATGCGCTGTACAAGCACGCATAATTATAGCGTCACTCGCTAAACGCGAAAACCCCAGCGGTAACTAGCCGCACAAGCGAACAATTGGTTTCAACACCACACAATTACGCCGAACAGGCACGCGCCGTTATAGCGCCACTCGTTCAACGGCAAAACCTACCGATAATTACCCGCACAATCGAATAATTATTTTTCAACCCAACACAATTACGCCGAACAGGCACGCGCAATTATATCGACTCTCGCTAAACGGGAAAACCCACCGATAATTACTCGCACAATCGAGCAACTGATTGTCGACAGAGCACAGTTGCGCTCTACGCGCATTTATAGCGTCTCTTGCTAAACGGGAAAACCCACCGATAATTACACGCGAAAATCAACGCACAAGAAAATCGCAAAAATCGCAAGCACTTAAGGTGCCAATTGGTAGTGTGGCATGGGCACACTAGCCACCTTGGTAGGGTTCGAGGTCTATCTAGGGCCCCTGTTCCCCGTGGTACCAGATTTAAGTCTCCGGTCAGACCTCGTAGCCGAGACTACTACCAGTTAAGTTTCCATACACCTCTGGACTGGTGGCCATTCCCCACACCTAAAACCCCCATCCCACAACAGAACGCACAGACAAGAATAGCTAAAAACTAATTAACTGAACGTGTTAAATTCCGTCGCCGCTTAAAAACCTCACACCACCACTCACATCATACCGTCCATCAGTCCAACTAATCCCTACACCCACAAGATCCCTAATGTCTGAGTACATCGGGCATTCACAGAGGACGTGCACTCAGTCCACTCTTGCCGACGCACAAACACATTCCTCACTTGTGGGCTAACTCCCCTCATGCAAATATGCATTAAGAGACCCATGTCCAGTAAGGAGGAACCCTAGGCTGAGGGAAAATCCAAAATCAGGATTTTCCCCGACAAAGGAAACATCGCTAATGTACTCGTATGTCACGCGACCTTTGGAACTATTGCCCCAACGGTTTTGCCACCCGCGGAGCATACACCCATTCAACAACCTTTTACACTCCAAATACCCCCTTCCTACATCACCGTCGGATAACCATCCATCTAGCAGAAGCGGCATACAAAGCCTCCTTCTGAACCTGAAAGAAACCGTCCGTTGCACGACTAACAGGTCAAAAGGAGGCGCACCCATCAATACTTGCAACGCATCCGTACTCAATGTACGGCATACAGGCATGCAGGCAAGCAGAATAATGCGCTGGCACGCCATAAGTTGACGTTTGCCAACAGATTTTAACGCCGATTCGTACCATACAGCGGCACCATAAGTGGCACAGGCCACAAATAGGCCCCGATATACGGTGCGGACCGCACGTCGACTAAGGCCCCAGTCACATCTGACCACGCGATGAATTTGCCCGACAATTGCCGCTCCCTCAACAACACTAAGTGTGGAGTAAAACACTTCCTTTCACTCATGGTTGACCCTAGGTATTTGATTTGCGTCTTATATCTGATATTAACCCCAATCAAACGGACAATCGGTGGACAACTCGGCGACAATCTACCCTTAAGCAGCATTGTCACCGTTTTGTCCATCGATATGTCCACTCCCACCTCTACCCCCCAATTTTGGGTAAAGTGAAGGAGCTGCGCACTCACTCGCCCCAGTTCCTCACGTGACCGACCCTCCCCCAAAATGAGAAGGTCGTCCGCATACGCACAGCATTTACATAGTGGTTCTAACTGCTGAAGCAGAGAGTCCATCATGAAGTTCCAAATGAAGAGCCCACAGATGGATCCCTGCGGACAGCCTCGAGCCACACCAATCTCCACACTATCGCCCACACCTACTATGGATGCTTTTCTGCCCAAAAAATAACTCCGCCATAGAGTAATTTCCGGACAGCCAAGTTCCTCCAGCTGTTGTAACACACGGTCCCAGCGCAAGTAATCGAAGGCCCCTTGAAGTCAATAAACATGCCAAGGAAATATTTATTGACGTTTTCCCTAACTACACTCTGAACATACATCCACGCATCTTTTACACTACGTCCTTTCCTAAACCCATACTGCCTATCCGACCTAACACGCCGAGTTAGCTCCTGAAGCCGCTCAACCATAACCCTTTCCAGCACTTTTCCAAGTACCGGAAGGAGGCTGATACCACGATAAGATCGAGGATCGCTCCTGATCTTATCGAGCGACTTCAAGAGTACAACGACCCTAGCAACTTTCCACTCGCGTGGAAAATATCCCTCCCATATGCATTTATCATAAATGGCCTCCAAATATTCCGGAATGAACTTCCACAAGCATTTGCACATCTCTCCGTTCAAATCATCGAAGCCAGGAGACCTTTTAGACCTGACCAGGCCAAACGCATAATCCAACTCCCCAACGTCTAGTGGAGGAACAGGCACCTCTTGTGCAGGAGGAACCAGAACCTCAGCCCTGGAAAGAACTCGCCTAACAGAACATTGGCGCACTCTCTCCTCGTTTATAGCACAGTGTCACCTACGCGAAGAGAGCTAGCCATCTCATTTCGACGACCCCGACAAATCCTAAAGACCTGTCCCCAAGGGTCGACCCTATTTTCCCCCACAAAACTCCTCCACTCTTCCTCCTTAACTCTCACTAGCATTTTTTTATATTCCCTCATCCCTCCACTAAATTGATACTTGAGCTGGAACAGATTCTCGCCTCAAGCGTCGGACAGACCTCCTCTTTGAGTTCAACTCACTCGTCCACCTTTCCCGGAGTCAGCTATGCTGATGTTGCATCTTCTTCAAGGGAACATAAAGCAGAGCAGGAGCTGACTAACAAATCTGAAAAAAACAATGATATCGAAGAGCTTAAAGACATGGTAAAATCCCTAGTCAACCAGATGACAAATATGATGAATATAATTACAATGCTTTTAAAGAATATGAATGGACAAAAGTGAAAAAATTAAAATTCTAATTTGGAATGCAAATGGACTAATACAGCACTATTTAGAACTACAACAATTTTTAGCTGACAAAGAAATTGACATAGCATTGATTGCAGAAACACATTTTACTGACAAAAGTTTTCTGAAATTTCCTAATTATAAAATGTATGTGACAAACCATCCTGATGGAAGAGCCCATGGAGGGACAGCTATAATTATTAAATCAAGCATAATTCACATAGAACAACTCCAATATTCGACACCTCATCTTCAATCCACGACATTGCTAATATATGACAAAAACGAGCCAGTATCTATTTCTTCCATTTACTGTCCACCTAGACATATAATAAACTCGGATTAATATGACAAATACATAAGAACGCTTAGCAATAGATTTATTGTAGCTGGAGATCTCAATGCAAAACACATTGACTGGGGCTAAAGACTCACCAACAAAAAGGGGCGTACTCTAATTAACGCAATTAACAAAAACAATTGCAGATTTATAAGTACCGGAGAACCTACCTATTGGCCAACTGACGTAAAGAAAATTCCAGTCTTGATCGATTTCTGCATAACCAAAACATAAGCCATAACCAATTGACGATTCAGTCGTGCTATGAACTTTGTTCTGACCACTCGCCGATATTGCTTGAATATGTAGGTAGGTAGGGTGGTTGTCGTAAGACGCACTTAGACCTTCGGCAGGTCCATTGTGATACCACTGGAGCTTATCCTTACTCTACGTGTTCCTTTTCAAACCATCCGGTTGCTTTAATAAACGAGCAGAGCTTCGTTAGTTTTAGATGGGCTATATCCGCTACATCGGTTAGAAATGCTGTATCAAGAGTGCGCAGCCTTCTCATAGCTAGGCTTTCACACTCACATAGAAGGTGTCTGACTGTTTCCTCTTCTTCTATATTTAGACAGCTTCTACAGAAATCGAAGAAAGGGAGTCCTAACCTTCTAGCGTGGCTGCCTATTAAACAATGACCAGTTAATACACCTATCATTTTTTTTATAGATTCTCTGTTGAATCTTAGCAAAATCTTCGATCGACCGCTGTTCCAGTTCGGCCATGTCTGTCTGCTTAGTTCGCATGTTGTGAGGTTTTGCCAGATTGTATTTACCTTTTTGATGGTTTCCCTGTCTATAAGTAATTTACAAGTGGCTATGGGCATGGGTATCAGCGCCTTATCCGGTTCGAGATCGAGCGTTGTACCGGTTCTTGCAAGTTCATCCGCCTTACAATTTCCTGCAATGTTCCTGTGGCGTGGTACTCAGATAAGGTGCACCTTGTAGCACTTAGATACGTCATCTAGTAGTTTAAAACATTCTAGAACTGTTTTTGACGAGTGCGTTTTTGATTCCAGCGCTTTTATTGCTGCTTGACTGTCCGAGTAAATGAAGACTTCATTTGTGGATAATACTCTCGTTTTTATTTCTTTAAGTCCCTCTTTTATGGCAGTGACTTCCGCCTGAAATACACTGCAATGATCAGGTAAGCGAAATGATTGGCATACTCCGAGTTTGTCGGAGTAGACCCCTCCACCTACTTTGTTGTCCTGTTTTGAGCCATCTGTGTAGATGTTTAAGTCATTTATCTTAACAATGATCCCGTTATCCCATTCCTCTTTGGAAGGAAATACTGTGACAAAGGATTTATTAAAATGTATGTCCTTGGTCCTACAGAAATCCGTTGTGCTGGGAATGCAGGGGAATTATTCTAAAATTGAGGAGTGTCCTCTTTGGTTCGTTCTGAGTAGGCCGATTTCTCTTAGTCTGAGAGTTGCTTTGACAGCTGTTTGCTTACCGTACTGCTCTATTGGTAAAATGTTAAGTATAATATTTAGTGCATCTGTGGGTGTGGTTCTGAGGGCCCCGCAGATGCAAAGACTGGCCATTCTTTGTACGTGTGCCATGGTTCTTTTAATGTATAATTTATCTTAAGCTGGCCACCATACTAATATGCCGTATGTTAGGATTGGTCTGACAATTGCCGTGTAAAGCCAGTATACGATAGATGGGGAGAGACCCCCACATCCTATCAGCTGTTTACAAGAGTATAGTGCTATTGTCGCCTTTTTTACTCTATCTTCGACATTTGCCTTCCATGTTAGCTTTCGGTCTAGTATTAGACCTAAGTAGCGGGCCTCATCACTAAATGACAGTGCCGTTCCACGTAGAGTCGGAGGAGCTATATTTGGAACTTTATGTTTCCTGGTAAATAGGATGAGTTCAGTTTTATTGGGGTTGACGCTTAGCCCATTTGCTTTTGACCAGTTTTCAACCATGTTTAGTAAATCTTGCATGACTTCTATAAGTGTATTGGGGAATTTCCCTCTTACTACCATTGCAACATCGTCCGCATATGCTACAACGTGTTGTCCTCTCTCCTCTAGGCTCTTTAGCAATGAGTTTAGTGCCAGCACCCATAGGAGAGGGGACAGCACACTGCCTTGAGGTGTTCCTCTGCTAACTTTTTTCTTGATCTCTGAGGCCCCTAGGGTTGCGATCACAAATCTGCTCAAGAGCATGTTTTTGATGAACTCAACCAGAGCGCCAGAGATCCCGAAATCCGTTTGTGCCTTTATTATGGTATCCGGTAGGATGTTGTTGAATGCGCCCTCGATATCTAGAAAGGCTACCAGTGTGAATTCTTTATTATACATTGACTTCTCGATTTCTGTAACAAGTGAGTTAAGTGCTGTTTCAGTTGATTTCCCTTTACAGTACGCATGTTGTGAGATGCTGAGCTTATTGGGGCTGATGTTAGCCCTAATATGCTCTTCTAAAATTCTTTCTAATGTTTTTAGCAGAAAGGAGGATAGGCTTATTCGCCTGAAATCCTTAGGTGTTGTGTGTGAACTTTTTCCCGCTTTAGGGATAAAGACCACTTTTACCTCTTTCCATATTGATGGGACACTTTTCAGTTTCAGAGCAGCCTTAAATATGGCCGTCAACTACTCAGTGAATGTTGTATTTGGGCCGGGAATAATCCGCGGGGAGAGAGGTAGATAATGGAGAGGTGTTTAGTACGTAGGTGCAGCTGTGAGGCTACAAGTCATGCATACTGCTATACCAGTACTCATGAGAGTTTCCTCTTCATGGGCGTCATCCCGAAAAAAAGAAAAAAACAGTACAGATGCGCTGTACAAGCACGCATAATTATAGCGTCACTCGCTAAACGCGAAAACCCCAGCGGTAACTAGCCGCACAAGCGAACAATTGGTTTCAACACCACACAATTACGCCGAACAGGCACGCGCCGTTATAGCGCCACTCGTTCAACGGCAAAACCTACCGATAATTACCCGCACAATCGAACAATTATTTTTCAACCCAACACAATTACGCCGAACAGGCACGCGCAATTATATCGACTCTCGCTAAACGGGAAAACCCACCGATAATTACTCGCACAATCGAGCAACTGATTGTCGACAGAGCACAGTTGCGCTCTACGCGCATTTATAGCGTCTCTTGCTAAACGGGAAAACCCACCGATAATTACACGCGAAAATCAACGCACAAGAAAATCGCAAAAATCGCAAGCACTTAAGGTGCCAATTGGTAGTGTGGCATGGGCACACTAGCCACCTTGGTAGGGTTCGAGGTCTATCTAGGGCCCCTGTTCCCCGTGGTACCAGATTTAAGTCTCCGGTCAGACCTCGTAGCCGAGACTACTACCAGTTAAGTTTCCATACACCTCTGGACTGGTGGCCATTCCCCACACCTAAAACCCCCATCCCACAACAGAACGCACAGACAAGAATAGCTAAAAACTAATTAACTGAACGTGTTAAATTCCGTCGCCGCTTAAAAACCTCACACCACCACTCACATCATACCGTCCATCAGTCCAACTAATCCCTACACCCACAAGATCCCTAATGTCTGAGTACATCGGGCATTCACAGAGGACGTGCACTCAGTCCACTCTTGCCGACGCACAAACACATTCCTCACTTGTGGGCTAACTCCCCTCATGCAAATATGCATTAAGAGACCCATGTCCAGTAAGGAGGAACCCTAGGCTGAGGGAAAATCCAAAATCAGGATTTTCCCCGACAAAGGAAACATCGCTAATGTACTCGTATGTCACGCGACCTTTGGAACTATTGCCCCAACGGTTTTGCCACCCGCGGAGCATACACCCATTCAACAACCTTTTACACTCCAAATACCCCCTTCCTACATCACGGTCGGATAACCATCCATCTAGCAGAAGCGGCATACAAAGCCTCCTTCTGAACCTGAAAGAAACCGTCCGTTGCACGACTAACAGGTCAAAAGGAGGCGCACCCATCAATACTTGCAACGCATCCGTACTCAATGTACGGCATACAGGCATGCAGGCAAGCAGAATAATGCGCTGGCACGCCATAAGTTGACGTTTGCCAACAGATTTTAACGCCGATTCGTACCATACAGCGGCACCATAAGTGGCACAGGCCACAAATAGGCCCCGATATACGGTGCGGACCGCACGTCGACTAAGGCCCCAGTCACATCTGACCACGCGATGAATTTGCCCGACAATTGCCGCTCCCTCAACAACACTAAGTGTGGAGTAAAACACTTCCTTTCACTCATGGTTGACCCTAGGTATTTGATTTGCGTCTTATATCTGATATTAACCCCAATCAAACGGACAATCGGTGGACAACTCGGCGACAATCTACCCTTAAGCAGCATTGTCACCGTTTTGTCCATCGATATGTCCACTCCCACCTCTACCCCCCAATTTTGGGTAAAGTGAAGGAGCTGCGCACTCACTCGCCCCAGTTCCTCACGTGACCGACCCTCCCCCAAAATGAGAAGGTCGTCCGCATACGCACAGCATTTACATAGTGGTTCTAACTGCTGAAGCAGAGAGTCCATCATGAAGTTCCAAATGAAGAGCCCACAGATGGATCCCTGCGGACAGCCTCGAGCCACACCAATCTCCACACTATCGCCCACACCTACTATGGATGCTTTTCTGCCCAAAAAATAACTCCGCCATAGAGTAATTTCCGGACAGCCAAGTTCCTCCAGCTGTTGTAACACACGGTCCCAGCGCAAGTAATCGAAGGCCCCTTGAAGTCAATAAACATGCCAAGGAAATATTTATTGACGTTTTCCCTAACTACACTCTGAACATACATCCACGCATCTTTTACACTACGTCCTTTCCTAAACCCATACTGCCTATCCGACCTAACACGCCGAGTTAGCTCCTGAAGCCGCTCAACCATAACCCTTTCCAGCACTTTTCCAAGTACCGGAAGGAGGCTGATACCACGATAAGATCGAGGATCGCTCCTGATCTTATCGAGCGACTTCAAGAGTACAACGACCCTAGCAACTTTCCACTCGCGTGGAAAATATCCCTCCCATATGCATTTATCATAAATGGCCTCCAAATATTCCGGAATGAACTTCCACAAGCATTTGCACATCTCTCCGTTCAAATCATCGAAGCCAGGAGACCTTTTAGACCTGACCAGGCCAAACGCATAATCCAACTCCCCAACGTCTAGTGGAGGAACAGGCACCTCTTGTGCAGGAGGAACCAGAACCTCAGCCCTGGAAAGAACTCGCCTAACAGAACATTGGCGCACTCTCTCCTCGTTTATAGCACAGTGTCACCTACGCGAAGAGAGCTAGCCATCTCATTTCTACGACCCCGACAAATCCTAAAGACCTGTCCCCAAGGGTCGACCCTATTTTCCCCCACAAAACTCCTCCACTCTTCCTCCTTAACTCTCACTAGCATTTTTTTATATTCCCTCATCCCTCCACTAAATTGATACTTGAGCTGGAACAGATTCTCGCCTCAAGCGTCGGACAGACCTCCTCTTTGAGTTCAACTCACTCGTCCACCTTTCCCGGAGTCAGCTATGCTGATGTTGCATCTTCTTCAAGGGAACATAAAGCAGAGCAGGAGCTGACTAACAAATCTGAAAAAAACAATGATATCGAAGAGCTTAAAGACATGGTAAAATCCCTAGTCAACCAGATGACAAATATGATGAATATAATTACAATGCTTTTAAAGAATATGAATGGACAAAAGTGAAAAAATTAAAATTCTAATTTGGAATGCAAATGGACTAATACAGCACTATTTAGAACTACAACAATTTTTAGCTGACAAAGAAATTGACATAGCATTGATTGCAGAAACACATTTTACTGACAAAAGTTTTCTGAAATTTCCTAATTATAAAATGTATGTGACAAACCATCCTGATGGAAGAGCCCATGGAGGGACAGCTATAATTATTAAATCAAGCATAATTCACATAGAACAACTCCAATATTCGACACCTCATCTTCAATCCACGACATTGCTAATATATGACAAAAACGAGCCAGTATCTATTTCTTCCATTTACTGTCCACCTAGACATATAATAAACTCGGATTAATATGACAAATACATAAGAACGCTTAGCAATAGATTTATTGTAGCTGGAGATCTCAATGCAAAACACATTGACTGGGGCTAAAGACTCACCAACAAAAAGGGGCGTACTCTAATTAACGCAATTAACAAAAACAATTGCAGATTTATAAGTACCGGAGAACCTACCTATTGGCCAACTGACGTAAAGAAAATTCCAGACTTGATCGATTTCTGCATAACCAAAACATAAGCCATAACCAATTGACGATTCAGTCGTGCTATGAACTTTGTTCTGACCACTCGCCGATATTGCTTGAATATGTAGGTAGGTAGGGTGGTTGTCGTAAGACGCACTTAGACCTTCGGCAGGTCCATTGTGATACCACTGGAGCTTATCCTTACTCTACGTGTTCCTTTTCAAACCATCCGGTTGCTTTAATAAACGAGCAGAGCTTCGTTAGTTTTAGATGGGCTATATCCGCTACATCGGTTAGAAATGCTGTATCAAGAGTGCGCAGCCTTCTCATAGCTAGGCTTTCACACTCACATAGAAGGTGTCTGACTGTTTCCTCTTCTTCTATATTTAGACAGCTTCTACAGAAATCGAAGAAAGGGAGTCCTAACCTTCTAGCGTGGCTGCCTATTAAACAATGACCAGTTAATACACCTATCATTTTTTTTATAGATTCTCTGTTGAATCTTAGCAAAATCTTCGATCGACCGCTGTTCCAGTTCGGCCATGTCTGTCTGCTTAGTTCGCATGTTGTGAGGTTTTGCCAGATTGTATTTACCTTTTTGATGGTTTCCCTGTCTATAAGTAATTTACAAGTGGCTATGGGCATGGGTATCAGCGCCTTATCCGGTTCGAGATCGAGCGTTGTACCGGTTCTTGCAAGTTCATCCGCCTTACAATTTCCTGCAATGTTCCTGTGGCGTGGTACTCAGATAAGGTGCACCTTGTAGCACTTAGATACGTCATCTAGTAGTTTAAAACATTCTAGAACTGTTTTTGACGAGTGCGTTTTTGATTCCAGCGCTTTTATTGCTGCTTGACTGTCCGAGTAAATGAAGACTTCATTTGTGGATAATACTCTCGTTTTTATTTCTTTAAGTCCCTCTTTTATGGCAGTGACTTCCGCCTGAAATACACTGCAATGATCAGGTAAGCGAAATGATTGGCATACTCCGAGTTTGTCGGAGTAGACCCCTCCACCTACTTTGTTGTCCTGTTTTGAGCCATCTGTGTAGATGTTTAAGTCATTTATCTTAACAATGATCCCGTTATCCCATTCCTCTTTGGAAGGAAATACTGTGACAAAGGATTTATTAAAATGTATGTCCTTGGTCCTACAGAAATCCGTTGTGCTGGGAATGCAGGGGAATTATTCTAAAATTGAGGAGTGTCCTCTTTGGTTCGTTCTGAGTAGGCCGATTTCTCTTAGTCTGAGAGTTGCTTTGACAGCTGTTTGCTTACCGTACTGCTCTATTGGTAAAATGTTAAGTATAATATTTAGTGCATCTGTGGGTGTGGTTCTGAGGGCCCCGCAGATGCAAAGACTGGCCATTCTTTGTACGTGTGCCATGGTTCTTTTAATGTATAATTTATCTTAAGCTGGCCACCATACTAATATGCCGTATGTTAGGATTGGTCTGACAATTGCCGTGTAAAGCCAGTATACGATAGATGGGGAGAGACCCCCACATCCTATCAGCTGTTTACAAGAGTATAGTGCTATTGTCGCCTTTTTTACTCTATCTTCGACATTTGCCTTCCATGTTAGCTTTCGGTCTAGTATTAGACCTAAGTAGCGGGCCTCATCACTAAATGACAGTGCCGTTCCACGTAGAGTCGGAGGAGCTATATTTGGAACTTTATGTTTCCTGGTAAATAGGATGAGTTCAGTTTTATTGGGGTTGACGCTTAGCCCATTTGCTTTTGACCAGTTTTCAACCATGTTTAGTAAATCTTGCATGACTTCTATAAGTGTATTGGGGAATTTCCCTCTTACTACCATTGCAACATCGTCCGCATATGCTACAACGTGTTGTCCTCTCTCCTCTAGGCTCTTTAGCAATGAGTTTAGTGCCAGCACCCATAGGAGAGGGGACAGCACACTGCCTTGAGGTGTTCCTCTGCTAACTTTTTTCTTGATCTCTGAGGCCCCTAGGGTTGCGATCACAAATCTGCTCAAGAGCATGTTTTTGATGAACTCAACCAGAGCGCCAGAGATCCCGAAATCCGTTTGTGCCTTTATTATGGTATCCGGTAGGATGTTGTTGAATGCGCCCTCGATATCTAGAAAGGCTACCAGTGTGAATTCTTTATTATACATTGACTTCTCGATTTCTGTAACAAGTGAGTTAAGTGCTGTTTCAGTTGATTTCCCTTTACAGTACGCATGTTGTGAGATGCTGAGCTTATTGGGGCTGATGTTAGCCCTAATATGCTCTTCTAAAATTCTTTCTAATGTTTTTAGCAGAAAGGAGGATAGGCTTATTCGCCTGAAATCCTTAGGTGTTGTGTGTGAACTTTTTCCCGCTTTAGGGATAAAGACCACTTTTACCTCTTTCCATATTGATGGGACACTTTTCAGTTTCAGAGCAGCCTTAAATATGGCCGTCAACTACTCAGTGAATGTTGTATTTGGGCCGGGAATAATCCGCGGGGAGAGAGGTAGATAATGGAGAGGTGTTTAGTACGTAGGTGCAGCTGTGAGGCTACAAGTCATGCATACTGCTATACCAGTACTCATGAGAGTTTCCTCTTCATGGGCGTCATCCCGAAAAAAAGAAAAAAACAGTACAGATGCGCTGTACAAGCACGCATAATTATAGCGTCACTCGCTAAACGCGAAAACCCCAGCGGTAACTAGCCGCACAAGCGAACAATTGGTTTCAACACCACACAATTACGCCGAACAGGCACGCGCCGTTATAGCGCCACTCGTTCAACGGCAAAACCTACCGATAATTACCCGCACAATCGAACAATTATTTTTCAACCCAACACAATTACGCCGAACAGGCACGCGCAATTATATCGACTCTCGCTAAACGGGAAAACCCACCGATAATTACTCGCACAATCGAGCAACTGATTGTCGACAGAGCACAGTTGCGCTCTACGCGCATTTATAGCGTCTCTTGCTAAACGGGAAAACCCACCGATAATTACACGCGAAAATCAACGCACAAGAAAATCGCAAAAATCGCAAGCACTTAAGGTGCCAATTGGTAGTGTGGCATGGGCACACTAGCCACCTTGGTAGGGTTCGAGGTCTATCTAGGGCCCCTGTTCCCCGTGGTACCAGATTTAAGTCTCCGGTCAGACCTCGTAGCCGAGACTACTACCAGTTAAGTTTCCATACACCTCTGGACTGGTGGCCATTCCCCACACCTAAAACCCCCATCCCACAACAGAACGCACAGACAAGAATAGCTAAAAACTAATTAACTGAACGTGTTAAATTCCGTCGCCGCTTAAAAACCTCACACCACCACTCACATCATACCGTCCATCAGTCCAACTAATCCCTACACCCACAAGATCCCTAATGTCTGAGTACATCGGGCATTCACAGAGGACGTGCACTCAGTCCACTCTTGCCGACGCACAAACACATTCCTCACTTGTGGGCTAACTCCCCTCATGCAAATATGCATTAAGAGACCCATGTCCAGTAAGGAGGAACCCTAGGCTGAGGGAAAATCCAAAATCAGGATTTTCCCCGACAAAGGAAACATCGCTAATGTACTCGTATGTCACGCGACCTTTGGAACTATTGCCCCAACGGTTTTGCCACCCGCGGAGCATACACCCATTCAACAACCTTTTACACTCCAAATACCCCCTTCCTACATCACGGTCGGATAACCATCCATCTAGCAGAAGCGGCATACAAAGCCTCCTTCTGAACCTGAAAGAAACCGTCCGTTGCACGACTAACAGGTCAAAAGGAGGCGCACCCATCAATACTTGCAACGCATCCGTACTCAATGTACGGCATACAGGCATGCAGGCAAGCAGAATAATGCGCTGGCACGCCATAAGTTGACGTTTGCCAACAGATTTTAACGCCGATTCGTACCATACAGCGGCACCATAAGTGGCACAGGCCACAAATAGGCCCCGATATACGGTGCGGACCGCACGTCGACTAAGGCCCCAGTCACATCTGACCACGCGATGAATTTGCCCGACAATTGCCGCTCCCTCAACAACACTAAGTGTGGAGTAAAACACTTCCTTTCACTCATGGTTGACCCTAGGTATTTGATTTGCGTCTTATATCTGATATTAACCCCAATCAAACGGACAATCGGTGGACAACTCGGCGACAATCTACCCTTAAGCAGCATTGTCACCGTTTTGTCCATCGATATGTCCACTCCCACCTCTACCCCCCAATTTTGGGTAAAGTGAAGGAGCTGCGCACTCACTCGCCCCAGTTCCTCACGTGACCGACCCTCCCCCAAAATGAGAAGGTCGTCCGCATACGCACAGCATTTACATAGTGGTTCTAACTGCTGAAGCAGAGAGTCCATCATGAAGTTCCAAATGAAGAGCCCACAGATGGATCCCTGCGGACAGCCTCGAGCCACACCAATCTCCACACTATCGCCCACACCTACTATGGATGCTTTTCTGCCCAAAAAATAACTCCGCCATAGAGTAATTTCCGGACAGCCAAGTTCCTCCAGCTGTTGTAACACACGGTCCCAGCGCAAGTAATCGAAGGCCCCTTGAAGTCAATAAACATGCCAAGGAAATATTTATTGACGTTTTCCCTAACTACACTCTGAACATACATCCACGCATCTTTTACACTACGTCCTTTCCTAAACCCATACTGCCTATCCGACCTAACACGCCGAGTTAGCTCCTGAAGCCGCTCAACCATAACCCTTTCCAGCACTTTTCCAAGTACCGGAAGGAGGCTGATACCACGATAAGATCGAGGATCGCTCCTGATCTTATCGAGCGACTTCAAGAGTACAACGACCCTAGCAACTTTCCACTCGCGTGGAAAATATCCCTCCCATATGCATTTATCATAAATGGCCTCCAAATATTCCGGAATGAACTTCCACAAGCATTTGCACATCTCTCCGTTCAAATCATCGAAGCCAGGAGACCTTTTAGACCTGACCAGGCCAAACGCATAATCCAACTCCCCAACGTCTAGTGGAGGAACAGGCACCTCTTGTGCAGGAGGAACCAGAACCTCAGCCCTGGAAAGAACTCGCCTAACAGAACATTGGCGCACTCTCTCCTCGTTTATAGCACAGTGTCACCTACGCGAAGAGAGCTAGCCATCTCATTTCGACGACCCCGACAAATCCTAAAGACCTGTCCCCAAGGGTCGACCCTATTTTCCCCCACAAAACTCCTCCACTCTTCCTCCTTAACTCTCACTAGCATTTTTTTATATTCCCTCATCCCTCCACTAAATTGATACTTGAGCTGGAACAGATTCTCGCCTCAAGCGTCGGACAGACCTCCTCTTTGAGTTCAACTCACTCGTCCACCTTTCCCGGAGTCAGCTATGCTGATGTTGCATCTTCTTCAAGGGAACATAAAGCAGAGCAGGAGCTGACTAACAAATCTGAAAAAAACAATGATATCGAAGAGCTTAAAGACATGGTAAAATCCCTAGTCAACCAGATGACAAATATGATGAATATAATTACAATGCTTTTAAAGAATATGAATGGACAAAAGTGAAAAAATTAAAATTCTAATTTGGAATGCAAATGGACTAATACAGCACTATTTAGAACTACAACAATTTTTAGCTGACAAAGAAATTGACATAGCATTGATTGCAGAAACACATTTTACTGACAAAAGTTTTCTGAAATTTCCTAATTATAAAATGTATGTGACAAACCATCCTGATGGAAGAGCCCATGGAGGGACAGCTATAATTATTAAATCAAGCATAATTCACATAGAACAACTCCAATATTCGACACCTCATCTTCAATCCACGACATTGCTAATATATGACAAAAACGAGCCAGTATCTATTTCTTCCATTTACTGTCCACCTAGACATATAATAAACTCGGATTAATATGACAAATACATAAGAACGCTTAGCAATAGATTTATTGTAGCTGGAGATCTCAATGCAAAACACATTGACTGGGGCTAAAGACTCACCAACAAAAAGGGGCGTACTCTAATTAACGCAATTAACAAAAACAATTGCAGATTTATAAGTACCGGAGAACCTACCTATTGGCCAACTGACGTAAAGAAAATTCCAGACTTGATCGATTTCTGCATAACCAAAACATAAGCCATAACCAATTGACGATTCAGTCGTGCTATGAACTTTGTTCTGACCACTCGCCGATATTGCTTGAATATGTAGGTAGGTAGGGTGGTTGTCGTAAGACGCACTTAGACCTTCGGCAGGTCCATTGTGATACCACTGGAGCTTATCCTTACTCTACGTGTTCCTTTTCAAACCATCCGGTTGCTTTAATAAACGAGCAGAGCTTCGTTAGTTTTAGATGGGCTATATCCGCTACATCGGTTAGAAATGCTGTATCAAGAGTGCGCAGCCTTCTCATAGCTAGGCTTTCACACTCACATAGAAGGTGTCTGACTGTTTCCTCTTCTTCTATATTTAGACAGCTTCTACAGAAATCGAAGAAAGGGAGTCCTAACCTTCTAGCGTGGCTGCCTATTAAACAATGACCAGTTAATACACCTATCATTTTTTTTATAGATTCTCTGTTGAATCTTAGCAAAATCTTCGATCGACCGCTGTTCCAGTTCGGCCATGTCTGTCTGCTTAGTTCGCATGTTGTGAGGTTTTGCCAGATTGTATTTACCTTTTTGATGGTTTCCCTGTCTATAAGTAATTTACAAGTGGCTATGGGCATGGGTATCAGCGCCTTATCCGGTTCGAGATCGAGCGTTGTACCGGTTCTTGCAAGTTCATCCGCCTTACAATTTCCTGCAATGTTCCTGTGGCGTGGTACTCAGATAAGGTGCACCTTGTAGCACTTAGATACGTCATCTAGTAGTTTAAAACATTCTAGAACTGTTTTTGACGAGTGCGTTTTTGATTCCAGCGCTTTTATTGCTGCTTGACTGTCCGAGTAAATGAAGACTTCATTTGTGGATAATACTCTCGTTTTTATTTCTTTAAGTCCCTCTTTTATGGCAGTGACTTCCGCCTGAAATACACTGCAATGATCAGGTAAGCGAAATGATTGGCATACTCCGAGTTTGTCGGAGTAGACCCCTCCACCTACTTTGTTGTCCTGTTTTGAGCCATCTGTGTAGATGTTTAAGTCATTTATCTTAACAATGATCCCGTTATCCCATTCCTCTTTGGAAGGAAATACTGTGACAAAGGATTTATTAAAATGTATGTCCTTGGTCCTACAGAAATCCGTTGTGCTGGGAATGCAGGGGAATTATTCTAAAATTGAGGAGTGTCCTCTTTGGTTCGTTCTGAGTAGGCCGATTTCTCTTAGTCTGAGAGTTGCTTTGACAGCTGTTTGCTTACCGTACTGCTCTATTGGTAAAATGTTAAGTATAATATTTAGTGCATCTGTGGGTGTGGTTCTGAGGGCCCCGCAGATGCAAAGACTGGCCATTCTTTGTACGTGTGCCATGGTTCTTTTAATGTATAATTTATCTTAAGCTGGCCACCATACTAATATGCCGTATGTTAGGATTGGTCTGACAATTGCCGTGTAAAGCCAGTATACGATAGATGGGGAGAGACCCCCACATCCTATCAGCTGTTTACAAGAGTATAGTGCTATTGTCGCCTTTTTTACTCTATCTTCGACATTTGCCTTCCATGTTAGCTTTCGGTCTAGTATTAGACCTAAGTAGCGGGCCTCATCACTAAATGACAGTGCCGTTCCACCTAGAGTCGGAGGAGCTATATTTGGAACTTTATGTTTCCTGGTAAATAGGATGAGTTCAGTTTTATTGGGGTTGACGCTTAGCCCATTTGCTTTTGACCAGTTTTCAACCATGTTTAGTAAATCTTGCATGACTTCTATAAGTGTATTGGGGAATTTCCCTCTTACTACCATTGCAACATCGTCCGCATATGCTACAACGTGTTGTCCTCTCTCCTCTAGGCTCTTTAGCAATGAGTTTAGTGCCAGCACCCATAGGAGAGGGGACAGCACACTGCCTTGAGGTGTTCCTCTGCTAACTTTTTTCTTGATCTCTGAGGCCCCTAGGGTTGCGATCACAAATCTGCTCAAGAGCATGTTTTTGATGAACTCAACCAGAGCGCCAGAGATCCCGAAATCCGTTTGTGCCTTTATTATGGTATCCGGTAGGATGTTGTTGAATGCGCCCTCGATATCTAGAAAGGCTACCAGTGTGAATTCTTTATTATACATTGACTTCTCGATTTCTGTAACAAGTGAGTTAAGTGCTGTTTCAGTTGATTTCCCTTTACAGTACGCATGTTGTGAGATGCTGAGCTTATTGGGGCTGATGTTAGCCCTAATATGCTCTTCTAAAATTCTTTCTAATGTTTTTAGCAGAAAGGAGGATAGGCTTATTCGCCTGAAATCCTTAGGTGTTGTGTGTGAACTTTTTCCCGCTTTAGGGATAAAGACCACTTTTACCTCTTTCCATATTGATGGGACACTTTTCAGTTTCAGAGCAGCCTTAAATATGGCCGTCAACTACTCAGTGAATGTTGTATTTGGGCCGGGAATAATCCATCTGGGCCCGGTGATTTAAATGGTTTGAACGTGTTCACTGCCCAGGTTAACCTAGCTTCAGTGATTATTTCTTCAATGTCAGAGCTTGGTCTTTCTGTACCATTGTTGAATTATACGTTAGATGATTCGTTGCTGGGAAAGGGTGTGTCCACTAGCAACTTCGGAGTTTCGTCTCTCGAAGTAGTCCAACTCTTGTCCGGTTTTTGGAGGTATCCGGTGGGATAGTGTTTTTTTGAAAGGATTTTACGCAGTCTGGAAGCCTCTGTGGTTCCTTCGATTTCTCCACAGAACGTTCTCCAACCAGACCTTTTCGCTTTCCTAACTTCTTTTTTGTAAATTTTTAGTTTACTGTAGTAGCAGTCCCAGTCTTTACTCTCTCGTGTCGCTTTCGCTCTATTAAACTGTCTTCTGCTGTCGTTTCTTAATGTAGACAGGTCTTCTAACCACCAGGGCGGCTTTTTCTTCCCCTTATACCTAATTAAAGGGCAAGCCTTGCTTAGCGCAGTTCTACAGACCTCCGTAAGGATTTGTACGTGTTCGCTCAATGATTCTCTGTCTTCAATAGTAATATTTTGGGAATTTGAAAGTCTTTCCTTAAGTTCCCGTTTATATATATACTAGTTGGTCTTTTTCAAGTTCCTGCTGGTGGGCGGGGCCCGTGGGTTGTTTCCCCCAAATTTTATTTGTATGTAGCGATGATCGGAGTAAGAGTGTTCATTCAGAACCCTCCACTGCGTCATCTTTCCGTAGAGGGTTTGACATGCTAGCGTAATATCAAGAACTTCTTGTCTATTGCGCGTAATAAATGTAGGTTCGTTGCCTTTGTTACACACTAAAAGCTTACTACATATAATATAATTAAAGAGAGACTCACCTCGTTCGTTTGTATCCGAGCTCCCCCATATAGTATGGTGGGCATTGGCATCACCTCCTAGTACTAGTTTGCGGTTGTGTGCTTTGCAGTCTTCCACAAGGCTTCTTATTAGCGGCGACGGCAGTGGACCTGTGTCGTCTCCGGCAAAATAGAACGAGGTTAGCCAGATGTTGCTTCCGCTCACTTCCCAGCTAACCGTCGTAGTATCTGCGTTACTGAAATTTTGAATCATAAATATATTAAGATGTGCTTTTGCCATTATGCATGCTCTTTTACTACCTTCACAATTGGTCTTGTATACTTTATAACCTGATGTCCTCAGACCGCAGATTTCGCCATTCCGTACCCAGGGTTCCTGGATGAGGACTACATCCGGCTGATCTTCTGCCAGACGATCCCGGAGGGCAAGGCAGGCTTCTTTACAGTGGTGTAGGTTTATCTGTAGAAGATGCATCAGCTGTTAGCGTTATGTCTGGGTCTTCTTTGCTTTCGCATAAAAGTTCCCTTTCGGAATACTTACGCTGTTGTGTGGAATACTTACCCTTCCGTTCGAAGTACAACCTAAGACCATTTCTGAGCCTGAAGAGGCGTATTCTTCTTCGGTGGGCTGGTCGTCTTCGCTCATTGGCTCGGTTTCGCTCATGGGTTCCAGTTCGCTAATGGGCTTTTCACTTTCCTTCGTGGCGAGGAACTCAATTGCATCCGTGTCGGTTTTATAAATGTGAAGCTTCACCTTTACAAAACCGTATCTCAGTTGCCCATCGCATTTCGCTAACGGTTCAATTGAGTTCTCTGTGAGGAGCAGGAGAGCCTGCATGGTGACACCCTTCTGCTCTTTCGATTCTTCCACGCTGTTTTTGTTGGTAAGAGTTTTGACGTACCTCCACTCCTGCGTTGGGATATCCGGATTGCAGACCCGAATGAGCTTCATAATCTCTTCCGGGTCTTCGACGGTTGAAGGTAACCAAACCCTTGCTCGCGGCCTGGACGGAATATCCTTCCTGTCCACGACCACTAGCTTGGCGTTTGGGTACACTTCGCCGACTTTGGAGATAGCCTCTTTATACAGTTGAACCGATGTCTCATCGTCGCACGCTATTATTTTTATCTGGCCTTGGTGCCAGCCTAAGTCTTCGCACGCAGGCGGGGGGCCGGGGTTCTCCAGAATAACCTTCAGTGCCACTTTCGTTAGCTCGGCCTCGATCCATTTCCATTGGGCCTTGGGGATCATACCTTCAGGATGGTTCTCGTCCAGGACCCCTATGATAAAGCGGTCTTTTGCAACCTCCGCAAATGATCTTCTGGGCGTCACGCCCATTGATTTGTGCCTTTTTGCGCTTGGCTTATTATCCTCCAAGGACCGCTGTCGTTTTGGAGCCGATTGTATTGGTTTGAGGTCGGGGTTGAAATCAGGAATGATCGCTTTCGCTCTTTCAATCGCCTCTTTCAACTCCTGAGACATTTCACCTTCCGTTGGGTGAGTTTCGTGCACCCTCCTTAGGAGCCTAGCTGCGTTTCTGCGATCCTGGTAGCTCGCTTTCGCTGGGTCTACCACCCTCACAAGCGGTCATCCTTCGGTACCGGAGCTAGCAGTAGCAGTGCTTCCGGTCGGGACCGTTTTTGGGGGCTGAATCACAGTTGACTGCCGAGCTAGTGCACCCCTACTTGTGCTTGGACCTGTGTCCAGCTCTGGTTGTGTGGCAACTGGCCTCGCTTTCGCTGAGGCTGTCGCTGTGTGTTTCGATCGACTTATTTGGCCGATGGATGGCGTTTTCTTCGAGCTCGGTGCGACCGTTGCTCTTATTGCGGAACTGTTTGTTCCTGTTGGTCTATTAGAAGGAGGACCGATCTCCTTTTTTTTATTAGTTTTTGGATAGTCTGCTTGCATTTTTGGACCCACGCGTGTCGGAGAAAGGATGTCCGCCCGTGCATAGCTCCGAACTACACGGGTAAGGCTAATTATTACGGAGGGCGCCAGGTATCCGTAAGCTCCGTTCGAGACTTGGTTATTTATTAGAAGGGCCCCAAGCCTGACAGATTCTCGGCACGGGTCGCATCACACCTTAATCCAGCCCTTCACCCCCGACCACGTTAAGAGTACTTTGAGTAGTGCTGTACTATTGAGGAGTATCGAACCCTACCCATAGTACCCTTAACTTAGCTAAGTACCTCCTGAAAATAGGAAAACTGTGGTACTTATTAGCTGCTGGCACCCTCGGGGAGGGTTCAGTGGAGGATTTTTTTTTGAATATGTAAGTTATATGAAATCTATAGATACATCTTTTCGCATACTTAATGACAGAACCAACTGGGAAAAATTCCGCCACCATATTGACGATCAACTTATACCAAATGTGATATTAAAAACGCAACTTGACATTGAACGTGCCATTATCAGGTATCAGATCAGGCACCAAAGTAAGCAAATAGAACAAATTCAGCAGCCACTGACATTTCTATGAAGAAGCAAATTATTGAAAAACGAAAGTTAAGAAAAAGATGGCAAAAAACTAGATCACCTGACGACAAGAGAAAACTAAACTTAGCCACAAAAATTCTTAAGGATACTTTAAACAAAAGAAATAACAAAGAAATCGAAAACTAATATACTTGAAGAACCTGACTCCCAATACAGACACAAACTACTCTCTTTGGAAATGTACTAAAACATTAAAAACCCAAATAAAACATCAACCCCCACTAAAGAAAGATGACAATTCATGGGCCGTTACAAAAGGAGAAAAAGCGAAAGCTTTAGCAAAATACTTTGAAGAGGGTCTATCAAATGACGAAGAAAAGAAAATTGACAACCAAAACAACTACCATTATGACTTTACAAAAATCAAAAGGACGAATACACACGAAATAATAGCTTGCATCAAAAAAGGAATAAAACATAAAAAAGCACCCGGATATGACTTGATAACAGGAAAAGCATTAATAGAGCTACCAACCAAGGTATATATATTTTTGTGAAACATTTTTAATGCCATGTTTGGCTTGCAATATTTTCCGAAACTCTGGAAAGTGGCAGAGATTATTGCATTGCCAAAACCGGGTAAAGATCCAACTACCGTATCATCTTATAGACCAATAAGCTTACTACCGACAATATCTAAAATTGCTGAAAAATTACTGCATGATCGACTAAGCCAATTTCTGGAAAAAAAACGTATAATACCGGATCATCAATTTGGATTTAGAAAAAAACACTCGACTATCCAACAGATCCATAGAATTACAAATAAAATCCTATCAGACTTTGAAAACAATCGTTATTGTGCGGCAGTATTCTTAGACGTAGCTAAAGCGTTTGACAAAGTGTGGCACAAAGACTTACTCCACAAAATAAAAATAATGATTCCTTTTGACTACTATCTTATCATAAAAAGCTACCTATTAAATATGACAATCAATGTTCAGATATTCATCAAATAACTGCTGGAGTTCCGCAAGGAAGCGTTCTTGGACCTCTACTATATGTTTTATTCACCGCAGACATACCACCTCCTGACGAAACTAATTCATCAATTGCTACGTTCGCAAACGATACAATACTACTGGCATCGGACAAAAGCTTAACTATCGCTACTGAAAAACTGCAGCGATACACAAACGCGCAAACAAAATTTACTGCAGTTCCAATTAAAATAAATGGCAAAGCAATTACAATTAAACCAATTACTAAATACCTTGGAATACATTTGGATTCGAAACTAAATTGGAATCACCACATAAAGCAAAAGGTCAAACAAATTAAAGAAAAACTTCGACAACTTCATTGGCTAGTCAGCACAAAATCCAGACTTACTATACAGAACAAGCCATTATTGTACAAAGCCATGATTAAACCAATCTAGCTATATGGACTACAGGTGTGGGGAACGGCTAAAAGGTCTCATATAGTAAAAATTCAAAGACAACAATCGAAGATTCTTCGAATCTTGACCATGTCTGACAGGTACATGAAAAATGATGACATCCATAGGACTTTTAATATAGCAACAGTAGACGAAGAGACCAAAAAAATAGCAAGAAACCACTTTGAAAAAATACAGGAACACAATAATGCAGAAATCAACAAACTTCTGGAAAGGAAAAAAACACTGAAAGACGCTTAAAGAGAACTCGACCAAGCGACTTAATGAATGCTAGAAAGAAATAAATGTGCAAAGGGGTTAAATTGCTGTTATATTGTTGTACAATTGTAATTATGTAGAGTAAAACTTGTATTGAATATTATTTAATTGTATATTATTTCGTTTATCTTAAATTTTATCGCTTTGGCACTGGTCATTAAGCGATGTATGTAAATCCTGGCCAAATTGTTAAACAACGTACTTAATGTCAATGGACAGATGTATAAAATAAAGGAGGGGAAAAAAAACTCGTCCACCATTTCACACCTTTCATTCTCACAGCCCTAGCTTTCCTGTACAATAAGTCATTCACTCCCCAGACACATTCTGATAGACGAGTAATTTGCTCGTCAACCCCCAATTCCTTAAACAGATTAAGCGCTATATCCAATACCGCTTCTCTAACAGTCTGTCCATATCGGTTCCAGTCGGTACATGAGGTACGCCATCGCCTCAATGGACTCACATATTCCAACTGCGGGGTACGGGGAGTAACCATAATTTGTATTAAATTATGGTCACTAATTCCTCAACCCCCACTAACGCTCCATTTGCACTCAAATCTGCTCGCTGATGCCTCATTCATGAGCATCACGTCAATGTCACTCACACCTCTAGGCCCCTCAAACGTATACCATTCACTCGGTTCATTCACAATGTGGAAGCTATTCGCCACAAGCCATTCAGTATACCGGGCAGACAATGGACATCATCAGATGCCCAGCGGGGCATTGCGCGAACCTGCGCTTCTGTGCCCTTCCTGCCCGCACCTTCGGCATACATCCTTTTTGGCCCCGCATTCTGCCACCCTATGGTCAAAGCCCATGCAGCGGAAAGAGCCGGGCGTCATCTAGTCTGGCCGTACCCGGAAGGAAAACCACTTGACATAGCAACGACCTGTTTCCAAGAGGGCGGACATTAGCATGTCCGTGCCCTCAAGGACAACATTCGTCACCCCATCAGGGCTGACCTTCCAATAACGGCTGACCATCCTGACGTCCTTCTCCAGACACCCAGGGCGGAACTCCTTCAGGTTCAAACGGAAAAGCTCCCCCATGAACTCATCAGGGGAGATCACCGTATGTACCCCCTGCACCATAACCCTAGGTCTCAGCTTCCGTCGTACGCTCACATCGAGCCCCCCCTAGGAAAACTTGGCATTCTTCGCCTAGTTGTCCCTCTCGGCAACGGATGGGGTGCGAATAATCCCACCTCCATCCTTCAACGGGCGCACCTCGTGCACCCTAACTCCCATAGAAGGACCCACCTCCTTCACCTCCTTGGACGTAGTAGGGGTCTTACCCCTCACTCCAGACCTGGTCGCTCAACCGGGGTGGGCATCGGCAATGCAGGCAAGAAAGGCGCAGGCGCCTGAGGTGCCGGCATCGTCGCTGCACCAGCCAGCGCAGCTCCATCCGTCCTCCGATGTGCTTCCTCCCTTATCTTCTTCGTGGCATCTAATTGCCCACGAAGATGGGCGATGTCCGCCACCATCTCTACGAAGAGCTCTTCGAACTCCGAGGAGTAGCCCAAGAGCTCCTTCGCAACGCATTTTGGAACGCCGTCCATGTCCAAGACGGCTCCGCTATAACCATCCTTGATGGTTCAGAACCGAACCATACACCCACCTGCAATCATTTTTCGTTCGGCACCACCACCGAACGCTCCCAACCCCTCCTCGGAAGCATCCAAATCCCTACGGATTTTCTCCAGATGCCTCCCGGCTGGACCCAATTTAGTCCCTGCTTTCCGCACCTTTTTCACAACCCCCATTTTCCCACTTTAGGAGGCACCCTCGCTTCCGCTCACCCCCGACCTACCCGGAGGTACCTTTTGTGGTACCTTCACGGTCTCCTTTACCTCCTTCTCCACTGGAACCGCTGCTCCTCCAGCGGTCTTCTTCTTAATTTGGGGAGGGGACCTCAAGACGTGCTCCTCCTCCCCCGACGTCGTAGCGTCCATTGCCGACGACGGCACCGCGGAACCGACTTAAAGAGGGATGTGCGCCCTCTTCCGCTGTTACGACTGAATGCAAAGCTGGTCAATAAAATGCTAATATGACAACCCCGTTACTTTGACATCTTGCTTCTTACCATATTTTGCGCACCCTCATTTTCCCTCGCTTTTTCTTTGACTTTTTCGTAAACGGACGTGCCGCTGCAGCGATTTTGACAACGTTCGTATAATTTGGTTTTAATTTAAATTCTCTCAACATTTTGGCATCCCTTGCGGGGAACCTTTCCCTGCACATTGGAAATAATAAAAAGTAAGGCAGCAGCAGTCCAGGCACGTTCTACACTTCGAAGAAACTTAACCTCAAATACGGAAGATTACGAAGCAATGGGTGAGCTCAACGATGGTATCGACGAGCTTTCAGATATCGGCAATGACAGTTTTAATCAATCTGCCACGTTTCGCTCAGTTACAGCAAGTGCACCACTCACAATTCTTCCAAAAATCGAGTTGCCAAAGTTCGATGGGTCTTTTGAAAAGTGGCTAAGCTTTAAGGACATGTTCGCCACGTGCGTGGTCAAAGATACGGCACTCCCCAACGTGCAACGAATGCACTATCTCAAAAGCAGCGTACAGGGCGAGCCGGAGGTTATGCTCCGGAGTTTTTCGGTTATAGACGCTAATTTTATAATCGCGTGGGACCTATTATAACACTACTCCAACAAAGGTATGACAACACACGACGACTTGTGAAGTCATACTTGCGAAACATTGTCAAGTTGGCGGCAATGCCCACAGAATCCGAAACGAGTCTGCGAAAACTGTTGGACACCGTGACTGAGTCAATGCGTGCGTTATAACAGTTTGGCCGTCCAACAGCTCAGTGGGATGATTGGCTAATTTTTCTAATCACCGAAAAGCTCGATTCTGCCACAGTTAAAGAATGGAAGATGAGTCTTGGTAGTCCAAGTGAGCTGCCTGCTTACAGCGATTTAGTCTCGTTTCTAGAAAAACGCATTCTTGGTTTGGAAGCAGTGGGTGCAGCTGCCAAGAATAAATCGAAAGATTTTTCACAAAAATCACCACACAATCAAGCTGTGCGAAGTCATCAAACGAGCTTTGGCCGATGCTCATGCTGTTCGGGTAAGCATACGCTCATGTACTGCCCGGATTTCCGTAAGAAAACATCTTCAGCAAAATTAGATCTGGTTCATAAGGCAAAACTTTGCAAAAATTGTCTAAAACCAGGCCACACTCTTGACGAGTGCTCATCTACTTATACATGCCAAAGATGCATGCAAAAACATCATACACTGTTGCATGACAGTCTTTCTACGCAACCCAACAAGGTTGCTACTCATCATACGCGTTCCGATTATTTAATACAAACACCAAACACAAATGATCTCACATCTGTTCTGCTTGCAACTGCGGTTATTGGAATACGCTCTCCCACAGGGCATGAACTCCAACTGCGGGCGCTTCTGGACAATGAATCACAGGCATCTTTCATCAGCGAGTTTGCAGTTCAACAACTACACCTTCGCAGAGCCCGTCTTCAAGTACCCATCACCGGTATAGGCGGCTGCCGTGTAGGTGAGTCTAATGGCGTAGTTCATTTCTCATTACATTCACTTACAGAACCCGAGTTCAACATCGATTGTTCGGCTGTGGTCCTGCCCCGCTTGGGGCATCTCATGCCGTTAAAACGTGTCGATCCAAAACCATATTCGGAATTTCTCGATCTGCCATTAGCCGATCCAAACTTCTTCGAACCAGGGTCGGCGCAGACCTCTACGGTCTCCTTTTGCGCAACGACGTCAAACGCTCTGCCGTCAACAAAGTTACCGCACAGAATACTCACTTAGGATGGGTAATCTACGGGCGTCTGCCCCACACATCTACACTACTCCTGGCCACCACGTTTTGCGCTACAGCCACTACTGAGCTCAACAATTTGGTTCAGCCACTGTGGAAGTTCAATGAATGTGAGGACATGGAAGGCTCATCCTCAATGACGCAAGACGAAATTTACTGCGAGAAGCTATTTGAGCGTACAGTGTGTCGCGATCTTTCCGGGCGCTATCACGTTCAATATCCCTTTAAGGAGTCCTGTGACCTTGCTGCTCTATCCGATTCTAAATCAAATGCCCTTCGACTATTCGCATACCAACAAGCGCGCCTTCAAAACAATGCCACACTGAATGAAATGTATACAGCGTTTATGGCTGAGTACAGAAATCTTGGTCATATGGATCCAGTCCCATCTGACGATTTTGCGCATCCAGTATGTTACATTCCTCATCATGGTGTGTACAAAAAAGGTAGCACTACGACGAAGCTTCGCACTGTATTTAATGCTTCAAGGAAATACAAAGGTGGCGTTTCTCTAAACGACTGTCTTCATGTTGGACCCAAGCTGCAGAGCTACTTAATCTCCATCATATTAAATTGGCGAATGCATCGAGTTGCGTTCATAGCGGACATTGAAAAATGTTATCGCCAGATTTTAGTCAGCAGACCTGATGCTGATATGCAGCGGATTGTCTGGCGTGACGAGCAGGGCAAGCCAGCCATTTACCGGTTGCTCACTGTTACTTACGGCTTAAATTGCTCGCCCTATCTCACCATTAAGGTTCTGCACACGCTTGGTACGGATGAAGAACACGATTTTCCGGCAGCATCAAAAATATTAACGGAGTCGTTTTACATGGATGATTGCCTGCATGGTGCCGCAACCGTGGAAGACGCTCTGAATATTCAACGCCAGCTACAACAGCTTTTGCAGCGCGGCGGATTCAACCTTCGGAAGTGGATGTCCAACTCTACTGAATTTATGCGTCATCTGTACACTGAAGACGAAAACCTTGGGCTGTCCCGCAACTTAAATCTTGATAGCGAAACAAACGCTCTAGGAATTTATTGGCTGTGCGACACTGACAGCCTCGGTTACAAGACAAACGTAACACCAATCATTGGAGACATCACAAAGAGGCAGCAATTGTGCGATGTGGCCAAAATCTATGACCCGCCGGGTCTACTAGCACCTGTCGTAGTTAAAGGTAAAGCTATTTGTCAGCAGCTGTGGTTATCGGGTGTCGATTGGGGCGATCCCATTCCTGATCCACTTCAACAAGAATGGCGACGCTTTAGAGACGAAATGCCTCAAATCAGAGAACTCAAAGTACCCAGGTGGGTTGGAGCTGAGCCCAGTGTATCCAGTTACCAACTGCATGTATTTTCTGATGCCTCTACTGTGGTATATGCTGCTGTCGCGTACCTTCGTGTGGAAACTTCAGGTAATGATGTAAAAATATCAATTCTAACCGCTAAGACTAAGGTGGCTGCTCTACTCGCAGCGAAAGTAGCCGCTAAAGTGCTGTCAACACTGCAACTACCAGCGATTCGACTTTACTGTTGGTCGGATTCCAAAACCACGCTCAGCTGTATTCGATCAAATCCTGGTAAACACAACCAATACATCAGCAATCGTGTAATTCAAATCCAAGAGTTAACACTAATCAACGCTTGGAAGTATGTACCTACTACAACGAACCCAGCCTACATTGCATCCCGGGGTATTTTCCCGTCTCAGCTCGCAGGGTTGTCGCTGTGGTGGCGGGGACTTCCGTGGCTAAATCGTCACTCAATCACCTGGCCTGAACAACACAACGGTTCGACAGATCCAGACGAAGAATTAGTTCTCTCCCTAGTGACGATTCCGGAAGAGTCCAAACCAACCATGCTCATGACATTGCTTCAAAAATACTCGAATCTCAACAAGCTATTGGCAGTAACATCTTGGTGTCAGCGTTTCCTTGCCGCACTGATGAAGCGACCCCATGAAACAACTCTATGGTGCACTGTGACTGAAAGAACCGCGGCCTTGCAATTCTGGATAAGGTATGTTCAGCAGATTAATTTCGCTAATGAGATCTCCTGTCTTCGTTCTAGCAAACCGATTTGCCAGAAGAGCAAGCTCCTCAAATTGAACCCAGTTTTGGATGACGATGGAAAATTGCGTTTAAACGGGCGGTTGAAGAACGCAAACATGCCTTTCTATGAACAGTTTCCATGCTTGTTACCGAAACAGGATCCTCTGTGCACGTTACTGATCAGTCAAGCGCATGACTATACGTTGCATGGCGGCGTTCAATCGACTCTCAACTTTATAAGAAGAAGATACTGGATTATTGACGCTCGTTCGTCAATCAGACGATTCATTCATCGTTGTATAAAATGTTTTCGTCACCGAGTTGTTCCCTCGACCCAAATCATGGGAAGTCTTCCCACGCATCGCTGCAACGCAGCAAAACCTTTTAGTCATTGTGGTCTCGTTTACGGTGGACCGTACCAAATTCGCAGCGCGAAAGGCAGAGGCCATCACAGTTACAAGGGCTATGTTGCCCTATTCGTATGCTTCAGCACCCGAGCAATTCATCTGGAGCTGGTTAGCGACTTGAGCACTGCAGCGTTTCTTGCAGCCCTTCGAAGATTCTTTGCACACCGTGGATTCGGACATATACAGCGACTGTGCTACAACGTTCGTAAGAGCCGATGCGGAACTAAAAGCAGATCTGGCCAGCTTTCGACAACAGCTTGAGGCGGCAGCACGGTACGTGCCAACTTGGGGAGTAACATGGCATTTCATACCACCTGGATCTCCAAATTTCGGAGGCATCTGGGAGGCGGGTATAAAAAGCACGAAACACCATTTAAAGCGCATAATTGGCAGCGCGAAGATAACCTTTGAAGAATTTTGTACTCTTTTAAAGCAAGTGGAAGCAGTGCTTAACTCGAGGCCGATCTCGGCACTAACAGAAGACGCAACGGACTTAGCTGCGTTGACCCCTGGCCATTTTTTTGGTGGGCGGTCCGTTAGACGCTACTCCCGAACCAAGTTTACTTGATGTTAATCCAAATCGACTCAAAAGGTGGAAACAGCTTCAACAAATGCAGCAACATTTCTGGGCCCGATGGAGTTGTGAGTACTTGCGAGAACTACAAGTAAGACGCAAATGGCATCAAACTAGCACCAATCTATCACCCGGAGACTTGGTCTTAATACGCGACGAGCGCGCTCCTCCCACTCAGTGAACGTTGGGTCGTATAATAGACGTGCATCCAGGAACTGACGACGTTGTCAGAGTGGCAACCATTCGTACGCCAACTTCCATTATCAACCGAGCCATATCAAAGTTAGTACTGCTGCCTATGGAGGGCAACTGATGTCTTTACGGTGGGCGAATGCAAAGCTGGTCAATAAAATGCTAATATGGCAACCCCGTTATTTTGACATTTTGCTTCTTACCATATTTTGCGCACATTCATTTTCCCTCTCTTTTTCTTTGACTTTTTCGTGAACGGACGTGCCGCTGCAGCGATTTTGACAACGTTCGTTTAATTTGGTTTTAATTTAAATTCTCTCAACATCCGCATACCGTCTAATTTGGGCATCGCCCAACGCTTCACCACCTAGGTGGCCGAATTCGCCGGATAAAGCCTCCCGATTCCCTTTTTGGGCCTTGGCGGACGGAACGCTGTTCCTCGAACAAGGACGGATCGACGCAAGTGGAGCTAACGCCGGGCTCGACCGTAGGCAAAAGCGCAACACGCTCTGGTCGCAGTACCTGCACAAGGTATTCAACCTTGGCGCAGTACTGTACCCACACACAAAAACGGACGCCCTTTTTAGGAGTAGAGTGTATAGTGGCACTCACTAGAGTGTCCAACAAGAATACCGTACGGCACTCACTCAAGCGTCCAATAAATTACAGCAAGCTGTACGATAACACGTACAGCCACGCAAAAAATTGGGGTCACCTGAAAAACGGTATCACGCACCGGTATTCACACGCGAATGTACACGCAAATCACCGCTCAGCACACGACACGTCCGCACTATTAATCATTTAGACTGAGAATGCATGAGTAGATAGGGACAACAACATCCACTGTTTTTTACGTGAGTACCTGCTGGTGACAGCTTAAACCCACGATACCCAAAGGTACACGGATCAAAATCAATCGTTGATGATCAGGACCCAACACACTAGCCGCCTTGGTGGGCTCGAGGCCTACCCATACCTCCGCCGTTCTACGGATCCCGGCACCCGGCTGCAATGCAACTCCTCGGCCAAAACCCTGCCCGCGCTTTAGGACTTAACCACAGCCACCACGAAAACTTCCCCGAAGCGCCGTTCCCAAAGAACAGGTAAGAGCGAACTCAGAGGGCTCCTGTTCCCCGTGGTACCGAGTTATGGTCTTCGGTGAGACATCGTTCCCGAAAACACTGACATTTGAGCACCCATACTACTGAAGCACTGGTGGACCTATATTTTATTCGCCTTTTACGACAGGCATACCTTACCTCGGGCATATTCTATTCCCTGCACCGCTGGGGGGAGTAGGTAGGGACAACGTCCGATTGTTTTTACGTGGGTACCCACCGGCGACGGCCCGACACCACGGTGCTCAAAAGCACAGTGGATCAAAACAATGCGTTGATCAGCGCCCCAAAAATGCAAAAAGCACTTAAGGTACCCATTGGTAGTGTGGAATGGACACATTAACCACCTTGGTAGGGTTCGAGGTCTATCTAACACTCTGCTGTTCTATGGGTCCCGGCACCCGGTTGCAATGCAACTCCACATCGAGCCAAAAGGCTCTACCCGCATTTAGGTGTTACACCAAAGCCACCACGACACTCCGCGAAGGGCCCCTGTTCCCCGTGGTACCAGACTTAAGTCTGCGGTCAGACCTCGTAGCCGAGACTCCTACCAGTTGAGCTTCCATACAGCCCTGGACTGATGGTCATTCCCCACACCAAAAAACCCCAATCCAACAACGGAACACACAGAAAAGAATAGCTAAAAACGAATCAACTGAACGCCTTAAATTCCGTCGCCGCCTAAAAACCTAACGCGCGTATTGCCCTAACATTTCGACATTCCAACGGTTGGCAATCACACCACTCACATCATACCGTCCATCAGTCCAACTAATCCCTACACCCACAAGGTCCCTAATGTCTGAGTACATCGGGCATTCGCAGAAGACATGCACCCAGTCCTCTCTTGTCGACCCTTTAACACATTCCTCACTTGTAGACAAGCGCCTCTCATGCAAATACGCATTAAGAGGCCCCTATCCTGTAAGGAGGAATCCTAGGCTGAGGGAAAATCCAAAATCAGGATTTTCCCGACATAGGAAACATCGCCAATGTACTCGTATGTCACGCGACCTTTGGAGCTATTGTCCCAACGGTTTCGCCACCCACGAAGCATCAGATGACGCTTGCCAACAGACCTTAACGCCGATTCGTACCATATAGCGGCACCATAAGTGGCACAGGCCACAAATAGGCCCCCGATATACGGTGCGAACCGCAAGTCGGCTAAGGCCCCAGTCACATCTGACCACGCGACGAATTTGCCCAACAATTGCCTGCAGCCACTCCCTCAACAACACTAAGTGTGGAGCAAAACACATCCTTTCACGCATGGTTAACCCTAGGTATTTGACTTGCGTCACATACCTAATGTTAACCCCATTCAAACGTACAATCGGTGGACGACTCGGCGACAATCTGCCCTTAAGCAGCATTGTCACCGTTTTGTCCATCGATATGTCCACTCCCGCATCTACCCCCCAATGGTGGGTAAATGTAAAGAGCTGCCCACCCCCTCGCTGCAGTCCCTCACGTGACCGACCCTCCACCAAAATTAGAAGATCGTCCGCATACGCTCCGCATTTGCAGAGTGGTTCTAACTGCCGAAGCAGGGAGTCCCTCATGAGGTTCCAAATGAAGAGACCACAGATGGATCCCTGCGGACAGCCTTGAGCCACCCCAATCTCCACACTTCCGCCGACACCTACTATGGATGCTTTTGTGTCCGAAAAATAACTACGCCATAGACTAATTTCCGGACAACCAAGCTCATCTAGCCGTTGTAACAACCGGTCCCAGCGCAAGTAATCAAATGCCGCCTTGAAGTCAATGAACATGCCAGGGACATATTTATTGACGTTTTCCCTAACTGCATTCTGAACATACAACATACGCATCTTCTACACTACGTCCTTTCCTAAGCCCATACTGCGTATCCGTCCTAACACCCCGAGTAAGCTCCTGAAACCGCTCAAGAACTTTTCCAAGTACCGGAAGGAGGCTGATACCAAGACAAGATCGAGGATCGCTCCTGATCTTATAGGGGACTTCAAGAGTACAACGACCCTAGCAACTTTCCACTCACGTGGAAAATATCCCTCCCATATGCATTTATCATAAATGGCCTCCAAGTATTCCGGAATGAACTTCCACAAGCATTTGCACATCTCTCCGTTCAAACCATCGAAACCTGGAGACCTTTTAGACCTGACCAGGCCAAACGCATAATCCAACTCCCCAACGTCTAGTGGAGGAACAGGCACCTCTTGTGCAGGAGGAACCTGAACCTCAGTCCTGGGAAAGAACTCGCCTAACAGAACATTGGCGCACTCTCTCCACGTCGATAACACAGTGTTACCTACCCGAAGAGAGATAGCCATCTCGTTTCGACGACCGCGACAGATCCTAAAGATCTGTCCAATTCCTCACACTCATTCAGCGGTATACCCAATTCCGCTTATCTAACAGCATGTCCATATCGGTTCCAGTCGGTACATAAGGTACGCCATCGCCTCAATGGACTCACACATTCCAACTGCGGGGTACGAGGAGCAACCATAATTTGTATTAAACTATGGTCACTAATTCCCCGACCCCCCCTAACGCTCCATTTACACTCGAACCTGCTCGCTGCTGCCTCATTCATGAGCGCCATGTCGATGTCACTCACACCTCTAGGCCCCTCAAACGTATACTATTCACTAATTCACTCGGTTCATTCACAATGTGGAGGCTATTCGCCACCACCCTTTCACTCATAACCTCACCCTGATCGTGGCTCCGATATCCAGCAGTATGCCTAGATTCCTTGCTGAACTACATCGGGGAGGTCGCGTTCGCATCAAGACACACGATGGCAGGAATGCTTCTCTCACTTTAGGGCTCTATGGCTCTAGAGGCTCGCCACACTTGCAACACAAGCTGGCGACATTCATTCTGCCGAATTCCCCCCCGACACACACACACACTCCCACTATGATGAGTCAACTACTACACAAGAGTAGCTTGGCTCACACACAGCTATTGCGGCATTGACTCCAAGGTCAGTAAAGACTCTGAAGCCCCCAGGAAGACCTCTCACCAAACCATTGGTGGAGTTTGGTTCCTGGAGCAAGGCAATGCCGCTTCCCCCCTCCAACATACACGCCCCCAATTCACACATCACGGCATAAGCCCCCTGACAGTTCAGTTGATATAGTTCAACCATCAATGTCTAGCGAGCGCACGGGCAACAATGGCACAGTACACCGGGCACACAGTGGACATCATCAGATGTCCGGCTGGCTTGCCCTTAAATGCACAGTTGCTACAATGCGGGGCATTGCCATAACCTGCACTCCTGTGCCCTTCTTGCCCGCACCTTCGGCAGACATCCTTCTTGGCCCTGCACTCTGCCACCTTATGTCGAACCCCATGCATCGGAAACAGGTGGGCGTCAGTTGGTCCGGCCGTACCCGGAAGGAGAACCACTTAATGTAGCAACGCCCGACCTCCAAGAGGGCGGACATTAACATGTCCGTACCCTCAAAGACCACGTTCGTTACCCCAACCGGGCTAACCTTCTAAGGACGGCTGACCATCCTCACGTCCTTCTCCAAGCACCCAGGGCTGAACTCCTTCAGGCTCAATCGGAAAAGCTCCCCCATGAACTCATCAGGGGAGATCTCCGTGTGGACCCCCTGGACCAGAACCCTGGGTCCCAGCTTCCAACGTACGCTCACATCGAGCCCCACCTCGGAAAACTTGACATTCTTCGCCAAGTATACCTCTCAGCTACGGATGGGGTGCGAATAATCGCACCTCCGTCCTTTAACGGGTGCACCTCGTGCACTCTTACCCCCATGGAAGGCCCTACCCCTTCACTATCTTCTTGATCACCTCCTTGGACGAGTGGGGGGGTTACCTCTCACTACAACCGGCCAAGCATCAACAGGCGCAGGCGCCTGAAGTGCCGGCATCGTCGCTGCACCAGCCAGCGCAGCTTCAGCCGTCTTCCGAAGTGCTTCCTCCCTTAGCTTCTTCGTGGCAATGAGATGCGATCTCCGCCACCATCTCTAAGAAGAGCTCTTCGAACTCCGAGGTGTAGCCCAAGAGCTCCTTCGCCGAGCATTTTGATACACCGTCCATGTTCAGGACGGCTCCGCTATAACCATCCTTGATGGTTCGGAACCGCCCCATAACTTCGCCCGCAATCTTTTTCCGTTCGGCACCACCACCGAACGCTCCCAACCCCTCCTGGAAAGCATCCAAATCCCTACGGATTTTGTCCAGATTCCTCCCGGCTGGACCCTATTTAGTCCCTGCCTTCCGCCCTCGCTTCCGCTTACCCCCGACTTGCCTTCAGGTAACTTACTTACTGCCCCTCCAGCGGTCTTCTTCTTGATACGGGGAGGGGACCGCAACATGACCTCCTCCTCCCTCGACGTCAATGGACGACACATTGCCGACGATGGCACCGCGGAACTGACTGAAAGAGGGGTGTTCGCGCTCTTCCGTATACCGTCTAATTTGGGTATATCCCAACGACCCTCCCACCTAGGTTGCCGAATTCGCCGGATAAAGGCCTCCCGAGAAACAGCAAAAAATAAATCACTTTTAGGCGACGGCAACTACTGCACGGCAGGGATGAGCCCCGCACAGGCACGCACACAGCGGCTGCACCTATCGGCGAGCCAAAGCAAAGCGCGAGGGCGTAGCCCACAGCGCCAACCAAAGGTCTGGCAAAGGTCACCACCAATGCCGTGGCGGACGGAACACTGTTCCCCGATCAAGGACGGGTCGACCCAAGTGGAGCTAACGCCAGGCCCGACCGTAGGCAAGAACGCAACAAGCTCTGATCGCAGCACTTACACAAGGTGGTTGCGGTTGGACGTGATGGAACTGTTTTGAACACAGGTTTTAAAGGAGGAGTCGTACGATATTTAGAAGAAAGTCTTCAAAAACCCTTACAATGGTTCATCTGCTAATTACACGCCAATGAACTACCGCTTAGACATTTGTTTGAATACATTGATGGTTCTACGTCTGAAAGCTTTAACGGTGAAATAGAGAAAAAATTGAAGGATTGTGAGAAGCTTTCTTTCGTCAATTATAAACCAATTATATTCACACTAGCAGATATATCCAGTGAAAAAGATTTAAGTACGGATCAAAAATACCTATTTGATATTTGTAGTGCTATTATAAGTGGCAGCTTAGACAGCTTAAAAAAGAAAAACCCCAGAAAAATTGTTATTCCAGATGGCTTACTATAGCAAATAGAATTTAAAGATTGTATGTATCAACAAGTCATCCTTCAGAAAATCTTATGATGCTAGTTCATTTTATTGTGAAAGTTTATGCACCAATGTGGTTTGAAATAAAAACTAAACCAAGTTCCATATATGGGTGAAAGAACTTACATTCAACTATAATCCGATTGAGATATCTACCAGAAAACCTAAAAAAGATAGTGGACTCTGTAATTCAAAGAAATGGTTTTTTCGGACATCCGGAGAACAAGTTTGTTGGCACCTTTGGTTGATGAAAGAATGGACGTAAAGGTTTTGACGTTAGAAAAAATAATTAAGAGTAGAGAAACACCCGGTGTTAGCATAAGATTTTTTAAAATACCAAAATTTAATTTTAGTGCAAAAGGCTACACGAAAATGGTTAACTGGAATGAGGTTACACTTACTGAGAGACCACTCGTAATGAAAATAAGCACAGATGTACATAATGAATGCAAACAATCACCCCAAAAAGAAGATGCACTAATTTTGTCTACGGTAAAAAAATACCCATGCCACAGAAAGTTGTGTTAAACTGGTAACTGAATCATCAACTGCTGTTTGTGGAGAAACTAGTAAAGATGGATTTATTAGAGTGCGATTGGAATCTCGTAAAAAAAAAAAATAAAAAATAATTGGCGCGTACACTTCTGTTAGGTGCTTGGCCGAGCTCCTCCTCCTATTTGTGGTGTGCGTGTTAATGTTGTTCCACAAATGGAGGGACCTACAGCTTCAAGCCGAATCCGAACGGCAGATAATTTTATGAGACACTTTTTCATGGCAGAAATACACTCGGAGGTTTGCCATTGCCTGCCGAGGGGGCAGGCTCGTAAAGTCATGCCAAAATTTAACTCTATAAAAGATTACAGTGTTTGTAAAAATTAATTTTAATGCTTAAAAATGAAATTTGATACAATTTGAAATGAATTTGAATAAAAGAAATGTTTGAAGTGCTATATTTTGTTACACTTATTCCTTTTTTGATAAATATGTAGGAATTGTTATTAATCTCTCTACTATGATATAAAGGTTCTTGGTATTGAATGGCAGTTGAATTTTCATATTTTTCAATATATTTCGCTAAATATTGAAAATAGACGAAAATGTCGTTTGTAGAGTTTTTCGCACATAAATAGCTTAACAAGGTTGGTATAGAATTTTTCTTGTAATATGAACACAATCGAAGTTCTTTGCAACTATGTCAGAATTTTACTCATTTGAAAGAATTTTGAAGGACGTGTGGCAGTATTCGCTCTCAAAATTTTGACATGATCCATATAAACATTTGATGGTCTTTATATGAGGCAACTTTCCCGCATAGGCAGAAATAAAAATAAAAAAAAAATATTCTCATTACAACTTTCGATCCACCTTAATGTACATACATGTTATTTGATAAAACTTAAACGCGGAAACTGTTCGGGTACGTTCACATGAATCACATGTGAGCACATTTTCTTTGACGCATATATGATTCATAAAACGTATAGCGTTGAGCTTGGTCGCGTACGATCGTGAATCACATGTGAGCAATTTGGTTTTTGTTGTTTTTGTATAAATCATTTTTTCTAACATCTTTCAAAAGCCCATATTGAAAAAATTCAGTGAACGTGGAGCGTTTCAGTGACGTCGTCATATGGGGCCAGGGAACCTAATAAAAACAATATTCCACATCGCTCATATTAATTCATTCACTATAACTCTATTCCGTCTAACGTATAACTCTTTTCGTCACTTGAAAAGCGGTATTACGTACCGGTATTCACCCGCGAATGTACACGCAAAGAGAGATCCCAAAAAATCGCAAATCACCGCTTAGCACACGACACGTCCGCACTATTCACCAGGCAGACTGAGAATGAATGAGTAAATTGGCACAGCGTCCGATTGTTTTTACGTGGGTAACCACCGGCGACGGCCCGACACCACGGTGCTCAAAAGCACAACGGATCAAAACAATGCGTTGATCAGCGCCCCAAAAATGCAAAAGGCACTTAAGGTACCTATTGGTATTGGCGAATGGACACACTAACCACCTTGGTAGGGTTCGAGGTCTATCTAACCCTCCCCCGTTCTATGGGTCCCGATACCCGGTTGCAATGCAACTCCACATCGAGCCAAAAGACTCTACCCGCATTTAGGTGTTGAACCACAGCCACCACGATACTTCCTGAGGGGCCCACCTCCGAGGGCCCCTGTTCCCCGTGGTACTATATTTAAGTCTCCGGTCAGACCTCGTAGGCGAGACTACTACCAGTTGAACTTCCATACAGCTCTGGAATGGCTGCGATTCCCCACACCTAAACCCCAATCCCACAACAGAACACGCAGACAAGAATATCTAAAAACTAATCAACTGAACGCCTTAAACTCCGTCGCCGCCTAAAAACTTCAGGCGCATATTGCCCTATTATTTCGACATTCCGACGGTTGGCAATCACACCACTCACATCATACCGTCCATCAGTCCAACTAATCCCTACACGCACCAGATCGCTAATGTCGGAGTACATCGGGCATTCACAGAGGACGTGCACCCAGGCCTCTTTTGCCGACCCACAAGCACATTTCTCACTTGTAGACAAGCGTATCTCATGCAAATACGCATTAAGAGGCCCATGTCCTGTAAGGAGGAAACCTAGGCTGAGGGAAAATCCAAAATCAGGATTTTCCCGACAAAGGAAACATCGCTAATGTACTCGTATGTCACCCGGCCTTTGGAACTATTGTCCCAGCGGTCTTACCACCTACGAAGCATACCCTCATTCAACAACCTTTTGCATTCTAAATACCTACATCACTGTCGGATAACTGTGGATCCTGCGGCAGCGGCATACATAGCCTCCTTCTCAACCTGAAGGCAACAGCACTCTGTATGACTTACAGGTCAAGAGGAGGCGCACCCATCAATACTTGCCACGCATCTGTACTTACTGTACAGGCATTCAGGCAAGCAGCATATTGCGCTGGTACGCCATCAGATGACGTTGGCCACCAGTCGTTAACGCCGATTCGTACCATGCAGCAGCCCCGAAGTGGTACAGGCCACAAACAGGCCCCGATATATGGTGCGAACCGCACGTCGACTAAGACCCCAGTCACATCTGAGAGCGCGACGAAATTGCCCGACAATTGCCTGCAGCCGCTCCCTCAATAACACTTAGTGTGGAGTAAAACACATCATTTAACTCATTGTCAACCCTAGGTATTTGACTTGCGTCTTATATCTGATATTTACCCCATTCAAACGGACAATCGGTGGACGACTCGGAGACAATCTACCCTTAAGCAGCATTGCCCATCGATATGTCTACCCCCACATCTACCCCCCAATTTTGGGTAATTGTAAGGATGTGCCAACCCACTCCCTCCAGTTCCTCACGTGACCGACCCTCCTCCAAAATGGGAAGGTCGACCGTATACGCACAGCATTTACAGAGTGGTTCTAACTGCGGAAGTAGGGATTCCATCATGAGATTCCAAATGAATGGACCACAAATGGATCCCTGCGGAGAGCAGCGAGTCACCCCAATCTCCACACTTCCGCCAACACCTTCTATGGATGCTTTTCTGTCCGAAAAGTAACTCCGCCATAGAGTTATTTTCGGACAGCTAAGTTCCTCTAGTCGTTATAATACGCGGTCCTAGCGCAAGTAATCAAAGGCCCCTTGAAGTCCATAAGCATGCCAAGGACATATTTGTTGACATTTCCCTAACTACACTCTGAACATACATACACGCATCTTCTACACTACGTCCTTTCCTAAAACCATGCTGCCTATCAGACCTATTACTCCGAATTAGCTCCTAAAGCCGCTCAACCACGACCCTTTCCAGCAGTTTTCCAAGTACTAGAAGGAGGCTGAAACCACGATAAGATTGAGGATTGCTCCTGATCTTATCGGGCGACTTCATATATCAGAAATGGCTTCCAGATATTCCGGAATGAATTTCCACAAGAATTTGCACATCTCTCCGTTCAAATCATCGAAACCTGGAGACCTTTTATACCTGACCAGGCCAAACGCATAATCCAACTCCCCAACGTCTAGTGGAGGAACAGGCACCTCGTGTGCAGAAGGAGCCTGGACCTCAGCCCTGGGAAAGAACTCGCCTAACAGACCTTTGGCGCACTCTCTCCACGTCGATAATACGGTGTCACCTACGCGAAGACCCCGACAGATCCTATAAACTTGTCCCCAAGGGTCATCCCTACTTTCCACCCCCCAAATCTCCTGCACTCTTCCTCCTTAACTCTCACTAGCATCTTCTTATATTCACTCATCCCTACACTAAATTGATACTTGAACTGGGACAAATTCTCCGAATAGGTCCGCCTCGCGCGTTGAAACATCCGCCTCAAGCCGACTTACAGACACTTGCATCAAAATATCATTATATATCTTATGTCTTACATGGGTTCCATTGGTTATATTATGGCTAGAAGTGGGATAAAAGAAGCTCTTTCTACCATATATGCTGAAAATACAATTGATCACATAGCATCTGGACATGCGTATGCTAGAGCTGTACGTGCTCATACGTTATTACAGGAAGCGGTAACACAATTGATTTTTGAACATCTTATGGAACACAATACAGGTTTAGCAAATATACTGAATGATGAAGATAACTCTATGATTTGAGAAATCTTCAACTACGCTGAAATAACTGAAAGCCACGGATTTCAAACGCTTACAACAATTTTTGAAAATAAATTACTTGAGCTTGAAAATACAAAATAAAACTTCAAAGCTATGGATTTTTTATTTTCGAATGGTTACAATATTGAAGGACTTCATTGCTGCGGACCGTATGGGAGATTGGAATTTACATTTGTATAGTATTGAGCTAATGAATTAAAATTGTCAAGGAAAAATAAAATAAATTCCCTATTGGCGAAAAATAGCAAAATTTAAATTCATGACGAGATTATTCCTGTTGACCCATTACGGCTGTTTCAACGTATTTGTGTTTTTAAAAAAACCGACGAAGAACTTAAATAATATATGAATTACGAATTGGCACCATATCCAGTTGCTGCATTTGAAGATGGTGAACTGCGAAAAACAAACAAATCAACATTTTACGAATTATTTCCGGAAATTTCTATTAATTTAAAAAGAGTAGAAAATCTCTATTATGTTATTGACGGAGGGATTTTACTACATCGTTGTAAATGGTAATTAAATGGAACGTTTGCAATGATATGGGACCATTATGTAAGATATTTAAAAAATAATTATAATAGTAACACACACGTGGTATTTGATGGATATGAAAATGATAGTATTAAATCAGCCGAGCGGAATCGTCGCGCATTAAGAAATAAATGTAGAAATATTGAATTTGATGAACATACCTATGCCTTTAAAAATTGCTCAAGATAAAGTTTTGACAAATAGTAAAAATAAAATTCGCTTGATAGAAATGTTGAGAATTAAATTAGCTGACAACAATATTTTTACATGCTAAGCGGAAAGCGATGCGGATAAATTAATTGTTGAGATGCTAATTAATTTGGAATCAAAAGATGTTGTTATAGTTTCAGAAGATAACGATCCCTTAGTGGTATTAACGGCATTGGTAGATAAAGGTTGTGAAATATATTTTCTAAAACAATCCCAAGGCAAAGTTCAACAGAAGATATTCTCTTCGAAATGTTTAGAAAAATCATTACCAAATTGCTAAGAACATATTCGTTTTTTACATGCCTTTACGGGTTGTGACACTACTTCTTCGGTTTTCAATAAAGGAAAAATTAAGATTGCCAAAAATTTTGAGAAATGGATTGATTTACACGACTCAGTAAAAGTATTTAAAAATATCAATGTAGACCCCAATAATATATTGCAAGCAGGTGTATCATGTATTTTGAGTTTATATGGCGCTCCGTCTAAAACTCATGATTGAAATACATTCAGGTTCAATTCTTTTATAAAAGCAACAGCCACAAAAACGAGTGTTCTTTTGTCATCACTACCTTCAACAACTGATGCAGTGTTTGAGCACCTTAAAAGAGTGAACCTACAAATTCAGATATGGCTAGGAAATGACGTAGTTATTGAAAATTGCGGATGGAAGTATTCCAATAACATGTACATCCCAATAACAATGAATCAATTACCTGCTCCGGATAATTTATTGCAAATGTTATTTCGTAATTGCAAAAAGGAATGTGGAGATGTGTTATACTGCAGTGTATCATGTTTACAGTGCAGCGGAATACTTCACCTAATATACAGATAGATGAAGTAGAAGAAAATATTTGATGTAGACAACAATGTAATATATTTAAATAAACAGATTTTGTACTAATTTTTTTTTCTTTTCATTAGTCGTAATTAATTACCTTATTTTTTTAAATGTACACAATAGAGTGTAATTCATTTATAATTAAACTGGCCAAGAAGTCCCACTGTACATACCAGCTGTCTCTCCGCTCTCCCTCCACGTTTTTCTACCTGTTCGAGATCTCTACTGCTATTTTTATACACAGTTATCTTTCAAAAATGTTCCTACATGTCTACTCAGGTAAGATTTAACATATAAATAAAAAAAATTACTGTTTAAAGTGAAAATATATGGTCAAACATTACTTTTTTATAATAATTTGCTTAAACAATGAAAAAATGGAGTGCACAAAAAAATTTTGGGTAAACATTGCAATTTATGTTTCATGAATCATATATGATTCATATCACCGTACCGTGTCTTATACGCTCATGTATCATATATGAGCAAGTTTTCACTTGTTTTGTAACATGAAAATTTTTTGAACGCAGTAGGATATTCGCGCTTTTTGAATGGGACGTGGCAGCGAGTACTCTATACAATGCATATATAAAAATATATTTGGTGATTTGCAAAGACTTACCTAAATATGCGCTTGTAACCTTAGCTATAAAATGCAAAAATCAAAGACTTTATCTTACATATAAATAAGTTTATTAAAGTATTGTTTTAATGTTTTTCATTGAAACAAGTAAGATAAAAAGCTTTATTACAAATCTTGCACTCAGTATTTACTTGTTTGGCTTGAAGGGGACTGTCTCCAGCAGCTCTTATATCACCTATAGCATGCAGAGCATCGCTTTCGAACAAGTTATTCATCATTTCGGGGAATTTCTGTTAGTCGATGGCTACTGGTGGAATAACTTGGTTGTGTTGGAGGCCTTGCACGATATTGTTTGTTAGCTGGTTCGCCGAGCCAGGACCGAATAATTATTTCTTGAATTTGTAGTATAGTGAATGTTTTTTGAGTAATTTCATTGTATACTAAGCGTGTGTTAACAATAGCAGTCTGAAATATGAGGTCATATGCGATTTTTTCATACCACGTCATACTTTTCCTTAACGGGGAATAATAAGAACTAACCTGATCTGCTACATCTATGCCTTTCTAAGCTTCATTGTACTCAACTGTCATCTTAGGTTTTAATGTTTCGGCACCACACCAGTCAAACGTAGATACCATTTCGTTATCGTGGCAGCTAGATATCATTAGCACATCAAACTTATCGTTCCATTTGAGAACTGTGACGTAACTATTTAACTGTCCAGCTACGACTTCCCCCTTTCTCAGTTTTTTCAAAAAAACTTCTTGCGGTAAGCCCGTCTTATTCTTACGGAGCGTGCCACATAATCAGTATGACGATCTTTTAGATATTTGACCAAACTACGACTGGTGTAAAAGTTGTCAGCAATTATTAGTATTCCTTCATTTAGAAGGGGTAGACATAATTTAACAACGGCGGAATTTGCACCAGCATACACAATGTAAGACCAAGAGTAACTATTTACTGAATACATTTTATAAATTTTGATCCCATATTTGCTGGCCTTAGATGGAATATACGTTTTTATACACAATCGTCCTTTATGACTTGCCAGAGATTCGTCAACGACGATCGTATCACCTGGCATATACAGAGATCGAAATTGTGCCATAGTGATGTCAATAAATGGTTGAATTTTATATAAAATATTTTTATTATGAGGCTGATTATCCTCAAAGTGCCAACAACGTAAAATTGATGAAAACCTATTATATGACATAGATACTTCATGAAATAGTGGATTATAGTTCAATGCGTTCATTTTCCAATAATGTTCGATGGATGGTTTCTTATCAATTCCCATTAGTAATACCAATGCATAATTGTTAGTTTTGTTCACCATGAGTTCGATAATGTCATTAGAAACAAAATATTCATAAATTCGTAGGACACTAATATCGCCTTTTTTATCAGTAAGGGACTCAATGTCCTGAACACCTGGTCTTCTGATACATTTTTCTCGTCCAATAGCCAGAACATCTTCCAACCACAATAATTCAGGTTCTGTCCTAGGTTCGGGTTCTGCTGTAACTTCTACTCCATCTGAATTTTCGCCTTCCTGCAAAATTTCCTCTTCATTTTCGTTCCAACTTATGTTTTCTGACTCTCTTCCAGAGGTGTTTGAGCTATCTTCGTCACTTGTTGTAAATATTCATTACTATCGCTGAAATCCCAATCACTATCACTTTCTTCTAGCATTTCTTCTAGCATTTCTTCGATTTCTTCCGAAAATTTGGAGCCTGAAGCCATATTTTTGTATTTAGTAAACCAAGAACTTGAGCCAAAATACACGCTAAGTTGAGGCCAATTTATTTTAATTTTTCTACAACTTTGTTTACAGAATTTCTGCACCGTTCGGTTTTGTACCACCGATATCAGTTCTTGCGGTACTATGACAAATATTTCTAACGGACCTCTCACTGAAGTATGTTTTACTATGCTGCCAGACTGACGATTTTTAGTTGTAAAGTATGAACTAGATAAGCGTCAATCCAGTTTAATTTTCTAGTAAAATTTAGTCGAGGAAAGTTACAAGGCAAAATTCTACCTGTTCCTGACCTGATATCAATTAGTTTGTAAGTTCATGTAATGTACATTAGGTTGGATTAAAAACATTTTTTTTTTTAAATTTTTATTTTGGCCTATGCGGGAAAGTTGCCTCATATAAAGACAATCAAATGATTATATGGTGTCATGTCAAAATTTTCGTTCCTTCAAAATCCTTTCAAATGAGTAAAATTCTGACATTTTTTTTTTTGTCGGGACAACTAGCAAGTGCAGCACTCAGACATTAATTGTGTCCATTGGACTACACTTGGATTCCCTTTTAATTTTCTTTAAATTACCCGATCTCCGAAGAAATCTGAGTAGATCTTGTGGTGCCAAGGAGCCAAGATGGTCGCTTCTTAACACATCAGTGCCAAAGACCTCAAACCTGATTCGGGCGAAGGCGGGGCAGACACACAGGAAGTGGTCCGTCGTCTCATCCTCCTCTTCACAAGCTGGGCAGAGTACACTGTCTGAGATGCCCAACCTTTCCATGTGCTTTGCCCACAGAAAGTGGCCCGTCATCAGTCCAACCAGCCGTCTGCACTCCCCTCTGCTTAATGACAGGAGGGTTTGCGACAGTCGATCGGACATGACAGGTAACATCAGTTTTGTCCATCTGCAGCCTCTCTCAGCCTGCCAAGCTCGCTTGTGGGTAGTAGTTACCCATTTGCTAACCGTGGCCGTGATGGCCGCAGAGGGGAGTGGCAAGGCGGGCTTTGGGCCAAAGAAGTTGGCTTCAGAGCCCATCTTAGCTAAGGAGTCAGAGGTCTCGTTACCCGTGATACCCACGTGTACCGGGACCCATGTTAGCATCAGGCTATTATGTCTACCGACACAGTTCAGCCTGGATTTACAGGACTTCACTACCCCTGATGTGGTTTGAGGGCTGTCTAAGGCCTTAAGCGCTGCTTGGCTGTCACTGCAGACACAAATAGATCTGCCTCTCCATCGTTTTTCCACAACAAAGTTCATCGCTTCTTGAACTGCTCCGCTTGAAACACAGATGCATGCATTCCAAGAGCAAAGTGCAGTTTTGTCCCGCTGGATTCCACGTAGACCCCAGAGCCGGAGCCATGCTCGGTCCTGGAGCCATCCGTAAAAATGCGAAAACAGTGTTTGCCGGGCTCATTTTCTGAGTCTCCCCACAACTGAGCCTCTGGTAGCCCTACACTGTATCTCTTTTCAAGTACGACTCTTGATGGCATTGAGTCAAGGGGCATGGAGAGAATCGTTGAATCGGTGTCCATGCCTTCTCTGTGTTCCAATGCCGGACAAGGGCCGTACCAGTTCCCACTGTGTTTCAGTCTGCAGATGGCCTTCAAGGCCTCTCCTCGGATGAAAGCATCAAGTGGTGGTAAACCAATCAGAGCATCTAGTGCCGGGCCTGAAGTAGTCGGAAAAGCTCCGGTGCAACAGATGGCCACAGTGCGTTGTAGTCTCGATAAGGTCCTCCTGACTTCCACTAGGAATAGTCTACTCATCCAGACCACTGATGCATAGGTGATAATTCTCCTTATCATAGCCGTGTAGATCCATAGGACCTTGCTAGGGGAGAGACCCCACGTTTTCCCAAAGACACCTTTGCACTGCCAGAAAGCTGTCAGCGCTTTGGATGCCTTTGTCTCAACGTGTGATTTCCATAGGAGCTTACTATCGAGGACTACTCCTAGATATTTAATTTCCTTGGATAGCTGGATTGTGACTCCTTTTAGCTTTGGCAGAATGAGTCCGTCAAGCTTCCTCCTTCTGGTAAAGAGGACAATACCAGTCTTGGCGGGATTTGCCGACAGCCCTTTCGCACAGCACCAAGTGTCAATCCGATCCAGAGTTTTCTGCACTTTCCTGCAGATGTTCATAAGCGAAGAGCCTGTTGCCAAACAAGCAACATCGTCCGCATATGCTTGTGCGTAGACTCACGAATCGTTTAAGGTGGTGAGTAGAGGATCGATTAGCATGCACCAGAGTAATGGAGACAGCACACCGCCTTGGGGGCAACCTCTGTTAACCCCACATGACACCAGCAGATCTTCCTCTGCTCGCACCGAAACGATTCTTTGGGCCAGCATCGAACGAATCCAATTTACTAGCACCCGGTCTACGCCGTGCCTACTAGCAGAGTTACACATACTATCAAAAGTGGCATTATCAAACGCCCCCTCTATGTCTAAAAAGATACCCATAGCGTAGTCCCTCCTGTCGATGGCCAGCTCTACCCTAGCAACAAGGTTTTGCAGTGCCGACTCGCAGGATTTTCCACTCTGATAGGCATGCTGAAATAGAGACAGAGGGTGAGCCTTCAGCGACTTCTGACGTATGCGCAGTTCCACCAGTCGTTCGAGACTTTTCAGCATGAAAGAGGTCATGCTGATGGGTCTAAAGCTTTTGGGGCTGGTGTAGTCACCTTTCCAACCTTTGGGATGAAAGCGACCCTCACCATCCTCCAAGAGCGTGGTATGTAAGCCAGTGCCAGGCATGCCGAGAAGATTTTCTTCAGGGCTGCTGTCACGAACTCTGCACCCTCCTTCAGCATGGCAGGAAATATGCCATCTGGTCCGGGCGACTTGTAGTCGCCAACAGATTTGATGGCAAATCGAATGGCGGCTTCATTCACCACAGATCTGGCAAACGAACCAGTCATGCCGAGAAGGAGTAGCAGCTCTGACAACTGCCTCTATCAATAAGGGCTGTTGCCGGCTGATGTTTATCTGATTACCAGGAAATTGAAACTCCATCAGCAAGCTGAGTGTCTCACTTTTCCGCTCCGTGAAGGAGCCATCAGATTTCCTAAGTGACCCCAGCTTTGCCGTTGGGTCCCTTTTCAGGATCCTAACCAATTTCGCCGTGTCACTCAGAGATTCAATACCGCTGCAGAATTCCCTAAATGAGGCTTTTTTCGATTCCCAAATAAGCCTCTTGAAGTTCTTCTGAACATCGCGGTATCGCTCCCAGTCCTCTGCAAGGTTAGTCTTGAGGGCCCGGTTTAGAAGTTTTCTCGACTCACGCCTCAACATCTGGAGCTCTCGATTCCACCAAGGAACGGGAGTCCGGCTCGGGAAAGGTCGAATTGGACAGGCTGACTCAGTTTCTGAGTTTCTCAACAGCCGCCTCAATGGCCTGTTCTTTTCGAGGTCTTGGTGGTGCAACGTCAAGGTCCCGCAACGCCTCCCTAAACTTCTGCCAGTCTGTTTTTCTTGGGTTTCTAGAGGGCAATGGCATTTGTGCCTCCTCGCCACACTGAAACTCAATGTACCTGTGGTCCGAGCACGAATCTTCGGCAAGGACTATCCAGTTCTTGATTGACCACCCAAGTTTTGAGTTTGATAGGGTTTGATCAATCACCTCCTGCCTTCTAGCCGTTACAAACGTTGGCTGTGAGCCCTTGTTTTGTATGTCTAGGCAGGAGGACGCGATAAATTCGAATAGTCGAGAGCCCCGTCCATTGCACTTGCTGCTGTCCCAGATTGTATGCTGGGCATTAGCATCGCAACATAGGATGAGGCCCAGACTGCGCCACTCACAGAACCTCACGAGACTAGTGGCCTTCCCGGGTGGTGACCCTTCCAGAGCATCGTAAGGAAAGTAAGCAGATGCAATCACAAACTTCGACCATCCGCGTCTACCTCTATAACACACCTCAGCCGCTACCAGGTCTTGGCAACAGAATTGCTCAAGACACGTCACAGTGAGATGGGATGATACTATAAGACCGGTCCTAGGTCTCCTAGAACTCCTGTCATATAATAACGTGGCCCCTTTCAGCGCACTTAAGCCACAGAGACGGCCCCTAAAGACCCAGGGCTCTTGCACTGCTGTTATGTGGGGTAATGTGTGCAGCTGGGAAAGCCTTCTACTTAGTAGTGCAGTAGCGGCTTTGGAATGCTGCAAGTTAATTTGCGTCACCGTCAAGGAACGATAGCTACAGGAATCGTCCGAGTCAATCATTTGGGAAAGACATGGAAGCTGGCCGTCCCAAAGAAGAGACTCAGATGGTTCCCGTACCGTGAGCCCATGATATCAACACTGGCCTCGTCCACTCGCACCACAAGAGTAGCCCCTTCCTTCCCGTCCCGGTTTTTACTCTTGGTGTACGAGACGACTCGCCAAAGCCTCGTGTTGATGCCCGGATTCTGGGCACGTAGACAGGATAGGACATCCGCCGTAGACAGGTCTGGATCCGGAATCCAGCAGATGGCCTCCCTGAGGGGTACACTCTCCTCGCTGTAGACTGCGAAGCGAGTGGTCCCCATGGGGGGCACGTTATTGACCACGGTCCTGATCCACTCGAAGTTGGCCAGAGACGCGCACGTCACCTTTATGGTGCCGTCCTTTGTCTCATAGCCCTTCGCGTTGGCTTCCGGACCGGAGGCAATAACCCGACGCATCAGTTGGCTTTTGCAGTATTTGATTTCTGCATCCGTCAGCTGATGGTCAGGCCTCAGTTTTCCAATCACAGCCACAGGTCGTGGGCCAGCAGCCTTCTCGCTATAGGATGGCTTGGCCGCACCCTTGGATGTGCTTGGGCGAAGGTCCAGCTCCCGATCCTCCACTGACGAAGATTTCGCCGGGCAGACAGCTGTGCTGGACATTTTGTCGAGGCGCCGATAGAGACGTGGCTCAGCAGAACCTTTTCCCGCCACATTGACTAGCGCCAAGACCTCGCTCGTACCTTGGGGGGTCGTGGCTCGGCCATTGGCGGCAACCGTAGGGCAGGGAGGTGTGCTGCTTTCAGCCACCGTCTTTCTCCGCTTGCCTCGAGAGCGAGACAACTTGGGAGTGCCTGTGCCCACCGTAGATTCGGTAGCTTCCGTGGGTGTCACTTCCGCTGACCGAGGTCGTTTGGAAGACACAGACGCAGAAGGGCCGGCAGAGCCACATGAGGATTTCTCCCACATGAGCTATGCCCGCCGCTTTCTTCTCTTCCTCCTTGCCGCGCTCTTCGATTTCCCTGCTTCTTTTGGAGGTCGTGCAGCCACCGAAGAGACCTCACAACTCAGGCCCTCAGAAGCAGGGAAACGTTTTTCAGACTCTGAAGGAGAGGAGATTGCGATAGCAACCCCCGTCTGCTCCAGGATGCCCTCTCGCTCGCAGAGCTGAGAGACTTGGGTAATGGTTGGGGCCTTCAGAATCCTTGCCCCTGCCGCCGAAGCGGGTGGATTGCCACTTGTGTGGATTCCACCTGGAGTAATACTACCATTGTTTTTGGTTTTTTTCGGGACTCCTCCCTAGCCAGTTTGGTTCGCGGATGGCACCCTGATTCTATGCCAACTTTGAGTCATCACACGAGTGTTGAACCCACCCCATCAGGGAAGGCCACTCTTGTGATGCCAGGGCTCCCTATCCACCACCTAGGACGCGCCCGATGGGAGATCAGGCAACTCCACAATTCTGACATAGTTGCAAAGTACTTCGATTGTGTTCATATTACAAAAAACAATTGTATACCAACCTTGTTAAGCTACTTATGTGTTAAAATATCTACCAACGAAATTTTTGTCTATTTTCAATATTTAGCGAAATATATTGAAAAATATTAAAACTTATATACCGAGCCATTGATAACGAAAATTTCACAAAAATTAGCTTGGTGTCAACATTAAACTTTTTTACATTCTTTTAAATACAAATCAAACACACTTTTTTGAATATCGAATCATTGAAAGTTTGTAAAGCTTTTATTATTAACTTTTAATTATTATGACATAGTAGAGACATCATACAAAACCACAGAAAAAACGAAGGACAGATTTCTGTGGGATAGAGGATAGTGGATAATGGAGAGATTTGTAACTAAATAATTTCACAGGCACCGTGGAAAGCTACCAAGCATTAGGGGGCTCTCACATCACTGACGCATTATCCCATGTCTGCAATAAGTGTGTTTTCAAACGCAGCCTCGTATGGCCTGTCGAATTCTTAGTTATTACAAATCTATCCTTTAGTGATAATTCTATCGACTATCCACTATCCTGTATCCACTATCCAACTGAAATCTTATATAAGATATAAAATTTAAAATAATTAGCTTGTTCTCATATAAATATTATGGCTCTACGTAGTGAATTATTATAACCAGTATTTGGACATGGACGGGTGTTGAAACCTAATGTTTTACCTAGTTACGAAAATGTAATTCTATGTTATTTGTTGATTAGTGAGAATAAGAAAAATCTATTTAAAAATCTTAGAAGTGACACTTCCGTGGTATCTCAAAATTTATTAGGTATTTGGGAATAAGCTTCGATTCCTACAATAGAGCCTCGATCAGTTGTTCGAAAAATAAAACAGTATCATGATAAATACCGTACTTTACTCAAATCGTACAAATCTAGAAAGGACCAAAATTCTTATCTATAGAAAATTCAAAATTTTAGGAAGGAAACTCAATTTCTTTTCAATATTGCATCATGTAAATCCGAGAACTTTGATTCATATAGGTGTGCAATACCAGAAAAAGTACCAATTCTTGAAAAATTATTTTTGACTGACCAGCGTAAAGTAAGGAAAATGGGAATTGGTGGCATAGACGTGAAGAATTCCATGAAGTTGAAGAAAAAAATGGAAAGAAAAAAGGAGAAAGTCAAAATAATAAAATGGATGAATCAACTTTCTCTGGTATTCCGAATAATGATAACGAAATTGTTCCTTCAGACCTATACCGGTGATATCGTCTGAACCTTTGGAGGAGATTGCAGCTGACAGATACGGTATATCAGATAGAGCTGCAGCAGCTCTCGTGACAGGTACACTTCAAGATGCTGGATTAGTAACGAAAGATGATTTAAGTAAAGTTGTTGACAGAAATAAAATAAGGCATTCCCGTACTGTACAGAGAAAAATTTTAAGTAATACTCCTTCGTTAATCTCGGGACCATTTGCGCTTTAATTTGCTGGGAGAAAGGACAAAACTTATACAATGGTTGAAGGTTGTAGAAAACTTACTATAGAGGAGCACATAAGTTTTGTAAAGAAACCGAACTCGGAGTATTTTGGGCATATTACAGTAGAAAGCGAAAAAGCAAAAATGGTGAGTATGAAAATTAAATAATTTTTGATAGAAAAAGCCACAATAACGTGGTTGCGGTTGGATGTGATGGAACTGTTTTGAACACAGGTTTTAAAGGAGGAGTAATACGATATTTAGAAGAAAGTCTTCAAAAACCCTTACAATGGTTCATCTGCCAATTACACGCCATTGAGCTACCGCTTAGACATTTGTTTGAATACATTGATGGTTCTATGTCTGAAAGCTTTAACGGTGAAATAGAGAAAAAATTTAAGGATTGTGAGAAGCTTTCTTTCGTCAATTATAAACCAATTATATTCACACTAGCAGATATATCCAGTGAAAAAGATTTAAGTACGGATCAAAAATACCTATTTGATATTTGTAGTGCTATTATAAGTGGCAGCTTAGACAGCTTAAAAAAGAAAAACCCCAGAAAAATTGTTATTCCAGATGGCTTACTATAGCAAATAGAATTTAAAGATTGTATGTATCAACAAGTCATCCTTCAGAAAATCTTATGATGCTAGTTCATTTTATTGTAAAAGTTTATGCACCAATGTGGTTTGAAATAAAAACTAAACCAAGTTCCATATATGGGAGAAAGAATTTACATTCAACTATAATCCGATTGAGATATCTACCAGAAAACCTAAAAAAGATAGTGGACTCTGTAATTCAAAGAAATGGTTTTTTCGGACATCCGGAGAACATGTTGTTGGCAACTTTGGTTGATGAAAGAATGGACGTAAAGGTTTTGACGTTAGAAAAAATGCAGAATTCTCTTGCATGTTAATTAACATTCTCTGCAGAAACTCATTTAAAACGTGCATTGGGTAAAATTTCCGGTACGTTGAGCTGTTACCTACTCGCCCACTGTTTGATGTGCACTGTAGTAGCGGCTTTGCAAAATGGAACCAGAAATGGTTCGTAGCTTAGCTAGCGCAAATTCTTAACCAAGTTTCTATTGCTGCTCTGGTGTGGATGCCTTGGCCGGCGGCGTATAAAAAATGGCTGTTCTAAAGTTTAATTTGCTTTACACGGTAACTGCGCAATTAATAATTAACATGCACAGTTACCAAAATTTACTTAAATGTAGGATAGCTAACAGAGGCGTTTTATGTTTCCAGCTATGCAATTTTGCTATTAGCAAAATTGGTGAATATACTTTGTAAGCCACACATTTATGATGATGAGACACAGTTTGATGTCAAATGTACCAGCGAAACTCTCCGAGTAGTTTCTCCCTTGTAACAAAACATTCGCAGGCACAATTACACATGCACAGTTTGAGGTGAAATGTAGTAGCACAAACACTGAGTAGCTGCTGTATGGTTTGTTGTTGCACTATTGCGCTGCGCAGATAATATTCAAATATTCAAAGTTGTGGTTTGTGTCCTCGTTGGAAAAATTTTAAATAAACACTTACCAGCTAAATAAACCATCAAAAACACAAACCAAAAGAGAAAAGGGCAACGCGTCATTTATGATGATGAGCCACAGTTTGATGTCAAATGTAGCAGCGAAACACTGTGAGAAGTTTCTCCATTGTAACAAAACATTCGCAGGCACTATTACCAGAGAATGTTAATGCAATGAGAAGGAGCAAATGTTAAATGAGCTTTTTGACGTGATAACGTCTTATAATTCGATTTAGCAGGATGCACGCACGAAAAAATGTGTCGTTGCCTTGCTCATTAGTGTTACCTTGCTCATATGTCGTTACCTTGCTCATTACTGTTACCTTGCTCATTGCCGTTACCTTGCTCATTTGTCGTTACCTTGCTCATTGCATTGAATGAACTGCAAGCGAAAACGCAGAACGAACGACAAAGCAAACAAAGCAAACGAACGGCAACGTTCGACATCTTGCTCTCTCCTACTTAAGTGAGCGTATATATGTATGTATATGCGCATATGTACATATATAAATTCACGTATTTGTATTTGCATATGCCTTCTTATTGATTATTATTAATTTGATTCACTTGAAGAATTTAAAATAAAACCAAGTTTGTTAATAATACCTGTGGTTTTAATGTTATTATTATTAATTTTTGATTATTATTAATTTGATTTACTTGAAGAATTTAAAATAAAACCAAGTTTGTTAATAATACCTGTTGTTTTAATGTTATTATTATTTTTTGACGTGATAACGTCTTATAATTCTATGTAGCCGGCTGCACGCACCAAAAAATGCGTCGTTATCTTGCTCACACGTCGTTACCTTGCTTGAACAGCATGTTATGTTATGTTATGTTATGTTATGTTATGTTATGTTATGTTATGTTATGTTATGTTATGTTATGTTATGTGATGTTATGTTATGTTATGTTATGTTATGTTATGTTATGTTATGTTATGTTATGTTATGTTATGTTATGTTATGTTATGTTATGTTATGTTATGTTATGTTATGTTATGTGATGTTATGTTATGTTATGTTATGTTATGTTATGTTATGTTATGTTATGTTATGTTATGTTATGTTATGTTATGTTATGTTATGTTATGTTATGTTATGTTATGTTTTTTTTTTTTTTTTTTTTTTCCTTGGGCTCTACGCGCTTACTGCGTTTCGAGTAATTTATTATTTCAATTAGTTTGTTTTCTAGAGCAAATATTTTCATACATATGTGCAGTATAACATTCAGATAGATTACAAGTATTTTCAATTACATAAATATTTTATAGTTTAACAAAACTAACTGAAATAAAATGCCTGCGATTGGATACAAGCAGTTAGATGGTTATTCTACTATATTACTATTATGATTAAGACATTAGGTAGGAATGTTTGAAGCATTGAAGTTTTTTAAATTATCAATTATTTTTTTGACAAATTCATTAAATGATGTTATCAAACTAGGATATTTTGAAATTTGTTTTATGTTGAATGCTGGAATATCATATTGTGCACAGAATGTTTCGTGTCTCTGTCGTGCACTGTGAAAGCGTGGGCAGTCGTGCAAAAGATGATGCATACTCTGCACAGTGAGTTGGTCACACGGGCACCAGTCTTCGTCAATGATTTTGAATCGCTTTAAGTATGCCTTGTTGAAACCATGGCCAGTAAAGAGCTGTGTCAATTCAAATGATATCCCAAAGAGTTGTCGGTATAGTTGCGCATCTTCAAGAATTGGAAAGAAAATCTTTGTGATGGAGCCAGTGGTATCGTCGGCATACTCCTGCTGCCATGACTCGAATATTTGAGAACGTATTTGCCGTATAGCATAGCTTAAGGGAAATGCAGTATATACTGGATCGACTCCTTGATTTGCTGCTTCTTTTGCCTGTTCATCTGCACGCTCGTTTCCTTCAATACCGATGTGCGATTTGACCCAGTAAAAGTCAATTCTGTGTCGCTGGCGAAGAAGGTACAGGTGCTGATGAATTGATGCAATTAAAGGATTGGGGTTGCTCCGATTTTGGATAGCTTCCAAACAAGAGCGACTGTCGCTATATATGACTAGCTTTTCAGTTTTCAATTCATTCTGAGCCCATTTAAGTGCAGTGTCAATTGCTAGAGCTTCAGCCTGGAAGACAGTGCATGTGTCATGTAATTTAAATTTACGTGACGTCCAGTCGTCATCTTGTTTATGAACGACAAAAGCTGATCCACAAGCGCCTGTTTCTAACTTGCTTCCATCGGTATAGATGTGGGTCGCATTTGCATCCATAGTATTGTCAGCTTCCTGTTGTGATGCTATACTTTCAAAACGTATAGACTGACGCTCGGAAGGATGTAGTTGATTTTTTTGTGTAGTGCGTTGTTCAAGCATGACGTTTAGTGTTTCATCATATACTCCGGATAATTTGACACGTTCGATTTGCATAGTTTCTTTTATCTTCAGATGCAGCGGTGTGAATCCTGCAAGCGCCAGAGCCGAATTAGCCGAAACTGTGTGAAAGCCTCTGATTGCTCGTATAGCGAAAGTTCTTTGGAACGAGCGAAGAAGACGGCGAATATAATTAAACTGTATAGCTTTGCCCCATATACTTGCAGCGTAAGTTATAGTTGGCTCCACAACATGCTTATAGATTGTGATAACGTTGTCTGCGTGTACACCCCATGTGGGTCTAACATATCGGCATAAGTTTTTATATACTCGCTGAGCTTTATCGACAACGTACTTAGCGTGGTTGGTGAATCTCAGTCGATCATCTATTACTACACCCAGGTACTTAATTTCTTTGACGAAGATTAGTCGATTGCCATTTAAAAATAGTTCAGCTTGTTTAGCATTACTTTTAAATGCCATAGCATATGTCTTGGTGTCGCTAAAAGTCAACTTCACATTCTTTCCCCAATTATATATTAGGCGCAAAGCATCATTAGCGTAAAGTTGCAGTTCTTTTACAGTTTTGGCGCTGACTATTAAGAGGATGTCATCTGCAAAGGCCTGAATTTCACACCCTTCAGGCAGCGGCATAGAAAGAAGCTCATCTATGATAATGTTCCAAAAAATTGGACCACATACAGACCCTTGGATACAGCCTCTAGTTGTTGCTTTTGTTGCAGTGGCGTCGGCGTAGTTTAGTGAAGCGCTGCGATCTGTAAGATAGCTTATAATAAGCCTGTAAATATTAGACGGAGTTTGCATTCGTTCTAGCTGATTTAAGAGCGCCGGCCACCAAGCGTGATCAAACGCGCCTTTAATGTCTAGAGACACACAAATTACCTGCCGCTTTTTACGCTTCTCCTTCTCAATAGTTTCAATTGCGTTACGCAAAGCATCCAAAGTTGAGGTCTGCTCTTTGAAACCGTATTGTTTTGGAGACCATAGTTGATTCGATTCAGCATGATATATAAGGCGTTTGGTAAAGAGTTTCTCTAACAGCTTTCCGAACACAGGAAGGAGTCCTATGGGGCGGTAAGATCCTAGCTCATTAGTTTCAACTTTGTTTGGCTTTGGTAAAATTTTAATGTAAGCCTTTTTCCAAATTTTTGGAAAGTAACCCACACGGAGGCATGCATTATAGAGAGCTGTGAGAAATTTGGAATATTTCTTTGTAAAAGCCAAGCATATGTCTGAGGTTAGGTTATCTAAACCTGGGGCTCTATTTGGATTCATGGTTACTAACGCTTCGAGTACTTCTTCTTCAGTGAATGGTTCATCCTTGGGTGTGTTAAGGTAATGTTTGTTTCTATTGCGACGGTGGAGGTGTTCACGCGTAGAGTCAACGGTGTCGTCAGGAAAGAAATGTTGCAGGAGAGCTTCAGCTGTGCCGGCGCTGGTGTCAGAGTATAGTCCGCTATATTGAAGCGTCATTGGAGGTCGATGTAATGGTGCATCCTTAATTAATCGATTTGTCAGTGACCAGACATTTTCTTTGCCTTGTTGGGCGCAGAATTCTCGGAAGTGCTCAGTTGATGCCTTCTTTAGTGCAGCGGCATATGTGCGTTTAGCATTGGAATGTTGCATAGCAACTGCTGTCGAAATTTGAGTATTTTTTGAGTTGTTTAGCTTATGATGAAGTTGGATGCACTTTTTCTTAAGATCCTCGAGTTCATTATTCCACCATGGATTTGCTGCTTTGCCACGTCCTCGAATTTTCATAGATGTTATGTTATGTTATGTTATGTTATGTTATGTTATGTTATGTTATGTTATGTTATGTTATGTTATGTTATGTTATGTTATGTTATGTTATGTTATGTTATGTTATGTTATGTTATGTTATGTTATGTTATGTTATGTTATGTTATGTTATGTTATGTTATGTTATGTTATGTTATGTTATGTTATGTTATGTTATGTTATGTTATGTTATGTTATGTTATGTTATGTTATGTTATGTTATGTTATGTTATGTTATGTTATGTTATGTTATGTTATGTTATGTTATGTTATGTTATGTTATGTTATGTTATGTTATGTTATGTTATGTTATGTTATGTTATGTTATGTTATGTTATGTTATGTTATGTTATGTTATGTTATGTTATGTTATGTTATATTATGTTATGTTATGTTATGTTATGTTATGTTATGTTTTTTTTTTTTTTTTTTCCTTGGGCTCTACGCGCTTACTGCGTTTCGAGTAATTTATTATTTCAATTAGTTTGTTTTCTAGAGCAAATATTTTCATACATATGTGCAGTATAACATTCAGATAGATTACAAGTATTTTCAATTACATAAATATTTTATAGTTTAACAAAACTAACTGAAATAAAATGCCTGCGATTGGATACAAGCAGTTAGATGGTTATTCTACTATATTACTATTATGATTAAGACATTAGGTAGGAATGTTTGAAGCATTGAAGTTTTTTAAATTATCAATTATTTTTTTGACAAATTCATTAAATGATGTTATCAAACTAGGATATTTTGAAATTTGTTTTATGTTGAATGCTGGAATATCATATTGTGCACAGAATGTTTCGTGTCTCTGTCGTGCACTGTGAAAGCGTGGGCAGTCGTGCAAAAGATGATGCATACTCTGCACAGTGAGTTGGTCACACGGGCACCAGTCTTCATCAATGATTTTGAATCGCTTTAAGTATGCCTTGTTGAAACCATGGCCAGTAAAGAGCTGTGTCAATTCAAATGATATCCCAAAGAGTTGTCGGTATAGTTGCGCATCTTCAAGAATTGGAAAGAAAATCTTTGTGATGGAGCCAGTGGTATCGTCGGCATACTCCTGCTGCCATGACTCGAATATTTGAGAACGTATTTGCCGTATAGCATAGCTTAAGGGAAATGCAGTATATACTGGATCGACTCCTTGATTTGCTGCTTCTTTTGCCTGTTCATCTGCACGCTCGTTTCCTTCAATACCGATGTGCGATTTGACCCAGTAAAAGTCAATTCTGTGTCGCTGGCGAAGAAGGTACAGGTGCTGATGAATTGATGCAATTAAAGGATTGGGGTTGCTCCGATTTTGGATAGCTTCCAAACAAGAGCGACTGTCGCTATATATGACTAGCTTTTCAGTTTTCAATTCATTCTGAGCCCATTTAAGTGCAGTGTCAATTGCTAGAGCTTCAGCCTGGAAGACAGTGCATGTGTCATGTAATTTAAATTTACGTGACGTCCAGTCGTCATCTTGTTTATGAACGACAAAAGCTGATGTTATGTTATGTTATGTTATGTTATGTTATGTTTATGTTAACTCATTCTCTATATCCATACAAAATATCTATCAAACAAATAAAATTAAAATTTTCTTTTGAAAAATGCAACCATTCAATCAGTATTTTCTTATGACGTTATCACGTTAATCTATCGTCAGTAAACCGACTTTACAGACAATCTCTTTTTCGAGTTCTAATTTGTAGATTCATAATAAGGTCATTTCAAATTCAACTTTGCTCACGAGTGGGGAATTGCAGATATTTACCACGCGAGTGACGCGAGGGGAGGGTTTCTATATTTACTTACCACGCCAGGACAGGAATTCAGATATTTTCTGCGTTTACCAAACTACTGAGGAAGTTCATAAGATTTTTCGGCACACTACTAAGGAAATCGAAGCGAATAAATTTGCGATTAAGAAGGCCGTGCGGCAGTTAGTTTGTGGTGCAGAAGCTAAAGTCGGCGGAGTCATTCGTTTTGTTTTTCGGCACGTATTTAATTTAGGCTCAAGTCCTGAAGTCATATTTTTTTTCTTGCACATTTTTTTTTATAATTCAAACCAGCAAAGTTTGGTAAAATTTTTGAATTTATTTTAATTAAAATTTCTTTAAAATACTGTTTTTTTTGTATTTTATAAATGGAAATTTCTTTTCGGTATAAAATAGTTCATACTGGATATGACCTGATTTTTATATAAATCAATCAAAACAGAAAATATGTACATATGTCTTGAATCTCTTTCATCAAATCCAAATTATATTGATGAGAAAATATCATTCTAATATCCGTCCAGAAAGCCAAACGCGCATACACATATACATATGCATATAATTACGCATACAAACTTTCAACTAACGCAGAATATGTGCATATAAAACTGCGAATCGAATAAATGAGTGATTTAGAAAAGTTTACTAGTAATTGTAGTTTAGCGCAATCGTGAGAGACGTGTGGCGTATGCAGTACATCGTCCCATATTTGACTCAGGTTCAAGTCCCTTAGGTATTTTCCTTTGTTCGATATTTTTATTTAATTTTTTATATATTTGGTTTAATTAGAATTGATTTAAAATAGTGTGTTCAGCTTTTCTAATACCTGTTATTTAGAAATTTATTTTCTATATAACATTATTCATACTTCTTTTGAATTAATTTATATGTAAAACAGCCATAAAGGCAATCATATGAATATGCATTCCTATATTTAATCTCTTCAGTCAAATCTGAACTACTTACATACACATATTGATGAGAAAATATTCTAATATCCATGGATGCATCCAGAAAGCCAAACGCGCATACACGCATATGTATACAAATATATACAAACCTTCAACGAACGCAAAATGTATGCATATAAAAAACAGCAACTGCGACCGTCTTCTTGTCCGTCAGTGAAAATATGGGATATGTATACCCTATGAGCAAAAAGAACCGGGAAGGTGATGTTGACTGTTTCCTTCGATTGCCAAGGCATAGTCCACCATGAGTACCTTCCATCGGGCTAGACAGTCAATAGAGAATATTATTTATCCGTTTTGAAACCTTAGAGAGATGCTGTGTGTTGGAAACCCCCGGAAATGTGAGCAAACAATTCTCAGATTTTGCATGATGATAACGCGCCATCGCACTGATCAAAGAGAATACAAATCGGCCTGCCGGGGGTGTTTGGAGGACTGGGTTAAACGTTGGCACATGTGTGTTGCTTCAGACGGGTCAAATTTTGAAGGAGATAATATAAATTTGCCTTAAATTTAACTCTGTTTTGTTTAATTTAAACATTCCCGGTACTTTCTGATCATAAGGTACATATATGCGGCTTTGCGGACAGCAATGTGTGATTCGCTGGAAGTCGCATTGACTCGCGACTGTCGCACAGTTAGAAGACATATTTACATACATATAAGGGTGCATACATACATACGGAGGAGCGGCCACTCGACATGACAAAAATTTAAGATTTATCAAATATTGGCAAATAATTCCACGCGAAATATTCCAATATTGACTATTTTCGAATGGTCGCGAAAATTGGCATATGGCGGGTCGTTTTATGAATGAAATTGAAATATGAGCTCGAACTTATGAATGAACTTTTTGCTTTTGTTCTAAATTGTTCAGCGCCGTCGCTGATAGAATCATGGCCGCTGCGACTGCGTCTACGAATCTATTTTGTTTTTGTAGTCGCTAGGCTTAGATTTTAGCTTTGGCCGACATGCGCATGTGAGGTATGTGTTTTTGTTGTGTTCTAGAACATTTTAGAAAGTGTGAAGGGAGCGCTGTGCTCGCGCATATATGCATGAATGTATGAACGTGCATGGATGTAGTAACATATGAATACAATTATTTTGTAGGAAGTTTAGAAGGCAAGTAGGTATATATGTATGTATGTATATATGCTAGGACATAAAGTCGGTATATATGCATACATAGAGCAGAATTGTTTTTGCACTTGTTAGGAAGAAACTCGTTCACTAGTGCGTATGTGTATTTGATTTCTTGTAAGAATGTGATGTGGTATGACATGTGTACATACATAAGTGAAGGTTATTTGGGCATACTTGCATATGTGATATGATGTTCTTGCGCTTGTGCATTATTGTTTTTCATATACAAATGTACATACATACATATGTATGTAAATGCTGTCGAATACATAAACTATAAATTGACATACAATATAAAATAAGTGCTGATTTATCTTAAACCGTTCTTTTTTTCTGAATGCAAATACCTCCTATTGACATGTACAGGGTTGGCCATATTAAACTGACCCATTGAGTAACCCTATAACTTTTTACTGTAATTTCAGATCAGCTAATGGCATACCGCGTTGGAAGCGTCAGTCGAAGGAGATTTATACCATGAAACAGTACACCCCAATAGAACGCGCTGAAATTGTTCAGCTGTACATTCAAAATTCCTTCTCGATTGTAAAAACGCAACGTCATCAAATCATTATGAGTGATGAGGCCCATTTCTCCTTGAACGGAACCGTAAATAAGCAAAATTGCCGTTTCTACGCCACTGAAAACCCTCAAATTATTGAAGAGGTACCTCTCCACGACCAAAAAGTTACAGTCTGGTGTGGCATTTGCGCTGATATGGTCATTGGACCATTCTTCTTTGAAAATGGTCAACACCAACCATTGACCGCCAATCAACAGCGTTATCGGGCCATGATAACCGATTTTGTGATGCCGATTGTTCGTGAAAATGGTATGGAGCACTTCTGGTTTCAGCAAGATGGCGCACCACCACACACAGCACGAGCCACCGTCAACTTATTGAAGACTTTGTTCCCTGGCCGTTTGATATCAAAAAGCGGCGATTTTGACTGGCCGCCACGATCACCGGATTTGACGCCACCGGACTTTTTTCTTTGGGGCTATTTGAAATCTAAGGTTTACGTCAACAAGCCAAAGACACTAGGCGCACTTAAGGCCAATATCCGACGGGAAATAGCCGCCATATCGGCCGAGACGCTGGCCAAAACTATGGAAAACGCCGAAAAACGGGCACATTACGCTATACGAGCTAAGGGCGACCACTTGCGCGATATCATATTCAAAAAGTGATGTAAACGAATCTCCTTGAACTAAGTTAAATGTTTTTCACAATGAATCACAAAAAAATGTTTCTTTTTCCATATTTTTTTAATAATCACATGGGTCAGTTTAATATGGCCAACCCTGTACATACATATTATGTACTTATGTATATTATCATATACCATCATTTATTTACATATAAAGTATACGTTCATTTATGTACATATGTGTGTAATGAAAAACTTCATGAATTACTTTCAGAACTTTATTAAAATTTATTCGCGTCGCGCGCATGCACAAAACCTTTTGTTCACAACGCAGGCGCAGAAATAAACGCTCTGCGTATTTATCCTCCCCACGTGACTCGCCATCAATTCTCGGTGGAAATTTTTTTTTTTTTTCGTTTTAAAAATTTTTTTTTAATGTAATCGTAAAAAAATTTGTAATACATTTTATATATCCGCTTACCATTTCAAACGTAACAAAATGGTAAAAAAATAAGCAGTCGAAGAAATAAACGCACCGCCTATTTTTCCTCGCCACATGTTAGACTCGAGTTCAATTCCCAAAATTATAAATTTTTTTTTTTAAATCGTTTTTTGTTTTAATGTAATTGAAAAAAAAAAATTATGTAATAAATTTTACGTATTCGCTTATTATTTCAAAAATACGAAAATAGTAAAAATTTAATTGGTTTAATGTCGAGGTGAGAAATGTGTTGTGTGTTGAGGTGAAAGATATGTGGTGTTTCTAATTTTTGTGTGGGCAAAAGTCAGTGAGGTGTCTATAAACTCGGTGTGCTAAATGACCTTATTACAAATCTTTCAAATCTCAATTGTACTAAAAAAAGCTCTGCTATTACCAGAGAATGTTAATGCAATGAGAAGGAGCAAATGTTAAATAAGCTTTTTTCGAGTTCTAATTTGTAGATTCATAATAAGGTCATTTCAAATTCAACTTTGCTCACGAGTGGGGAATTGCAGATATTTACCACGCGAGTGACGCGAGTGGAGGGTTTCTATATTTACTTACCACGCCAGGACAGGAATTCAGATATTTTCTGCGTTTACCAAACTACTGAGAAAGTTCATAAGATTTTTCGGCACACTACTAAGGAAATCGAAGCGAATAAATTTGCGATTAAGAAGGCCGTGCGGCAGTTAGTTTGTGGTGCAGAAGCTAAAGTCGGCGGAGTCATTCGTTTTGTTTTTCGGCACGTATTTAATTTAGGTTCAAGTCCTGAAGTCATATTTTTTTCCTTGCACATTTTTTTTTATAATTCAAACCAGCAAAGTTTGGTAAAATTTTTGAATTTATTTTAATTAAAATTTCTTTAAAATACTGTTTTTTTTGTATTTTATAAATGGAAATTTCTTTTCGGTATAAAATAGTTCATACTGGATATGACCTGATTTTTATATAAATCAATCAAAACAGAAAATATGTACATATGTCTTGAATCTCTTTCATCAAATCCAAATTATATTGTTGAGAAAATATCATTGTAATATCCGTCCAGAAAGCCAAACGCGCATACACACATACATATGCATATAATTACACATACAAACTTTCAACTAACGCAGAATATGTGCATATAAAACTGCGAATCGAATAAATGAGTGATTTAGAAAAGTTTACTAGTAATTGTAGTTTAGCGCAATCGTGAAAGACGTGTGGCGTATGCAGTACATCGTCCCATATTGGACTCAGGTTCAAGTCCCTTAGGTATTTTCCTTTGTTCGATATTTTTATTTAATTTTTTATATTTGGTTTAATTAGAATTGATTTAAAATAGTGTATTCAGCTTTTCTAATACCTGTTTTTTATAAATTTATTTCTATATAAAATTATCCATACTTCTTTTGGATTGATTTATATGTAAAACAGCCATAAAGGCATTGCATATGAATACCCAGCAAAACCTGCGTGACCGAAACTGTAACACAATTACACTTTTTTGTATGTTACAAACACATATGCACGCAGGTTTTGCTGGGGCGTGACCGAAACTCTAACACAATTACACTTTTTGACGTGATAACGTCTTATAGTTCGATTTAACAAGCTGCACGCACGAAAAAATGTGTCGTTACCTTGTTCATTTGTCGTTACCTTGCTCATTTGTAGTTACCTTGCTTATTTGTCGTTACCTTGCTCATTGCCGTTACCTTGAATGAACTGCATGCGAAAGCGCGGAACGAACAAAGCAAACGAACGGCAACGTTCGACATCTTGCTCTCTCCTACTTAAGTGAGCGTATATATGTATGTATATGCGCATATGTACATATATAAATTCACGTATTTATACTTGCATATGCCTTCTTATTGATTATTATTAATTTGATTTACTTGAAGAATTTAAAATAAAACCAAGTTTGTTAATAATACCTGTTGTTTTAATGTTATTATTATTAATTTCTTTATTATATATGAAGGAAAAAATGTATGGTAATATGTACCATATACCTTATAAGATATGTTGTATACTAATATATGTATATAAACATGCATACACATATACAATTTCGCGCAATTTTCAAAAAGAACAAATCTATATGTAAAGATGCATACAAGTCATATGGACATATCAAATATACGAATATATTCCGTATGCAAGCAAATGTAAGCTAATGTGCTTGAACTGCAAGCGAGAGCGCGGAACGAAAGACAAAGAGCACAATCGGCCCCCGCGTTCGGCAACGGTCGACATCTGGCTCTGTCCTACTTGAGTGAGCATATATATATGTATGTATATGTATGTATATGCGCATTTGTATATAAATTCACATACTTGTATTTGCAAATGCCTTCTTCCTGTGTGCATGGTAATGAACCATTTCTCTGTTGAGAATAGGACGATGATAGAAAAAGTAGGAAATGAAAGGGAGTGTTTCGAGTTTAAAATGTCTTGAAAAAGGCAAATCGATGATGGTGCCTCTTAGTGTTGTTGACTTATTAACGTCTGATGCACAATCGAAATTGAAGATATCTTTAATGAATTTGATAAGTGTTTCGTCATTTTTCACGTTTGTGTAAATGTAACTTGACCTATTCCATTGCAATTCCATTTACCTCCTCCTCTATATCCATACAAAATATCTATCAAACAAATAAAATTAAAATTTTGTTTTGAAAATTGCAACCATTCCATCAATATTTTCTTATGACGTTGTCACGTTAAACTATCGTCAGTAAACCGACTTTACAGACAACCTCTTTTTGTTTGAAAATCGGCTTTTTTTTAATATGCGAAAGGAGTAAATGAAGACCTTTTCTATAGTACAGGAAAAAAATAAATTTAAATATATAAATAAAAATTACAGATGAGATGAGAAGGCGCAAATGTTACTGTTAACTATTTTTAGTAAAATTGAGATTTGAAAGGTTTGTAGCAGCAGATAATGTTAATTATATGCAACAGAATGCAGAATTCTCTTGCATGTTAATTAACATTATCTGCAGAAACTCATTTAAAACGTGCATTGGGTAAAATTTCCGGTACGTTGTGCTGCTACCTACTCGTCCACTGTTTGATGTGCACTGTAGTAGCGTCTTTGCAAAATGGAACCAGAAATGATTCGTAGCTTAGCTAGCGCAAATTCTTAACCAAGTTTCTATTGCTGCTCTGGTGGAGATGCCTTGGCCGGCGGCGTATAAAAAATGGCTGTTCTAAAGTTTAATTTGCTTTACACGGTAACTGCGCAATTAATAATTAACATGCACAGTTACCAAAATTTACTTTTATGTAGGATAGCTAACAGAGGCGTTTTATGTTTCCAGCTATGCAATTTTGCTATTAGCAAAATTAGTGAATATACTTTGTAAGCCACACATTTATGATGATGAGACACAGTTTGATGTCAAATGTACTAGCGAAACACTCTGAGTAGTTTCTCCATTGTAACAAAACATTCGTAGGCACAATTACACATGCACAGTTTGAGGTGAAATGTAGTAGCAAAAACACTGCGTATTCAAAGTTGTGGTTTGTGTCTTCGTTGGAAAAATTTTAAATAAACACTTACCAGCTAAATAAACCATCAAAAACACAAACCAAAAGAGAAAAGGGCAACGCGTCATTTATGATGATGAGCCACAGTTTGATGTCAAATGTAGCAGCGAAACACTGTGAGTAGTTTCTCCATTGTAACAAAACATTCGCAGGCACTATTACCAGAGAATGTTAATGCAATGAGAAGGTGCAAATGTTACTGTGAGCTTTTTTTAGTACAATTGAGATTTGAAAGATTTGTAATAAGGTCATTTAGCACACCGAGTTTATAGACACCTCACTGACTTTTGCCCACACAAAAATTAGAAACACCACACATTTTTCACCTCAACACACAACACATTTCTCACCTCGACATTAAACCAATTAAATTTTTACTATTTTCGTATTTTTGAAATAATAAGCGAATACGTAAAATTTATTACATAATTTTTTTTTTCAATTACATTAAAAAAAAAACGATTTAAAAATAAAAATTTATAAAAAAAAGTTTGCGCCGGGAATTGAACTCGAGTCTAACATGTGGCGAGGAAAAATAGGCGGTGCGTTTAATTCTTCGACTGCTTATTTTTTGACCATTTTGTTACTTTTGAAATGATAAGCGGATACATAAAATGTATTACAAATTTTTTTACGATTACATTAAAAAAAAAAAAAATTTAAAAACGAAAAAAAAAAATTTGGGCCGAGAATTGATGGCGAGTCACGTGGGGAGGATAAATACGCAGAGCGTTTATTTCTGCGCCTGCGTTGTGAACAAAAGGTTTTGTGCATGCGCGCGACGCGAATAAATTTTAATAAAGTTCTGAAAGTAATTCATGAAGTTTTTCATTACACACATATGTACATAAATGAACGTATACTTTATATGTAAATAAATGATGGTATATGAAATATACATAAGTACATAATATGTATGTACATGTCAATAGGAGGTATTTGCATTCAGAAAAAAATAACGGTTTAAGATAAATCAACACTTATTTTATATTGTGTGTCAATTTATAGTTTATGTATTCGACAGCATTTACATACATATGTATGTATGTACATTTGTATATGAAAAACAATAATGCACAAGCGCAAGAACATCATATCACATATGCAAGTATGCCCAAATAACCTTGACTTATGTATGTACACATGTCATACCACATCACATTCTTACAAGAAATCAAATACACATGCGCACTAGTGAACGAGTTTCTTCCTAACAAGTGCAAAAACAATTCTGCTCTATGTATGTATATATACCCACTTTATGTCCTAGCATATATACATACATATATACCTACTTGCCTTCTAAACTTCCTACAAAATAATTGTATTCATATGTTACAACATCCATGCACGTTCATACATTCAAGCATACATATAGGTACATATGCGCGAGCACAGCGCTCCCTTCTTGCTTCCGTGTACTTTTGTCTTTCACCAGTCGATATTCCTAATATTGTACTTACAAAAACACAATACTTTGTTAGACGCAAAAGCAACAGCAAGCACAACGCGATGGCCGCTTTGCCACCACACATTCTAAAATGTTCTAGAACACAACAAAAACACATACATACCTCACATGCGCATGTCGCCCAAAGCTAAAATCTAAGCCAAGCGACTACAAAAACAAAATACATTCGTAGACGCAGTCGCAGCAGCCATGATTCTATCAGCGACGGCGCTGAACAATTTAGAACAAAAACAAGGAGTTCATTCATAAGTTAGAGCTCATATTTCAATTTCATTCATAAAACGAGCCGCCCATATGCCAATTTTCGCAACCATTCGAAAATAGTCAATATTGGAATATTTCGCGTGGAATTATTTGCCAATATTTGATAAATCTTAAATTTTTGTCATGTCGAGTGGCCGCGGCTCCGTATGTATGTATGCAGCCTTATATGTATGTAAATATGTCTTCTAATTGTGCGACAGTCGCGAGTTAATGCGACTTCCAGCGAATCACACATTGCTGTCCGCAAAGCCGCATGTATGTACCTTATGATCAGAAAGTACCGGGAATGTTTAAATTAAACAAAACAGAGTTAAATTTAAGGCAAATTTATATTATCTCCTTCAAAATTTGACCCGTCTGAAGCAACACACATGTGCCAACGTTTAACCCAGTCCTCCAAACACCCCCGGCAGGCCGATTTGTATTCTCTTTGATCAGTGCGATGGCGCGTTATCATCATGCAAAATCTGAGGATTGGTTGCTCACATTTCCGGCGGTTTGCAACACACAGCATCTCTCTAAGGTTTCAAAACGGATAAATAATATTCTCTATTGACTGTCTGGCCCGATGGAAGGTACTCATGGTGGACTATGCCTTGGCAATCGAAGGAAGCAGTCAACATCACCTTCCCGGTTCTTTTTGCTCATAGGGTATACATATCCCATGTGTCAAGTGTGCGCAGAAGCTTGTGTTCTGGGTGTGTTAGAATGGTGGTAGTTTGTACATATATTTATACACATATGTGAGTATGCGCGTTAGGCTTCCTGGATGGATATTAGAATATTTTCTCATCAATATGTGTATGTAAGTAGTTCAGATTTGACTGAAGAGATTAAATATAGGAATGCATATTCATATGATTGCCTTTATGGCTGTTTTACAAATAAATTAATTCAAAAGAAGTATGAATAATGTTATATAGAAAATAAATTTCTAAATAATAGGTATTAGAAAAACCTGAATACACTATTTTAAATCAATTCTAATTAAACCAAATATAAAAAATGAAATAAAAATATCGAACAAAAAACTGCGTCCAGGATTTGAACCTGAGTCAAATATGAGACGATGTACTGCATACACAATACATATTTCGCGATTGTGCTAAACTACAGTTATTAATGATCTTTTCTAAATCACTCATTTATTCGATTCGCAGTTTTATATGCACATTTTCTGCGTTAGTTGAAAGTTTGTATGCGTAATTATATGCATATGCATGTGTGTATGCGCGTTTGGCTTTCTGGACGGATATTAGAATGATAATTTTCTCATCAATATAATTTGGATTTGATGAAATAGGTTATAGACATATGTACATATTTTCTGTTTTGATTGATTTATATAAAAATCAGGTCATATCCAGTATGAACTATTTTATACCGAAAAGAAATTTCCATTTATAAAATACAAAAAAAAAACAGTATTTTAAAGAAATTTTAATTAAAATAAACTCAAAAATTTTACCAAACTTTCCTGGTTTGAATTGTAAAAAAAAAATGTGCAAGAAAAAAAATATGACTTCAGGACTTGAACCTGATTTAAATACGTGCCAAAAAACAAAACGAATAATTCCGCCGACTTTAGCTTCTGCACCACAAACTAACTGCCGCACGGCCTTCTTAATCGCAAATTTATTCGCTTCGATTTCCTTAGTAGTGTGCCGAAAAATCTTATGAACTTCCTCAGTAGTTTGGTAAACGCAGAAAATATCTGAATTCTTGTCCTAGCGTGGTAAGTAAATATAGAAACCCTCCACTCGCGTGGTAAATATCTGCAATTCCCCACTCGTGAATTGGTTCTCCGTCACCTTTGGAAAATGTGTAAGCAGTAAGCAAACTTTATTCATATATTTTTCCTCATTTTTTCATCAGTAGAAGTAAACAAACGCCGTAGCCGAATGGGTTGGTGCGTGACTACTATTCAGAATTCACAGAGAGAACGTCAGTTCGTATCTCGGTGAAAACACCAAAATTAAGGAAAACATTTTTCTAATAGCAGTCGCCCATCAGCAGGCAATGGCAAAACACCGAGTGTATTTCTGCTCCTCATAAACATATCATGAAACAAAATAAAATAAATGTATAAAAAAAAATTTTTTTTTTGTGATTCGAACCAAGGATTTTGGATCGGAAGCCCACATTGTTAGCCGCTCGGCTATCGCGCTATGCTGTCGACGCTGGCCTAAAAGTTATTTTGTTTGTCGCTACGTTTATATGTAACTGGCACTGAAACGAATCCATATGTATGAAAGGGATAGAAAATCACACGTACACAAAGTTTTTGGCACGATTTTCCCAACGCTCTTAACAAAGTGATTGTAAAGAGGCGTGGTTAGTGACCGTTTAACGGTCACGCGTCCCGGTAACGTGACCGGTCACGTGACCGGGACTCTTCTTGCGGGGTATGCATTCATATATGTATGTATGTATTTAATCTCTTCAGTCAAATCTGAACTACTTACATACACATATTGGATTAACATTCTCTGCTATTACACATGCACAGTTTGAGGTGAAATGTAGTAGCAAAAACACTGAGTAGCTGCTGTATGGTTTGTTGTTGCACTATTGCGCTGGGCGGATAATATTCAAATATTCAAAGTGGTGGTTTGCGTCTTCGTTGGAAAAATTTGAAATAAACACTTACCAACTAAATAAACCATCAAAAACACAAACCAAAAGAGAAAAGGGCAACGCGTCACTTCCGTCAGCGTACACTTCCGGTGATTCGCGATTTTACCACCCATATTTTTCATAGCATGAGCCTTATATATCGTTTCTTAATGAGTAAACTCCAAAAATTAAGAGTAGAGAAACACCCGGTGTTAGCATAAGATTTTTTAAAATACCAAAATTTAATTTTAGTGCAAAAGGCTACACGAAAATGGTTAACTGGAATGATGTTACACTTACTGAGCGACCACTCGTAATGAAAATAGGCACAGATGTACATAATGAATGCAAACAATCACCCCAAAAAGAAGATGCACTAATTTTGTCTACGGTAAAAAAGTAAAGATGTGTTAAACTGGTAACTGAATCATCAACTGCTGTTTGGGGAGAAACTAGTAAAGATGGATTTATTAGAGTGCGATTGGAATCTCGTAAAAAAAAAAATAAATAAATAATTGGTGCGTACACTTCTGTTAGGTGCTTGGCCGAGCTCCTCCTCCTATTTGTGGTGTGCGTGTTGATGTTGTTCCACAAATGGAGGGACCTACAGCTTCAAGCCGAATCCGAACGGCAGATATTTTTATGAGGCACTTTTTCATGGCAGAAATACACTCGGAGGTTTGCCATTGCCTGCCGAGGGGGCAGGCTCGTAAAGTCATGCCAAAATTTAACTCTATAAAAGATTACAGTGTTTGTAAAGATTAATTTTAATGCTTAAAAATTAAATTTGATACAATTTGAAATGAATTTGAATAAAAGAAATGTTTGAAGTGCTATATTTTGTTACACTTATTCCCTTTTTGATAAATATGTAGGAATTGTTATTAATCTCTCTACTATGATATAAAGGTTCTTGGTATTGAATGGCAGTTGAATTTTCATATTTTTCAATATATTTCGCTAAATATTGAAAATAGACGAAAATGTCGTTTGTAGAGTTTTTCGCACATAAATAGCTTAACAAGGTTGGTACACAACTTTTCTTGTAATATGAACACAATCGAAGTTCTTTGCAACTATGTCAGAATTTTACTCATTTGAAAGAATTTTGAAGGGCGTGTGGCAGTATTCGCGCTCAAAATTTTGACATGACTCCATAGAAACATTTGATTGTCTTTATATGAGGCAACTTTCCCGCATAGGCCGAAATAAAAATTACAAAAAAAAAAATATCATACAACTTTCGATCCACCTTAATGTACATACATGTTATTTGACAAAACTTAAACGCGGAAATTGTTCGGGTACGTCCACATGAATCACATGTGAGCACATTTTCTTTGACGCATATATGATTCATAAAACGTATACCGTTGAGCTTGGTCGCGTACGTTCGTGAATCACATGTGAGCAATTTGGTTTTTGTTGTTTTTGTATAAATTGTTTTTTCTAACATCTTTCAAAAGCCCATATTGAAAAAAATCAGTGAGCGTGGAGCGTTTCAGTGACGTCGTTATATGGGGCCAGGGAACCTAATAAAAGCAATATAACATTGAATTGATCCGTTCTGCTTTTGAGCACCGTGGTGTCGGGTCGTCGTCGGTAGGAACCCACATAAAAACAATCGGACGCTGTCCCTAATGTTCTTAATTTCCAGTGGTTGTTGGTGCAAGCTTGTAGGAAATATATATTTCCTTGAGGTTGCTTATTTCCAGTGAGAAATAGCACTGCCTGTCATGTAGCGATTGGTTGTTGGTGCAAACTTGTAGGAAATATATTTTCCTTGTGGGTGCTAATTTGTAGTGAGAAGAAGCCCTGCATATCTTGTGTCGCTTGTTTGTTGGTGCAAACTTGTAGAAAATATATATTTCCTTGTGGTTGTTAATTTCTAGTGAGAAATAACACTGCCCACATTTTGGTGCTTATTTCCGTTTCCTATCTAGTGCTCGTGCGTACTAAAAAGTGCTATCCATTCCGGCGCCGGATTTATTGGTATTGCCTTGCGGTAAGCACTTTGCCGCAACCTGCACTCCTGTGCCCTTCCCGCCCGCACCTTCGGCAGACATCCTTCTTGGCTCTGCATTCTGCCACCCAATGGTCAAAGCCCATGCAGCGGAAAGAGCCGGTCGTCAACTGGTCTGGCTGTTCCCGGAAGGAAAACCACTTCACATAGCAACGACCTGCTTCCAAGAGGGTTGACATAAGCATGTACGTGCCCTCAAGGACACCGTTCGTCACCCCATGAGGGCTGACCTTCCAAGGAAGGCTGACCATCCTGACGTCCTTCTCTAGACACCCAGGGCTGAACTCCTTCAGGTTCAAACGGAAAAGCTCCCCCACCCCTCGTGCACCCTAACTCCCATAGACGGACCCACCTTCTTTATAACCTCCTTGGCCGTATTGGCGGTCTAACCCCTCACTACAACCGACCAGGTCTCAACCGGCTTGGGCATCGGCAATGCAGGCAACACAGGCGCAGGCGCCCTCGCTTCCGCTCACCCCCGACTTACCCGGAGCTACCTTTTGAGGTACCTTTACGGTCTCCTTCTCCATTGGAACCGCTGCTCCTCCAGTGGTCTTCTTCTTAGTACGGGGAGGGACCTCAAGACTAAAAAATCGCAAATCACCGCTTAGCACACGACACGGCCGCACTATTCAACAGTCAGACTGAGAATGAAGGAGCAAATAGGCACAGCGTCCGATTGTTTTTACGTGGGTAACCACCGGCGACGGCCCGACACCATGGTGCTCAAAAGCACAATGGATCAAAACAATGCGTTGATCAGCGCCCCAAATATGCAAAAGGCACTTAAGGTACCAATTGGTATTGGCGAATGGACACACTAACCACCGTGGTAGGGTTCGATGTCTATCTAAAACTCTGCCGTTCTATGGGTCCCGATACCCGGTTGCAATGCAACTCCACAGCGAGTCAAAAGGCTCTACCCGCATTTAGGTGTTGAACCACAGCCACCACGATACTTCCCGAAGAGCCTACCTCAAGAACAGGTCGGACCAAGCTCCGAGGGCCCCTGTTCCCCGTGGTACCAGATTTAAGTCTCCGGTCAGACCTCGTAGGCGAGACTACTACCAGTTGAGCTTTCATACAGCTCTGGACTGGTGGCCATTCCCCACACCTAAAACCCCAATCCCACAACAGAACACACAAACAAGAATAGCTTAAATCAACTAAACGCCCTAAATTCGTCGCCGCATAAAAACCTCACACGCATATTGCCCTAACATTTCGACATTCCGACGGTTGGCAATCACACCACTCACATTATATCGCTAATGTCGGAGAACGTCGGGCATTCACAGAGGACGTGCACCCAGGCCTCTTTTGCCGACCCACAAGCACATTTCTCACTTGTAGACAAGCGTCTCTCATGCAAATACGCCATGTCCTGTAAGGAGGAACCCTAGGCTGAGGGAAAATCCAAAATCAGGATTTTCCCGACAAAGGAAACATCGCTAATGTACTCGTATGTCACCCGGCCTTTGGAACTATTGTCCCAGCGGTCTTGCCACCTACGAAGCATACCCTCATTCAACAACCTTTTGCATTCTAAATACCTACATCACTGTCGGATAACTGTGGATCCTGCGGCAGCGGCATACATAGCCTCCTTCTCAACCTGAAGGCAACAGCACGCTGTATGACTTACAGGTCAAGAGGAGGCGCACCCATCAATACTTGCAACGCATTCGTACTTACTGTACAGGCATACAGGCATGCAGGCAAGCAGCATAATGCGCTGGCACGCCATCAGATGACGTTGACCACCAGTCATTAACGCCGATTCGTACAATACAGCGGCCCCGAAGTGGTACAGGCCACAAACAAGAACCGATATATGGTGCGAACCGCACGTCGACTAAGCCCCAGTCACATCTGAGAACGCGACGAAATTGCCCGACAATTGCCTGCAGCCGCTCCCTCAATAACAGTTAGTGTGGAGTAGAACACATCCTTACCTCATTGTCAACCCTAGGAATTTGACTTGCGTCTTATATTTGATATAAATCCCATTCAAACGGACAATCGGTGGACGACTCGTAGACAATCTACCCTTAAGCAGCATTGTCTCTCGATATGTCTACCCCCACATCTACACCCCAATTTTGGGTAATTGTAAGGATGTGCCAACCTACTCCCTCCAGTTCCTCACGTGACCGACCCTCCTCCAAAATGAGAAGGTCGACCGCATACGCACAGCATTTACAGAGCGGTTCTAACTGCCGAAGTAGGGATACCATCATGAGATTCCAAATGAGTGGACCACAAATGGATCCCTGCGGAGAGCCCCGAGTCACCCCAATTTCCACACTTCCGCCAACACCTTCTTTGGATGCTTTTCTGTCCGAAAAGTAACTCCGCCATAGAGTAATTTTCGGACAGCTAAGTTCCTCTAGTCGTTATAATACGCGGTCCTAGCGCAAGTAATCAAAGACCCCTTGAAGTCCATAAACATGCCAAAGACATATTTGTTGTCGTTTTCCCTAACTACACTCTGAACATACATACACGCATCTTCTACACTACGTCCTTTCCTAAAACCATACTGCCATCAGACCTATTACTCCGAATTAGCTCCTAAAGCCGCTCAACCACGACCCTTTCCAGCAGTTTTCCAAGTACTGGAAGGAGGCTGAAACCACGATAAGATTGAGGATTGCTCCTGATCTTATCGGGCGACTTCATATATCAGAAATGGCCTCCAGATATTCCGGAATGAATTTCCACAAGGATTTGCACATCTCTCCGTTCAAATCATCGAAACCTGGAGACCTTTTAGACCTGACCAGGCCAAACGCATAATCCAACTCCCCAACGTCTAGTGGAGAAACAGGCACCTCTTGTGCAGAAGGAACCTGAACCTCAGCCCTGGGAAAAAACTCGCCTAACAAAACTTTGGCGCACTCTCTCCACGTCGATAACACGGTGTCACCTGCGCGAGGACCCTGACAGATTCTATAAGCTTGTCCCCAAGAGTCGTCCCTTCTTTCCACCCCCCAAATCTCCTGCTCTCTTCCTCCTTAACTCTCACTAGCATCTTCTTATATTCACTCATCCCTACACTAAATTGATACTTGAACTGGGACAAATTCTCCGAATAGGTCCGCCTCGCGCGTTGAAACAACCGCCTCAAGCCGAATTACAGACACTTACATCAAAATATCATTATATATCTTATGTCTTACATGGGTTCCATTGGTTATATTATGGCTGGAAGTGGGATAAAAGAAGCTCTTTCTAACATATATGTTGAAAATACAGTTGATCACGTAGCATCTGGACATGCGTATGCTAGAGCTGTACGTGCTCATACGTTATTACAGGAAGCTGATTTTAGAAATGTTCAACTACGCTGAAATAACTGAAAACCACGGACTTCAAACGCTTACAACAATTTTTGAAAATAAGCTACTTCAGCTTGAAAATACAAAATAAAACTTCAAAGCTATGGATTTTTTATTTTCGAATGGTTACAATATTGAAGGACTTCATTGCTGCGGACCGTATGGGAGATTGGAATTTACATTTGTATAGTATTGAGCTAATGAATTAAAATTGTCAAGGAAAAATAAAATAAATTCCCTATTGGCGAAAAATAGCAAAATTTAAATTCATGACGAGATTATTCCTGTTGACCCATTACGGCTGTTTCAACGTATTTGTGTTTTTAAAAAACCCGACGAAGAACTTAAATATTATATGAATTACGAATTGGCACCATATCCACTTGCTGTATTTGAAGATGGTAAACAGCGAAAAACAAAAAAATTAACATTTTACGAATTATTTCCGGAAATTTCTATTAATTTAAAAAGTGTAGAAAATCTCTATTATGTTATTGACGAATGCATGTTACTACATCGTTGTAAATGGCAATTAAATGAAACGTATGCAATGGAATACGCATCGAGAAGGCATTGAGTGTGCAGTCCTGCCTGTCGCGAATCATGACAAATAATGGCGGACCTAGCCACAGTAAAAGAAAGCTATATAGCAGGGTAGTCAACTCGGTTCTTTTGTATGCTGCACCGATCTGGGCTGATGCACTTAATTTAAATAGCTTCACCAAAAAACTGAGAGCAGTCTATCGGCTAAGCGCTATGCGAACTATCTGCGGCTTCCGTACAATTTCGGTCGATGCTTTCTTCGTCATAGCAGGGCTAATTCCCGTGGACATCTTGGCGAAAGAAATGCAGAGAGTGTATATAAGACTATCTGAACACGACGGTAGAGCAAGTCGTAAAACTATTGCAGAGCACGAAAGACGGAACAGTGGTGAGAAAGAAATCATGGGGAAACAAATTTCCACCTAACCCAATTTCTTTCAGGGCATAGATTCGGCCATGACAGTTCCCCAAACTGCCCAATCTGCACGGATAGGGAAGAAGACGCTGATCACGTCTTGTTCGAATGCCCACGCTATGCTCCCGAAACTTGTGGTATTTTAAACGGATAAAATATTATAGATTTTATGCTAAAATCGAGCGATAACTGGAAGCGAATCTGCGCGCAAGCAAAATATATCCACAATGATCTAAGACGCCCGGAGGTTCGTAGACGAAGTAACTAGCAGCCTATGAGCTAACCAGCCCCGTGAGGTAGCTCCTTCTTGGTCAGTTCCGCGGGGAGAGAGGTAGATAGTGGAGAGGTGTTTAGTACGTAGGTGCAGCTGTGAGGCTACAAGTCATGCATACTGCTATACCAGTATAGCGCCCCAAAAATGCAAAAAGCACTTAAGGTACCAATTGGTAGTGTGGCATGGACACACTAGCCACCTTGGTAGGGTTCGAGGTCTATCTAACCCTCCGCCGTTCTATGGGTCCCGATACCCGGTTGCAATGCAACTCTACATCGAGCCAAAAGGCTTTACCCGCATTTAGGTGTTGAACCACAGCCACCACGATACTTCCTGAGGGGCCCACCTCCGAGGGCCCCTGTTCCCCGTGGTACCATATTTAAGTCTCCGGTCAGACCTCGTAGGCGAGACTACTACCAGTTGAGCTTCCATACAGCTCTGGACTGGTGGCCATTCCCCACTCCTAAAACCCCAATCCCACAACAGAACACACAGACAAGAATAGCTAAAAACTAATTATCTGAACGCCTTAAATTCCGTTGCCGCCTAAAAACCTCACGCGCATATTGCCCTAACATTTCGACATTCCGACGGTTGGCAATCACAACACTCACATCATACCGTCCATCCGTCCAACTAATCCCTACACCCACAAGATCCCTAATGTCTGAGTACATCGGGCATTCACAGAGGACGTGCACTCAGTAGACTCTTGCCGACGCACAAACACATTCCTCACTTGTGAGCAAACGCCCCTCATGCAAATATGCATTAAGAGGCCCATGTCCTGTAAGGAGGAATCCTAGGCTGAGGGAAAATCCAAAATCAGGATTTTCCCCGACAAAGGAAACATCGCTAATGTACTCGTATGTCACGCGACCTTTGGAACTATTGTCCCAACGGTTTTGCCACCCGCGAAGCATACACCCATTCAACAACCTTTTACACTCCAAATACCCCCTTCCTACATCACCGTCGGATAACCATCCATCTAGCAGCAGCGGCATACAAAGCCTCCTTCTGAACCTGAAAGCAACCGTCCGTTGCACGACTAACAGGTCATTCACCATATCCACTTGCTGTATTTGAAGTGGTAAACTCCAAAAAAAAAAAAAATTAACATTTTACGAATTATTTCCGGAAATTTCCATTAATTTAAAAAGTGTAGAAAATCTCTATTATGTTATTGACGAATGCATGTTACTACATCATTGTAAATGGCAATTAAATGAAACGTTTGCAATGATATGTGACCATTATGTAAGATATTTAAAAAATAATTATAATAGTAACACATACGTGGTACGAACGGAATCGTCGCGCATTAAGAAATAAATGTGCAGATATTGAATTTGATGAACATATGCCTTAAAAAAATGCTCAAGATAAATTTTTGACAAATAATAAAAATAAAATTCGCTTGATAGAAATGTTTAGAATTAAATTAGCTGACAACAATATTTTTACATGCCAAGCGGAAGGCGATGTCGATAAATTAATTGTTGAGACGGCAATGAATTTGGAATCAACAGATGTTGTTATAGTTTCAGAAGATAACGTTGTCTTAGTGATATTAACGGCATTGGTAGATAAAGATTCTTCATTCACATATTCTTTTTTTACATGCCTTTACGCGTTGTGACACTACTTCTTCGGTTTTCAATAAAGGAAAACGGATTGCAAAAGGGATGTGGAGATGTGTTATACTGCAGTGTATCATGTTTACAGTGCAGCGGAAATAGTTGATCCAATGCTTCACCTATTATACAGATAGATGAGGTAGAAAAAAATATTTGATGTAGACAACAATGTAATATATTTAAATAAACAGATTTTGTACTAATTTTTTTTTCTTTTCATTAGTCGTAGTTAATTACCTTATTTTTGAAGTGAAAACTTTTTTAGAATCGTTGGGAGTGATTTGAGACTCGATGAAACGAAAAAGCGACAGTACGAAGCGTTATATGTTGATATACGTATATGCAGAGAACGTCAAATATAGAGAAGTCTCAATGACTGAAATGGCAGCACTTTTCAGGGGTACTCGTTTTGCGCGCGTGGTACACAACAGCGACATTTTTCACAGAACGTTAACAGAAATATGCTCAACTGCAGAAATTTAACAGCTTTTGAGAATTAAGAGCTTTTTTTTTTGGAAACTTTCCGTTTTGTGCCAAAGTTAGGTTACAGGTGCTTTTTGTCTCTTTATTTGCATGAAAATTCATTTTTGAATTTGAATTGATTTTGCGTAATTTGCGCCAAAATTTCCATGTCAAACCAAAAGAGTCTAATGAACTTTAGTTTGAGAAAAACTTTTGATTGACGTCGCGCAATTTTCATACGCTGTCGATTTTCCGAATTTTTTTAAACTTTTTCGATTTAAAAATGAGCAGAACGTGTCGTGTGCGCGGGTGTTATTTAAAAAACAGTGAAGTGAAATTATTTTCTTTCCCACAGGACCCCATAATAGCAGACAAATGGAGGCAGAATTTGCATATTGCCAGGACGGAACATATGAAGTCTAGAGTGTGCTATAAATAGTGGGAAATAGGGAAAACTAAGAGTTTTTAGATTAAATTTAAGCAAATATTATTTATTTATTATTATTTATTATTACTAAGTCAGAAGAGATTGTTGTGGAAGCAATACATTTTGCTGAAGAAAGTAATGAAGCTGAGGTACAAGTGCAGCGTTACTTCACAGGCTATGGTATTTACCAGAAAGTGCTGTGTAAGTTAAAATGTGAAAAGTGCACCCACGCCATGACGAAAACAAAAGGGGAGCTGAAGTTGCATTCAGAAGCCCTGATAAGATCAAAAAACTTCACGGATGACAGCGATTTAAGGCTTGTCAATTCTGAAGACAGGGTTTTCGAAGTGTGTCGACTCCAAATGGTGTGGTACCGTCAGCTCTTCGCAAAATATGCCCACATTGCAGGTCTTAGGTGTTTAATGTTGTCCGCTCTAAAAGAAAAAACACAAAAAGTGTTTCCCGACAGGTTTGTAGGATCTGGCGAGTGTAGAGATCATCGCGAGAAGCTATTAGATTTTCTCTTAACTGTCCTTTTATTCAAGAATGCAAAGTGGCTCTTGCGAAATGAGGTCAATAAAGTCAAAGAAAGAAAACTACAAAATAAATTAAAAAAGCTGTAGGTTGTAAGCCAGAGCCCCATGAAAAGAGATTCGCCGTTCACACAGGTAATTAATAATCCATTAGCTATCTTTTGCATATGATGATACCTATTCTTTTATTTCAGGGTTTTCCACTTTTTAATATTTCAGGTTTTTTTTATTTATATATTTTACAGGTATTTTCCGTTTCAGGTTTTCTCTATTTTTTATTCTATTTTACAGGTTTCTTTTTTATTTTTTCTTCTCTTTCAGCTAGCACCCGAGCCTAGATTTTTAAGCACTACAATTTTTTCTTAATCATGATGGATTGAGAGTAGTGTTTTAAAAATCAGGTAAATCGCAATGACTTAATCGATGTCAATATCGAAGTCGTGTGAGAAATTGTTATAGTATGAGAACAATTTCGTAATTCGTGCTTTCACAATTTTATATATTTTTTTTTCATTTCAGGAAATGTAAATACCTATTATTTATAGCATTGTAATATATATACATATACATATAAGAATACTTAAATTACTTGTGAATAAAAATAATTATATTTTTTTTTTCATTTCAGGAAATGTAATTACCTATTATTTATAGCATTGTAATATATATACATATACATAAATTTCTGTGAATAAAAATAAAAAATTAAAATTAAAAAAACTAGTATTTCATTTTCTTAAGGATAATAATATTTATTTGGTAAGAGGAACTTAAAGAAACATATACCAATAATATAATTCGACAGGATTTCATTACAATATCCATATATTCGTTCAGCTCAATAAAATAAATATCTGCATATGAAAAATCGTTCCTATGGACGTGCAAAAGCAAACACACATATATAGTACATAAATACATGCATACAAACTGCCATAGACATACTTGCATATGAGGCGCGAGCACTTGCGACAGAAAAAATATTTCGATTTGCTATTGCTGTCGAGAATTTAGAGCACATATTTACATACATATGTTATATTGATGCATACATATGTACGGAGCCGCGGCCACTCGACTTGACAAAAATTGAAGATTTACCAAATATTGGCAAATAATTCAACGCGAAATATTACAATATTGACTATTTTCGAATTGACGAGAAAATTGGCATATGGGCATATGAGCATATGAGCTCGAACTTAGTGTTATAGAATATTTTGGATTTTTCAGCGTCGTTGCGACTAAAAAAATCTGACCGCTGCGACTGCGCCTATGAATGTATTTTGTTCTTGCAGTCGCTAGGCTTATAATTTTAGCTTTGGAAACATACGCGTGCAGAGGCATAAAGCCAGTGCTTTGTGTGTGCTGTTGTATGTACATACATATGTATGTATATACTAATAAGCATAGTTTTGCTGGGAGTCGAGAATGTATGTATATGTATGTACGGCATACATACAATAGGGCATCAATATGCCAATACGTGAGGTAGGTCATGGTTGCTTCAGTACATTGAACTTTTGCTTAATTGTTTCTTACATGTGTATGCATACATGTACATACATATGTTTGTAGTAAGAAACAGTTTAAACAGATTTTGTTACTAATCCAAATATACATACTTACGGTAACATACGAATATGCTTTTTTATCCTATAAAATATGTAAATATGGAGGATATCTTGGGTTTGTTAAAATTATTCTTTTATTTATTTTGAATATCAAAACTTGTATACAAACCATGCTTGTATACCTCCTGCAATAGGATGTGGATGAAAAATTACAGAACAGAAATAAAAACGTAATGCCTCAAATGCCTTGCAAAATGCTGTCGGTCAATTTTATTTCAAACAAATGTATGTATAACAATGCCCAATTTCTTTTTGTCCAAAAATAACAAATATATATGTACATATATGCAAATACATACGTTTCTTTGAAGTTTTCTTTTATTTATTTTAAATTTCAAAGTTTTATACTATCTATAAAATGCATACATATATTATTCCATGTAATAAATCTAAATTGAAAAAAATTTCGTTTGCAAAGGAACAAATGAATGCATATTCAAATGTAAATATGATATATACATACATATGTAACACTATAAGAATTGAAGATCCAATTGAACTTTTGCACAAACATAGCTAACATAATACATATACATATGTATGTATATATTGATATACATATATTTACATACATATGTCAAAATACCAAAGCACTTGTATATAAAAATTTTCATCTAATTTGTATAGTTTTCAATTTACTAAAATGCACATACCAAGATGTGAGAGGTCGTTTTATAGTGGATTTTTTTAAATTAAATCAAAATATTAAAGTTACTTTGATTTGAAATGTTGGCGCATATAATAAATATTCAAATTATTCATCAATAATCATTTAGTTGAATAAATTTTCATTCATCAAGGGAACATACATATGTAGATATGAACAAGCAAATTCTTTGCAAAATGCCGTCGGCTAATCGTCAATTTGATTTTCTACAGAAGCAAAAGCAGAGAACGTTATGATATACAGAGACCGTTCTCTGTGTGCAGAGCCAATATAGGAAGAGAGAATTCACTGCAATCAGCTCTGTTAAACCCCGGCCGCGGTTAGACTTCATTTTTGACAATTCACACCATTCGTAGCTCGTGAGACTTCTCTATATTTAACGTTCTCTGGTATATGTGTGTGGCTGCGTACTGCTGAGCCACACTAGTATAATGAGTATAGTAGTATGTATACTACACTGCCTATTACTTGCTTTAGTGTTTATTTCAAGCGTCATACGTATGTATGTTTGTATGTATGCTAGTACGTATGTGAGCGCGCCTGCGTATTACGGAGCCACGGTGAGCGAGAAGGCATTATGTATACCTATACTACACTACCTAATACTTGCTTAGACCAAGCGTCCTACGAATGTTTGTGTGTATGTTAGTACGTCTGTGTAATATACGCGTTACGACGCTCATAATAGCAACCGCGTGTGCTGTATTGTGTCTGTATTTTTATATTCGTAAATATTTTCAATTTTAAATATTTACCGCAGTTGCAGGCGGTGTTGCAATATACCACAATCAAAATGACGGTGCTCGTTTTGTAACTCCACAGATAGATCTGAATGCACAGCAACTAGAATCACTGTCTGTTCAGTTCTAAAGTGGGAGAAATATGTGCATGCGAAACCAGATTGAGCAATGGAAAAACAGTTTTAATTGTGGCAATTTATATTTCACCGAATCAATCAATAAATAGCATCGCGGAATTCATTCACGAAAATTTAGTAAAGTATACACAGAAGTATCGCGGATACTTAGAAAAGATTACGATAAAGTTCCAATGATTTTAAGTGGCGATTTTAACGTAAATTTTGCATTGGACACAGCGGTTCCTTTATTTTACTTTCTCAATACAACATTCAATTTAAAAATGTGTAACAATCGAACTGAATCGACAACATGATCAAAAACAACAATTGACGCGGTATTTCAAAGATATGTTGACAACATCGAAACCAAAGCATTTGTATCATATTTTAGCTATCATAAGTCACTCGTATAATTTGTTGAAATTGAAAACATTGAGGATGAATAATAATAAAATGAAGAAAATAAAATATGAACTTTATAGCAATATTATAATGAACCTATAATTATCCCGCTCCTAATGCTGCTTTCGTCTCATTCTCTCTCAGTTTGTTTTACGGAAGGTTTCACTTCTATCGCGTCTAACCGTTAGACTGGTATTTTTATATTTAAAATGTACACAATAGAGTGCAATTCATTTATAATTAAACTGGCCAAGAAGTCCCACTGTACATAGCAGCTGTCGCTCCGCTCTCCCTCCACGTTTTTCTACATGTTCGAGATCTTTACTGCTATTTTTATTCACAGGTATCTTTGAAAAATGTTCCTACATGTCTACTCAGGTCAGATTTAACATATAAATAAAAAAAAAAATTACTGTTTAAAGTGAAAATATATGGTCAAACATTACTTTTTTATAATAATTTGTTTAAACAATGAAAAAATGGAGTGCACAAAAAAATTTTGGGTAAAGATTGCAATTTATAGTTTAACAGGTTCCCTGTCCCATGAATCATATATAATTCATATCACCAATTTTGTACCGTGTCTTATACGCTCATGTATCTTATATTAGCTATCTTTTACTTGTTTTGTAACATGAAAATTTTTTGAACGCGCTTTTTGAATGGTACGTGGCAGCGAGTACTCTGTACAATGCATATATAAAAATATATTTGGTGATTTGCAAACTTCAAAACACACCTGGAATACGCATCGAGAAGGCATTGAGTGTGCAGTCCTGCCTGTCGCGAATCATGACAAATAATGGCGGACCTAGCCACAGTAAAAGAATGCTATATAGCAGGGTAGTCAACTCGGTTCTTTTGTATGCTGCACCGATCTGGGCTGATGCACTTAATTTAAATAGCTTCACAAAAAAACTGACAGCAACTGACGGCTAAGCGCTTTGCGAACTATCTGCGGCTTCCGTACAATTTCGGTCGATGCTTTCTTCGTCATAGCAGGGCTAATCCCCGTGGACATCTTGGCGAAAGAAATGCAGAGAGTGTATATAAGACTATCTGAACACGACGGTAGAGCAAGTCGTAAAACTATTGAAGAGCAAGAAAGACGTCGTTCGATCGCCCACTGCCAAGACCGGTGGAACAGATCACCGCCAGTTAGATGGACGCATAGGCTAATACCCATCCTTTCGACGTGGTGAGAAAGAAACCAGGGGGAAACAAATTTCCACCTAACCCAATTTCTTTCAGGGCATGGAGTATTTCAAAAATACCTCCATAGATTCGGCCATGACAGTTCCCCAAACTGCCCAATCTGCACGGATAGGGAAGAAGACGCTGATCACGTCTTGTTCGAATGCCCACGCTATGCTCCAGAAACTTGTGGTATTATAAACGGAGAAAATATTTCAGATTTTATGCTAAAATCGAGCGAAAACTGGAAGCGAATCAGCGCGCATGCAAAATATATCCACAATGATCTAAGAGCATAATGCGTTGGCACGCCATAAGTTGACGTTTGCCAACAGATTTTAACGCCAATTCGTACCATACGGCGGCACCATAAGTGGCACAGGCCACAAATAGGCCCCGATATACGGTGCGGACCGCACGTCGACTAAGGCCCTGCCACATCTGACCACGCGACGAATTTGCCCGACAATTGCCTGCAGCTGTTCCTCAACAACACTAAGTGTGGAGTAAAACACATCCTTTCACTCATGGTTGACCCCATGTATTTGATTTGCGTCTTATATCTGGTATTAACCCCAATCAAACGGACAATCGGTGGACGACTCGGCGACAATCTACCCTTAACCAGCATTGTCACCGTTTTGTCCATCGATATGTCCACTCCCACATCTACCCCCCAATTTTGGGTAAAGTGAAGGAGCTGCCCACTCACTCGCCCCAGTTCCTCACGTGACCGACCCGCCACCAAAATGAGAAGGTCGTCCGCATACGCACAGCATTTACAGAGTGGTTCTACCTGCCGAGGCAGAGAGTCCATCATGAAGTTCCAAATGAAGAGCCCACAGATGGATCAAAGGCCCCTTGAAGTCAATAAACATTCCAAGGAAATATTTATTGACGTTTTCCCTAACTACACTCTGAACATACATCCACGCATCTTTTACACTACGTCCTTTCCTAAACCAGTACTGCCTATCCGACCTAACACCTCGAGTTAGCTCCTGAAGCCGCTCAACCATAACCCTTTCCAGCACTTTTCCAAATACCGGAAAGAGGCTGATACCACGATAAGATCGAGGATCGCGTGGAAAATATCCCTCCCATATGCATTTATCATAAATGGCCTCCAAATATTCCGGAATGAACTTCCACAAGCATTTGCACATCTCTCCGTTCAAATCATCGAAACCAGGAGACCTTTTAGACCTGACCAGGCCAAACGCATAATCCAACTCCCCAACGTCTAGTGGAGGAATAGGCACCTCTTGTGCAGGAGGAACCTGAACCTCAGCCCTGGAAAGAACTCGCCTAACAGAACATTGGCGCACTCTCTCCTTGTTTATAGCACAGTGTCACCTACGCGAAGAGAGCTAGCCATCTCATTTCGACGACCGCGACAGATCCTAAAGATCTGTCCAATTTCTCACACTCATTCAGCGGTATACCCAATACCGCTTCTCTAACAGTATGTCCGTATCGGTTCCAGTCGGTACATAAGGTACGCCATCGCCTCAATTGAATCACACATTCCATCTGCGGGGTACGGGGAGCAACCATAATTTGTATTAAATTATGGTCACTAATTCCCCAACCCCCCCTAATGCTCCATTTACACCCGAACCTGCTCGCTGCTGCCTCATTCATGAGCGCCATGTCGATGTCACTCACACCTCTAGGCCCCTCAAATGTATACTATTCACTCATTCACTCGGTTCATTCACAATGTGGAGGCTATTCGCCACCACCCATTCACTCATAACCTCACCGTGATCGTGGCTCCGATATCCAGCAGTATTCCTGGATTCCTTGCTGAACTACATCGGGGAGGTAGCATTCGCGTCAAGACACACGATGGCCGGAATGCTTCTCTCACTCTAGGGCTCTATGGCTCTAGAAGCTCGCCACACTTGTAACACAAGCTGGCGACATTCATTCTGCCGAATTTCCCCCCGACACACACACAAACTCCCACTATAATGAGTCAACTGCTACACAAGAGTAGCTTGGCTCACACACAGCTATTGCGGCATTGACTCCAAGGTCAGTAAAGACCCTGAAGCCCCCAGGAAGACCTCTCACCACCCCATTGGTGGAGTTTGGTTCCTGGAGCAAGGCAATGCCGCTTCCCCTCTCCAACATACACGCCTCCAACTCACGCATCACGGCATAAGCCTCCTGACAGTTCAGTTGATATAGTTCAACCATTAATGTCTAGCGAGCGCACGGGAAACAATGGCACAGTACACCGGACAGACAGTGGACATCATTAGAGGTCCGGCTGGCTTGCCCTTAAATGCAGAGTTTCTCAATGCGCGGCATTGCCGCAACCTGCGCTCCTGTGCCCTTCCTGCACCTCGCACCTTCGGCAGACATCCTTCTTGGCCCTGCATTCTGTCACCCTATGTCGAACCCCATGCAGCGGAAACAGTTGGACGTCAGTTGGTCCGGCCGTACCCAGAAGGAGAACCACTTAATGTAGCAACGCCCGACCTCCAAAAGGGCGGACATTAACATGTCCGTACCCTCAAAGACCACGTTCGTTACTCCATCCGGGCTAACCTTCCAAGGACGGCTGACCATCCTCACGTCCTTCTCCAAGCACCCAGGGCTGAACTCCTTCAGGCTCAACCGGAAAAGCTCCCCCATGAACTCATCAGGGGAGATCTCCGTGTAGACCCCCTGGACCAGAACCCTAGGTCCCAGCTTCCGACGTACGCGCACATCGAGCCCCACCTCGGAAAACTTGGCATTCTTCGCCAAGTTATCCCTCTCAGCTACGGATGGGGTGCGAATAATCGCACCTCCGTCCTTCAACGGGCGCACCTCGTGCACCTTTACTCCCATGGAAGGCCCTACCTCCTTCACTACCTTCTTGATCACCTCCTTGGATGAGTGGTGGGGTTACCCCTCACTACAACCGGCAAAGTCTCAACAGGCGCAGGCGCCTGAGGTGCCGGCATCGTCGCTGCACCAGCCAGCGCAGCTCCAGCCGTCCTCCGAGGTGTTTCCTCCCTTAGTTTCTGCGTGGCAATGAGATGCGATCTCCGCCACCATCTCTACGAAGAGCTCCTCGAACTCCGAGGAGTAGCCCAAGAGCTCCTTCGCCGCGCATTTTGAGAGCCCGTCCATTTTCAGGACGGCTCCGGTATAATCATCCTTGATGGTTCGGAACCGCCCCATAAATTCGCCCGCAATCATTTTCCGTTCGGCACCACCACCGAACGCTCCCAACCCCTCCTGGGAAGCATCCAAATCCCTACGGATTTTGTCCAGATTCCTCCCGGCTGGACCCTATTTAGTCCCTGCCTTCCGCCCTCACTTCCGCTTACCCCCGACTTGCCTTCAGGGAACTTACTTACTGCGCCTCCAACGGCCTTCTTCTTGATACGGGGAGGGGACCGCAACATGACCTGCTCCTCCCTCGACCTGGCACCGCGAACTGACTGAAAGAGGGGTGTTCGCCCTCTTCCGTATACCATCTAATTTGGGTATAGCCCAACGACCCTCCCACCTAGGTTGCCGAATTCGCCGGATAAAGGCCTCCCGCGAAACAGCAAAAATTAAATCACTTTTAGGCGACGGCAACTACTGCACGGCACGGATGAGCCCCGCACAGGCACGCACACAGCGGCTGCACCTAGCAGCGAGCCAAAGCAAAGCATGAGGGCGTAGCCCACAGCCCCAACCAAAGGTCTGGCAAAGGTCACCACCAACGGAACACTGTTCCCCGATCAAGGACGGGTCGACCCAAGTGGATCTAACGCCAACCTCGACCGTAGGCAAAAACGCAACAAGCTCTGATCGCAGCACTTACACAAGGTATTCAACCCTGGCGCAGTACTCTACCCACGCACAGAAGGATACGCCCTTTTTTACCGTTGCCAAGGATGGCAATATAGCGGCATGACATCCTAGCACAGACGCGCCCAAACAACCCACGCCGGAGTGTAACGGCACGCGCAAAACACCACGCCGAGAAACTACGGCACGGCAAAATACACGCAAAAAATTAGCGGCACCCACGCTAAAGTTGTAAACAGCTCGGAGTAGCGGCACTCGCTTGAGCGTCCCACAATTACCGAACGGCACTCGCCCGAATACAACAAATGTACACTCTGTACACAATTGTACAGCCACGCCAGCAGTGGCGTCACTTGCACAACGGCGCTCGCTAATGCACAATTGATCGTAAACACTGTACAGTTAATGTTCAGCCCCGATAAAATTGGCGTCACTCGAATAAAGGTAAAAACACAGCGGTATTTTCACGCGGAAAACAAGTTTAAGAAGTACAAGATCGCAAAGAAAATCTAGCGCTCACACTGCGACACTCGGAGTAGCGGCACTCGCTTGAGCGTCCCACAACTACCGAACGGCACTCACTCGAGTACAACAAATGTACACTCTGTACACAATTGTACAGCTGTAGAGTACCTTCGCTTCACTTTCAAACTTCTTTCGAATTCTTTAAATATATTTTTAATAGGTAAATGAACTCAAACTTAAATTATTTGAACCATTTCAACGTCAGTGCCATTGTTGTCAAATAAACACTTGAATTTCAATGACAAAATTCTTTTTTTTTTTTTTTTTGAAACCCAAAACATAAAGGCACACGCGAAATACATTTTTTCTGTCATATGATACCTCACTCGAAAGCAAAACCATAGCTTACTGTCAAGTAGGTCAGCCTAAGCAAAATTTTATTGTATAGTATTTTTTTCAATTTATAATTTTGTTATTGATTTTTACTTGTAACAATGTTTAGTTGTAATTACAATATATATTTTATTGATGAGAAGACAAAAAGAAAGTATAAAATAAAGCCATTCTATAAGAAGGCGGGCAATTCAGTCTTAGCCTGGTAATTGGAAGGCAGTCATTTGCCCTAACTAAATCAAAAAAAATCTGTTTTTTAAAAGGAACCTTTAGTCGGCAGGTTTGCTCTAAAGCTCTTCCCCGATAACAAAGACTTTTCATGGCGATCCTACGGACGATCCTTAAATTCTGAAATACCTTTTTGAACTTATTTGAAAAAGTCAATTTTCATGCATGCAATAATTTCTCAAAAGCGTTAGCAGCTGACCTTGCTCTAGAACAAGCAAACAAAGAACTTAAGGCAACAATACACCAGAGGAAAAAGAAAATTTGGGAAATCATAGAAAATACAAAAAGTTAAGCTTATGGGGAACTGGTGGTCAACAGAAAAGAAGGAGGAAATCATTCTAAACCAAACAGCAGCCAACAACAGCAGCTTTTCAGAAAACCAAATAATAACACTTGATGTATTCACTGTCTTTATCATAATTTGATACATTGTGCATAGAATTAATAAATATTATAAAACATACTTACACAAACACTTGAATAGAAGTAGGGAAATAGTTAACCCTTTCGGTACATCCTTTTATTGCGCCATCCAAAAAATCCAAATTTTTGTCTGAGTATTTATTTTAGGACCAATAACAATACAAATAATTTTTTTTTTGTTTTTTTTTTTGTTAAGTGATTTTTTTTTAATGTTGCCATATGGCAACAAATGTTGTGTGTTCGTTTCAATCGCAAATAAACTTCTTCTGCAATCTAATGCAAGTTAACACCTTACGAGAAATTTGTTGCCATATGGCAACAAGCTTAGTTTTAAAAATTAGCACAGCTTTTAAAGCTGCTAGCAAAAAAATATTTATATGCCAAATGACAGATTGAACATTTTTCTATATACTTTATTCAAAAATTGTTGAAAACATTTGCCCAAAATGCCTCAAAAATCTAAAAATGCAAAATACAAATTTCAGTGTGAAGTGCTATATGCCAGAAGGCTTTCTTTAAAAATGTTGTATTACCGATATATAATGGGCGGTTAGTATTTATTTTATTTCTGTTTAACCATTAAACTTCAATTTTTGAAAATATGTAACAAAAAAGTTGATATTTTTTACAAGAGAGTGTTGACGGCCTTTTAAAGTTTACTGTTGCCATATGTCAACAATATCGCGAAAGGGTTAAGACAAAAAATCAAAAAAAAAAATACAAATGCTAAGCCAAAATTAAATAAAACCAAAAAAAAATTGTAATATATTTTTTTTCAAATTTTTAATGTATTAATAAAACAAAAAAATATATATCATACAATAAAATGAAATTCTATAATTACATTTTAAATGGAAAATATTGAAGAAATTGTAAGGACTTTGTCAGGGATATTAGAAAACATAAAAAAACAGGGAACAAAAAAATATAAAGTAGAAACTTTATTACAAAAATTAAAAGACATAGAGATCTTGAAAATTGAATTTGAAAAACTTGAAACTAGCCCTGACATAGATTACAAAGAACTCACGATCTTAAAAACTAAATTTCAGAAATTGTACACTGAGACAAAAGGACGATTAACAGAACAGAAAAACGATCAAGACAAATCAGAACAGAGCGGTTCAAATAATATTTCAACACAAAACATGTCGGAATTCGATATAAATACATCGTTAAAAGTAGTCCCAGAATTTAGTGGAAACTACAGGGACTTACCATCATTTTTAAAAATCACAGAGTTGATCTATAAGACATTTAATGAACAGAGTTAAAAAAAAAATTTATAGAATTTATAAGGGAAGTAAAATTGAACAACAAATTAAGAACAGCAATTGGAATTCTAGACCCAATTGACAATTTTGATAAATTACAACTTGAACTAACAAAGCTGTACAAGAATCCATTGACCATTCCAGAAATGCACTCAAAACTTAATTGCTGTACGCAGAGAAATCAAAATGTGGCTACATTCAGTGACCATATTCTGCAACTTATTTCTGAATTGAACACATTACAAATCGCAGAGCTGGAAGGAACAGTAACGAACGAAAGAAAAGACGACGTCATTAAAAATAACCAAAAATATGGCTTAACCATTTTTAAAAATAATCTAAACGACAACCTAAGACAAGCGATATGCTTAAACTAAACGAAGACACTAAAAGAAGCAGTAAACTTGGCAAAAGACCTAGAAAGGACTACCAGTACGTCTGGACAAATTATGTTTTTTTAGTCAAAACAATGTCGATGGACGAAAGAATTACAGAGGACATAACAACACAAATAAACAAGGACGTAATACCTTTAACCAAAACTATGTTGGACAAAATTCACACCGTGGACAAAATCATAATGCAAATAACTATTTTGGAGCTAATAATAATAAAGCTAATAACAGTTATAATAGAAATAATTATAACAATAATTTTAGATACAATAATAATTTTGGAAATCAGTACAATTGTGGGCACAAGAGGGGACAAAACAATAACCGTGAGAGCACTTACTACCGCGGAAACTTTAATAATAATAATAACAGAATTGGAGTAATGCAACAGGGAAACGAGTTTGCCCCGGAGGAAGAACAAACGAACGAGAGTCAATCCCCGGGTACCCAAAATTAAATATTTTTAGATTTTCAAATAATGCTACGAATATAATTTCTTTAAGATGTGCAGACTCAAATACAAATCTAACTTTCATAATAGACACGGGAGCAGACGTATCTGCCATAAAGCCAAAAAATCTAAATGGCGACTTATTTTTCAATGACCAAGATAAATGTAAATTAACAGGGATATCATACGAAATTATTTACTCAAAAGGAGTAACAGACATACTATAAAATTAGATTTTGGAGAGAAATCGCATATCCAAAAATTCAATATAGTAGACGACAAATTTCCTATACAAACTGACGGAATATTGGGACAGGAATTTCTGAAAGATTGCCTTTGCAAAATCGATTTAGAAACATATACTATAATTCAAAATAATTCACCGAGTAAAATTAGATCTAACTAAAGACACCGTCGTGTTCAATAACGAAATTTAAAAAGGCGTATTTCTAGGAAACTCCATAGTACCCAAGGAAGGATTTGCTTACATAAGACTACTTAACGTTAACGACAGTGAAATTCGTATAAAAAATCTAAATCTTGAAACAGAACCCTTAAATAACTATTACATAACTAACCAGAAAAATAAAGATAATTTTGACAAAACACGTTTTCAAAAATTAATAAAAATTTTAAATTTAGATTCAGACGACAAAATTGCAAAGGATTCATTATATAAAATTTTCGAGGAATTCCCAGACATTTTTCATATAGAAGGGGAAACTTTGAGCACTAATAACTTTTATACCCAACATTTGAGTATGAACGATAAAACACCTGTATACATAAAAAATTACAGATTACCTCAGACTCAACTTGAAGAAATAGAAGAACAAGTAGAAAATTTATTGCAAACCGACATAGTGGAACCATCAATGAGCGCCTATAATTCACCACTTTTGATTGTATCAAAGAAAAGTAGCGGAGACAAAACAAAAAAAATACCAGTCTAACGGTTAGACCCGATATTCACTTCACTTTACCTTCCGTAAAACAAATTGAGAGAGAATGAGACGAAAGCAGCATTAGGAGCGGGATAATTATAGGTTCATTATAATATTGCTATAAAGCTCATATTTTATTTTCTTCATTTTATTATTATTCATCCTCAATGTTTTCAATTTCAACAAATGATACGAGTGGCTTACGATGATCGTTTTCACTATTTTGCACAGTGGATGCATTGTTATGCACAATAGAAACACTAGGTTGTGCATTTCGTAATGTTTTTCGGCGTGCACGAAATTCACGTACACGTTCTGTTGAAGTCTTTGCGGCTTTTTTAGTTTTATTTTCATTTTGTTTTTTTTTCTGTCGGTATTCACGACACTTTTCAATTTTCAATTTTCAATTTCAACTTATTTGATTTGTTTTGTACATAGTAAGACAGAGTCTTGTGGTAGTACATCTTCTTATAATTCTAGAATACGAGGATGGCATACATAGAAATGCTACTTAGATTTAAAACTATTTTAACTATTAAACTTATAGACTAAAACTTAGAGTAGTAAGTGAAAAGAAGAGAAAGATGGTGGGAATGGGAGAAGGAAAGGGGGATTTAAGGTTAGAAGTAGTTAGAAACTGCAGTTTTAAAACACCTTGCTTGTTTTATAAGTTTTATTGTAGTTGGTATAGAATTCCATAGTTTTATGGCACTAACAAAGAACATGCGTTCTGATTCCAAGTAAGTGTAAGTCGGAACAATTAGATTCAATGTTCGGGTGCACTGGCATTGTTTAATGTTTTTATACAGGTACAATGGTTTTTGTGTGTATATTAATTTATGCAGGAACAAAAGAGAGCGTATTTTGAGATACGAGTCGAGGTTATGATCGAGAATTTGTTTTGAGTAGATAGATATATGGTCATATTTCCTTTTTTCAAACACGAAACGCGCTGCATTATTTAAAGCGGTTTGCAATTTTTGTTTCGAATTATTATCAAGCCTGCAATATATTAATTCAGCGTATAATACATGAGGAACAATGAGTGATCTAACAAGTTTTAATTTAGTTTGCCGTGGCAGTAAGTAGGCAGTACAATATAGCTTTCTAAGAACATTATATACCTTGTTTGCAACAAAGTTTACATGGTCAACGCATGATAATCTTGAATTTATTCTGAAACCCAGGTTAGTTACTATGTCATCAAAGTTAATATTTACTTCATTAAGTAATATTGGCGGCAAAGAGCTAAGGTCATACTTTGAATGAGAAATAGCAATCGACTTCGTCTTTGACTCATTTAATTTCAAGTTGTTAGATTTTGACCATTTAGAAATACGAGTGAGGTCTTCATTAAGCCTTGCTATCAAATCTTCAATAAGACCTATTGGCCTTGACAGGTAGATCTGGGTGTCATCAGCATAGAGATGAATCGACGAATTTTGGCAACACTCAACAAAATCAGTAATGAAAATGCAAAATAAAATTGGACCTAAAATAGAACCCTGCGGCACACCTGACGTAATTGGTTTTAGACTTGAGTAGTTACCACCACATTTAACTTGTTGTAGCCGATTCGAAAGGTAACTTTTTATTAGTTGCAGAGAAAATGCTCCAAACTTATAGTGATAGCACAATTTTTGCAGTAAAATGTTGTGATCAATAGTATCAAATGCTTTTGAAAAATCGAGTAATACTAGCACAGTTAGGTAGTTTTTATCATAAGCAGAGCGAACATCGGGTGTTGGGTTTGGTGGTGAACGAGGACAAAACGAAGTACCTCCTGTCTTCAAACAAACAGTCGGCGCACTCGCGTATCGGCACTCACGTCACTGTTGACAGTTATAATTTTGAGGTTGTAAAAGACTTCGTTTATTTAGGAACCAGCATTAACACCGATAACAATGACAGCCTTGAAATCCAACGTAGAATCTCTCTTGCCAACAAGTGCTACTTTGGACTAAGTAGGCAACTGAGCAGTAAAGTCCTCTCTCGACGAACAAAACTAACACTCTACAAGACTCTCATCATGCCCGTCCTAACGTATGGCGCAGAAGCTTGGACGATGACAACATCCGATGAAGCGACGGTTGGAGTGTTCGAGAGAAAGATTCTGCGTAAGATTTTTGGACCTTTGCACGTTGGCAACGGCGAATATCGCAGACGATGGAACGATGAGCTGTATGAGCTTTACGACGACATAGACATAGCGCAGCGAATAAAGATCCAGCGGCTTCGTTGGCTGGGTCATGTCGTCCGAATGGACACAAACGCTCCGGCTTTGAAAGTATTCGATGCGGTACCAGCTGGTGGTAGTAGAGGAAGAGGAAGGCCTCCTCTGCGTTGGAAAGATCAAGTGGAGAAGGACTTGGCTTCACTTGGTGTGTCCAATTGGCGCCGGTTAGCACGAGAAAGAAACGACTGGCGCGCTTTGTTAAACTCGGCCAAAATCGCGTAAGCGGTTATCGCGCCAATTAAAAAGAAGAAGAGCGAACATCTTCAAAAATTTTAAGCATAGTTGTGGAGCAACTATGCAGACTTCTGAAACCCGACTGGAAATTACTCAGCAGATTGTTCTTGTCCAAGTAGCAGGTAATTTGTCGCGCCAAAAATTTTTCAAATACTTTCGATAGGGCAGGTAAAATGCTTATTGGTCTGAAGTGCTGAGGAGCGGTAGAGCATTTTATTTTAGGCACAGGTGTTATATTTGCTATCTTCCAAAGATATGGAAATGTAGATGAGGTGATTGAAAAGTTAATTATGTGCATAAGTGATGGTATTACAAATGGTAGAGTAATTTTATGAAATTTAAGACAAATGCCGTCGGTCCCTATTTCATTAGATTTGACAGTATGTACACATTGTATCAAATCCATCTCAGTTGCAGACACAAATTCAAACTCACCGTCATCAACATGCTCTCGTAGAGGAACTTTTACAGGTATGTCGAGTGGAGCCCTGTTAGATGCTAGAAAGTGAGTATTTAAGATTTCTGGGTCCAAAGTGCACACGGACTTATTCTCTCCTGAGACACCTAAGGTTTTAAGGTTTTTCCATAGGACTTTCGGAGGTAAACTATCGTTGAGCTTCCATTGTAGATATGCCCTTTTGGCATCTCTAGTGATTGCAGTTACTTTATTTCTTGCTACACGATATTTTTGCCACGAGTGAGTGTTTCTATCATTTTTCCATTTCTTATATGCTTTACTACGCTCTCTAATTAAAGACAATATCTCACGTGTAAACCATGGTTTCCTATTTCCGTGGACTTTAACTTTACGCAACGGAACAAACCTATCAAATAGATGGCTGACTAAAGCATTGAAATGTTGCAGTTTTTCATCCACTGTTGTGAATAACCGACACATATTCCAATTAAGCTCGGCAGCCTCCTTATTTAAGAGATCATGCTGAATAAGCTTAAAGTCTCTAAAAAATATCTCCTTTACTTGAATGTGTCTGTTGAACTGGATGGGGTAAGATAAGAATATCAACTCGTGGTCGGAAACTCCAGCCATAGGAAGTTGATCAATATGACTGACGTAATCTCTGTCACTGACGCAAAATACATCCAAAAGACTTGGTTTGCAGTGGGGTGCAAAGCGAGTAGCATATTCATTAATTAAGGAAATTCCTAATGATTGGAAACTATCTATCAAACTCCTGGAGGAAAAATTATCACAAAGAAGGTCTACATTTAAATCACCACACACAATAATATGTTCATAGGAGATGTGGAATTCCGCTAATTTATCAAATATCACTGAGAGGTCATTTCTATTGCTAGGGTTGTAAATGCATGCAACAAGACATTTGGTATTGTTATCATAAAATTCAACAAAAATGTATTCGACTTCTTGAAAATGATCTGATCTACAGATCTCTTTCCATTTAAAATTATTTTTAAAGTATAAAGCAATACCACCTTCTCGAGTCTTCGTAGTCCTATCACATTTAATAATAGTGTAGTCGCACAGGGAATATACATTATTATCCATATAGTCTTTAAACCATGTCTCTGTAATACATATTAAGTCAATGCTCAAATTATCAAAAACAAAATTTAGGTAGTCAATTTTTTCAGCATTCAAACTTCGCGCATTCAACTGACAGGCATTAAACCCATTGTAGCGATTAGAAATGAGTTTAAGTAATCCTCTTGCATGTTCTTTGTCTACTTGTTTTGCTATTTCATTACGCATTGACAGTTTATGGTTGGGAGGATACGCAAGGTGGAGGAATTTAAATAAGGCAAGGGGATAATGAGATAGATAGGAATGAGATCAAAATAAAAAAGATTACATTGTAAAGCCAAGAATATGAAAAATACAAATGAGATGAACGAAATAGAAATGATACTAAAATAAAAATGATTACAATGCAAAGCAAAGAGTTTGGAAAACATAAACGATAAATAAGAGAATAAATTAAACGCAGACATAACATTAATAATGTAACGCATAAATGTTTTTGTTTTTACATATTAGCAGTTGCAATGCTCTCTATACTCATTTTTTCAGTTATAAGTACAGCATCAGTTTGGGGTCGAGCTCTAACAAACACTTGCCCACGAACAGAGAAAACTGACGTTAGACGCTTTTGCTTTTTACACTGCATAGCCAAACGCATTAGTTCACGATTTTTTCTCATAAGACATTCGTGGATGAATAGCTTCCGTTTAATACTGACGCCGACATCACTAAGAGAAAGTGCCCGTCTCTTATCTTTGCTGAATTTAGCTACAGAACGCTATAGCCCACGAACAGAGAAAACTGACGTTAGACGCTTTTGCTTTTTACACTGCATAGCCAAACGCATTAGTCCACGATTTTTTCTCGTAAGACATTCGTGGATAAATAGCTTCCCTTCAATACTGACGCCGACATCACTAAGAGAAAGTGGCCGTCTCTTATCTTTGCATAATTTAGCTACAGTTTTCAGCAGTTGAGAGCGATCTGCAGCAGAGCTCAATTAGATTATAATTGGAGCTACGCTTTTATTATTTGGTCGTAACCGGAAAGCAGAACGTACAGGCGCTAGTTTTACATGAAGCGTTTGGCACAGCTTGGAGAAATCATTTAGAATGTCCTCATCTTTTCTTATAGGCAACCCACTAACAATAACATCTGTTGATATTGCGTTGTTCTCGTATACATTTAGTTGTTCGGTAAGTGCGTATACCTCGCTGCGCAATTTGTCTACATTAGCACATTTCTGTTCAGTTATTTTTACCCGCTCTTCCATGTGCTTAACTGTCGACTTCCGGTTCATAAGATCCGCTGACAACTCACTGAATCGCTCCATTACTCGCTCTTCTGATTCTCTTAATCGTAATGTTAGCTCTTCAATGATGCTCTGCTTTTGTGACTCTAAGCGAACCTCAATTTTCGCAAACCACGCATTGAGAGTAGCGCTTGATGCATCGGTACTAAGGGACTTACTTTGTACTGAAGATGTTTGCGGGGATGGTGACAATTTGTTCTAGGCCGTTGTTCTTGTAGACATTTTTGGTATGTTAGTAAATTCAAACAATTTAACTGGTGAAACAACAAGGTTTTTTCGCAGTATTTCAAGTAGTTATGTTACACTTTATTATGATTTTGATTTACCCTGACAAAAGAACCGCTTGTACAGGATTTACTCAGTTTTTTTCGTAAATTAACACTCAGTGGATTAAATAAAATTACGGATTAAACTGCAACTACTCAAAAACACGTCTACTCAGTCTGCTGATACATTTATATTTGACATTTTCTGCATTCTTTTTCGGCATAATTGCGGTAAATATTTAAAAATGAAAAAAATGAGCGTCGTAACGCGTATATTACACAGACGTACTAACATACACACAAATATTCGTAGGACGCTTGGTCTAAGCAAGTATTAGGTAGTGTAGTATAGGTATACATAATGCCTTCTCGCTCACCGTGGCTCCGTAATACGCAGGCGCGCACACATACGTACTAGCATACATACAAACATACATACGTCTGACGCTTGAACTAAACACCAAAGCAAGTAATAGGCAGTGTAGTATACATACTACAATACTCACTATACTAGCGTGGCTCAGCAGTACGCAGCCATACACATATACGTATATCAACATATAACGCTTCGTAGCCAAGAGTGGGGAGGCCCCGAAGCACCGCACAAAGAGGAGACGGAGAATAGGGGACGCTGTATAACTGTGTTCTATCTCATTCTCTCGCAGGCTATATACTATAAGATCTATATGTATGTCTCTTTTTAGTGTCGCTTTTTCGTTTCATCGAGTCTTAAATCACTCCCAACGATTCTGTAGTCTAAAACACCACAACAGTAATTTAATTGCAATTTTTGAAAGACTACGAAAATATAACCTAAAATGCGAGAAAGTACGTATTTTTAAAATCCGAAGTCTTGTACCTAGGGCATCTGATCACGCAAGATTGCATAAAAACAGACCCATCAAAATTTGAAGTGATAAAAAAATACCCCGTACCCAAAAGTAGTGACGAGGTTAGGAGATTTTTAGCTTTTTGCAATTATTATAGACGTTTTGTAAACAATTTTGCTCAAATAAACAAGTGCCTAAATAATCTTGTAAAGAAGGGACAAGTATTTGATTGGACTGACGACTGTCAGAAAGCATTAGAATCACTAAAAGGAAAACTAATCAATCCACCTATTTTACAATATCCAAATTTCGAGCAACCATTTGTGCTCACAACAGACGCATCTAATTTCGCACTCGGTGCAGTACTTAGTCAAGGAGAAATAGGAAAAGATTTGCCTATATCATATGCAAACAAAACTTTAGTAAAACATGATATAAATAAATCGTACCGCTCTCGATGTTTATTAATTGACTTAAAACCACTTGATAGCAGACGATCTATTCTATCGTGCTCATTTATTATTCGTATCATTTCTGGATCTATTGATTGTCCTTCCCTTTTAAGTAAAATTCAATTTAATATACCCAATATGAGGCTCCGACAGTACGAAACCTTTAAAATTGGCTTCTCGAGAACCAACTATGGGGTGAATGCTCCGATTCCTAGGGCATGTGCAGATTTAAATATGTTTTTCAATTCTTCTGGTGCTGATTTTACATGGCCGTATGGCATCTTACTCAATCATCTTAAATCGTTCTTTTCTTAGTATACTAATATACTAAACTATTGTACATTAGCTTAATATAGTCTGTAAGAATGTATCCATTCAAAGACAATAAATAAAATAAATAAATAAAAAGAACTACTCGCGATTCACTGGGTAATAAATTTCTTCCGTCCATACCTAATGGGTAGAAAATTCACGGTGGTAACGGACCACAGATCTCTTATCTCCTTATTTTCACACAAAAATCCTTCGTCCAAGATGACAAGGATTAGACCTGATTTGTCAGACTATGATTTCGGAATAGTCTACAAGCAAGGCAAAATGAACACAAATGCCGAAGCAATATCACGAATAAAGATAGACTCAGACATACTAAAAAAAAGTATATAAAAACATTAAAATTCGTATACGAAGAAAAAATGAAAGGATCCAAAATACAGATAAATAAAAATGGGGATATAATAGTCCTATATAGTGAGGAGCACCTGAAATACGTTTCAATCATGGCCAAACTATCATCAATAGCGACTAAAAGAAATATAGAAAAGCTGGCGCTAGAAAAAGATAATTTATTAAGAGAAATGATTATTGAAAATTTTAAGAAAGCATTCAACAAGTTGCAAAGTAAGAGATTAGAACAAAATTTAAGACCCTTAAGAATAATTTTATATAAAGCCCTAAAACAAATTAATGACGAAGAAATTATAAAAAATTTATTGTAATACTTGAGTATCACAATTCAACACTAGGAGGACACCTGGGTATAAGAAAAACTATCTTAAAATTAAAACAAAAATACATATAGAAGAACATGAGAAAAACAATAAAACAATATATAAACAGTTGTGAAGAATGTACTCGAAACAAACAGACAAAGTACATAAAAGAAAAAATGACAATAACGGACACACCTAGTAAAAGCTTTGAAAATTTAAGCATAGATACAGTTGGACCATTGATTATATCAAATGGGTTCCGATATATTTTAACGGTACAATGCGAACTGACAAAATACGTAATCTTATTCACAATGAAAACTAGAGAAGCAATTTCTATCGCAAAGACACTTGTAGAACAGGTAAAATTAAAATTTGGACTTCTTAATACATCAAAATCTGATAGAGTCAGAGTTTGCAAATGAATTAATGAAAAATATATGCGAAATACTAAATATAAAGCAAACCTTTTCAGCACCCTATCACCATCAGACAATAACAGTTGAAAGGATTCACAGAGTCCTAAATGAGTTTCTGTTACACTTCGTAGAAAATCACGAATGGGGCCAATGGCTACCTTATTTTGCATTTGCCCTTAATACCACACCGAACATAGAGACGGAATTTTCCCCGTACGAGTTAATATACGGAAAACTTCCACGCTTACCAACTGACATAAACTAGGACAATTAACCAGTATATGACTTAAACAAGCAGTAACACATCAGAATTAAAAGTAGGGGACTGGGTATTTGTAAAACTAGAAACTAGAGGAAAACAGCAAAGTCCATATCATGGCCCTTAGCTCATAGTGGAACGTAAAGGAGTCAATTCTGTATTACAAACTAACAAAAAGCATAAGGAATATCATATTAATACCCTTAAGAAATACAAAATCACCTAAAATATTATCATATTAAATAAATTAAAGAAAAATCTATTATAAAACATACAATTAAAAATGAATTTAAATATACTAAGAAACTTTTAAAGTCATAAAATTATTTTTATTGAAAACTACTGAACTTGCACAGTAATTTTCAATCTTAACAATAGGGATGTAGAGTGCCTTCGCTTCACTTTCAAACTTCTTTCGAATTCTTTAAATATATTTTTAATAGGTAAATGAACCCAAACTTAAATTACTTAAACCATTTCCATGTTAATGCCATTGTTGTCAATTAAACACTTTAATTTCAATCACAAAATTCTTTTTCTTTTTTTTTTGAAACCCAAAACACAAAGGCACACGGCAAATAATCAAAGGCCCCCTTGAAGTCAATAAACACGCCACGGACATATTTATTCACGTTTCCCCTAACTACACTGTGAACATACTTCCACGCAATTTCTACACTACGTCCTTTCCCTAAACCCATAATGCCTATCCGACCTAACACCCCGAGTTAGCTCCTAAAGCCGCTCAACCATAACCCTTTCCAGCACTTTTCCAAATACCGGAAAGAGGCTGATACCACGATAAGATCGAGGATCGCTCCTGATCTTATCGGGCGACTTCAAGAGTACAACGACAATAGCAACTTTCCACTCGCGTGGAAAATATCCCTCCCATATGCATTTATCATAAATGGACTCCAAATATTCCAGAATGAACTTCCACAAGCATTTGCACATCTCTTCGTTCAAATCATTAAGACCTGGAGACCTTTCAGACCTGACCAGGCCAAACGCATAATCCAACTCCCCAACGTCTAGTGGAGGAACAGGCACCTCTTGTGCAGGAGGAACCTGAACCTCAGCCCTGGGAAAAAACTCGCCTACCAGAACATTATCGTACTCTCTCCTAGTTTATAGCACAGTGTCACCTACGCGAAGAGAGCTAGCCATCTCGTTTCGACAACCCCGACAGATCCTAAGGACCTGTCCCCAAGGGTCGTCCCTATTTTCCCCCACAAACCTCCTCCACTCTTCCTCCTTAACTTTCACTAGCATCTTCTTATATTCCCTCATCCCTACACTAAATTGATATTTGAGCTGGGACAGATTCTCTGAATTGGACCGCCTGGCATGTTGAAACAACCGCCTCAAGCGCCGGACAGACCTCCTCTTTGAATTCAACTCACTAGTCCACCACTTAACACCTTTAGATCTCACAACCCTAGCTTTTCTAAACATCATATCATTAACCCCCCAGACACATTCTGATAAACGCGCTATTTGCTCGTCAACCCCCAGTTCCTCAATGGACTCACACATTCCATTTGCGGGGTACGGGGAGTAACCATATTTTGTATTAAATTATGGTCAATAATTCCCCAACCCCCCTAACGCTCCATTTACACTCAAATCTGCTCGTTGCTGCCTCATTCATGAGCGTCACGTCGGTTCATTCACAATGTGGAGACTATTCGCCACAAGTCATTCACTCATAACCTCAACCCGATCGTGGCTCCAATATCTAGCAGTATGCCTGGATACCTTACTGAACCACATCGGGGTGGTAGCATTCGCATCAAGACAAACGATGGCAGGAATGCTACTTTCACGTAGTAGCACCGCATCAATGTATCTTAAGTAGGGCTCTAGAGGCTCGTCAAACTTGCAATACAAGCTGGCGACATTCATTCTACGAATTCCTCCTCGACACACACACATACTCCCCACTGTGATGAGTCAACTACTACACAAGAGTAGCTTGGCTCACACACAGCTACTGCGGCATTGACTCCAAGGTCAGGTCACCACCCCATTGGTGGAGTTTGGTACCTGGAGCAAGGCAATGCCTTAGCCTCCCTCCAACTTGCACGCCCCCAACTCTCATATCACGGCATAAGCTCCCTGACAGTTCAGTTGATATAATTCAACCGCAACCTGCACTCCTGTGCCCTTCATGCCCGCACCTTCGGCAGACATCCTTCTTGGCCCTGCATTCTGCCACCCTATGGTCGAACCCCATGCAGCGGAAACAGTTTAGCGTCAGTTTGTCCGGCCGTACCCGGAAGGAGAACCACTTAATGTAGCAACTCCCGACCTCCAAGAGGGCGGACATTAACATGTCCGTACCCTCAAGGACCACGTTCGTTACTCCATCCGGGCTAACCTTCCAAGGACGGCTGACCATCCTGACGTCCTTCTCGAGGCACCCAGGGCTGACCTCCTTCAGGTTCAAACGGAAAAGCTCCTCCATCAACTCATCAGGGGAGATCTCCGTGTGGACCCCCTGGACCACAACCCTAGGTCCCAGCTTCCGTCGTACGCTCACATCGAGCCCCACCTCGGAAAACTTGGCATTCTTCGCCAAGTTATCCCTGTCGGCAACGGATGGGGTGCTACCCCTCAGGGTCTTACCCTCACTACAACCGACCAGGTCTCAACAGGCGCAGGCGCCTGAGGTGCCGGCATCGTCGCTGCACCAGCCAGCGCAGCTCCAGCCGAGGTGCTTCCTCCCTTATCTTCTTCGTGGCATCTAATTGCCCACCAAGATGGGCGATCTCCGCCACCATCTCTACGAAGAGCTCTTCGAACTCCGTGGAGTAGCCCAAAAGCTCCTTCGCCGCACATTTTGAGACACCGTCCATGTTCTGGACGGCTCCGGTATAACCATCCTTGATGGTTCGGAACCGCCCCATAAATTCGCCCGCGATCGCTTTCCGTTCGGCGCCCCCACCGAACGCTCCCAAATCCTCCCGGGAAGCACCCAAATTCCTACGGAATTTCTCCAAGTGCTTTCCGGCTGGACCCAATTTGGTCCCTGCCTTCCGCCCCTTTTTTACGCCTCACTGTTTCGCACCCTCGGAAGCGCCCTCGCTTCCGCTTACCCCCGACTTGCCTTCAGCTAACTTAGGAGTTACCTTCCCCTCGTCCTTCTCCTTTTCCACCGGAACCGCTGCACCTCCATCTGTCTTCTTCTTAATACGGGGAGGGGACCGTAACATGACCTCCTCCTCCCCCGACGTCGTATCGTCCATTGCCGACGATGGCACCGCGGAACCGACTGGAAGAGGGGTGTTCGCCCTCTTCCGTATACCGTCCGATTTGGGCATAGCTCAACGCGAAAAAAAAACAACGGCACGCGCAAAACACCACGCCGAGAAACTACGGCACGGCAAAATACACGCAAAAAATTAGCGGCACACATGCAAAAGTTGTAAACAACTCGGAGTAGCGGCACTCGCTTGAGCGTCCCACAACTACCGAACGGCCCGCGCTCGAGTACAACAAATGTACACTCTGTACACAATTGTACAGCCACGCCAGCAGTGGCGTCACTTGCACAACGGCACTCGCTAATGCACGATTGATCGTAAACACTGTACAGTTAATGTTCAGCCACGATAAAATTGGCGTCACTCGAATAACGGTAAAAACACAGCGGTATTTTCACGCGAAAAACAACGTTTAAGAATCAGAAGATCGCAAAGAAAATCAAGCACTCACACTGCGACACTCGGAGTAGCGGCACTCGCTTGAGCGTCCCACAACTACCGAACGGCACTCACTCGAGTACAAAAAATGTACACTCTGTACACAATTGTACAGCCACGCAAGCAGTGGCGTCACTTGCACAACGGCACTCGCTAATGCACAATTGATCGTAAACACTGTACAGTTAATGTACAGCCACGATAAAAGCTAGCGTCACGCGAATAACGGTATCACGTACCGGTATACAAGTTAAATTTCCCGGTCGTGGTGGTTTATAAAAAAAATTGTTCCGGACGAGACCGCTCTTTATTCGTTATAATTTCTTTTCAACTGAACTTAAAAATATTTTAATTCTAATACTAAAGCTAAAACTTAAGCCCGTGTGCTTGCAATGTGACCAGTACTTTGCTGAGTAGGCGTTTCCCACGGGATCGCCAATCGCTGCTCTGGTATTTCCTCAAAAGCGTTGCGCGTGTGGAGTGTTGGGTTACCATGATATTTTGGTTGAGGTGTGTAAAGTATTGCGTTAGCTCCTCCCTCCTCAAGTGCGGACGTCCCTGTTCGCATCTCCGGAGATTCAGGAGTACCAAGGGCGTTTGGTTTATTACAATTCCCTTGAAAGTCCTGCGGCTTTCTTTTTCTGGAAATTTTAAGTGCAAGTAGTATGACAGCTATTATTATGGATATTGTGAGCACGTATTGGAGGTTAAACCCACTTTATGGATTTTTTTGATCGTCTCCAGCTTCTTCAAGTTTTGTATTTGGAGACCTTTCATCATCTGCAAGGATAATATTTCTTCGAATGGCGTCTTCGGGTTTCGTTTTTGTAGAACAGGTGGAAGAGGTTGTAAATTACTCATTTCATATAAGTAGACATTTTTGTTTTACACTTTGATAGTGGAGTTGTGGTGTTGGATTATGAATGTTCCATTCAGTTCTATTGATTTGCCATCTATTTCGATTAAACCATTAAAATTGTTCAAAAATAGTATTCCGGGTTGTACTTCTTCTAGGTTGCTAATGTGGTCAGCGTTGATAAGCGTGCAATTTGGACGTCTACTGTTTATAAGATTACTAATACAGCTATTATTATTTATTTCTATAAAATCTTTTTCATTACAAATTGTTATTTTATTATATGCTCTACATTCATTTTTTAGTCCGTATATTTTCGTTTTACATTTTAATATCTTTTCATAATCAATTTTATTAATTTTATTTTCCTTTTTTAGAAAAATATAATTAGAATATAAATTTTAGAAGTGCCATTTGAGGCTATTCTAATATCGGTAAATTCTAGTTCTTCTTCAATATTAATGTAAGGTATTTCTTCTTTTCCAATAATTTTTCCAATTGGGCTTATTTCTAGATTCGACAATATAAATGAATTAACAATATTTGATTTTGCCCAATGTAAGGCGTATTCAATATTAATAAGCTCTTCTTTAATTAATTGTAATTTACATTTAATTTTAAGACCTAGTTCTAATTTTACACTTTCATTATTTTTTAAGCTTTTAAGTATTTCATTTGTGTTATTACCTGCTTCATTTATTTTATATAAAAATTTTTGTTTATTATTACTTATCTGTCGTTATTTTCTAGTAAATTTCCAATATTTTTATTAATTTTTTCTAAGTCATGGTGGTCTGGGTTACCAGCAATCCATTTCCATGCTGTGCCTATAAAATCTAATGAACGTTTATTTTTAATTCGAGGGGTGAGTTTTGAAAGAAGTGTGCGAATTTGGACTATCTCGTGGTTATGGAAAGGATGTAATGGGTGGTTGATTTGGATATTTTGTACTATAGTATTTTCCAGTTCTTTCGCTAAGTTGTCGTACTGTCTCGTGTCTATTATATTATAAATAATTTTAAATGTTCCTTCCTGTATTCTTGCTGTTCCATCCTTCAAGGTTATAAGCTGTGCGTTCGTATAATCTAGGATTTGGGTTTCTGCGTAAGCCATGGCGGCAAGGGTACCTTAAAAAGGTTGTAATTATAGACCTATAGGTATTTATCTAAATTTTAAATTTATATTGTTGGCCTATGGCATTTATAACGTTTTTTTTGAAGTGAAAACTTCTTTAGAATCGTTGGGAGTGATTTGAGAAAAAGTGAAACGAAAAAAGCGACACTCTTGGCTACGAATATTACATATACACGTAGCGACGAACTAAATAACTTTTAGGCCAGCGCCGACAGCTTGGCGCGATAGCCGAGCGGCTAGCAATGTGAGCTTCCGATCCAAATTCCTTGGTTCGAATCACAAGAAAAAAATTTTTTTTATACAGTTATTTTATTTTATTTTATGATATGTTTATGAGGAGCTTTTTTGAAGTGAAAACTTCTTTAGAATCGTTGGGAGTGATTTGAGAAAAAGTGAAACGAAAAAAGCGACACTCTTGGCTACGAATATTACATATACACGTAGCGACGAACTAAATAACTTTTAGGCCAGCGCCGACAGCATGGCGCGATAGCCGAGCGGCTAGCAATGTGAGCTTCCGATCCAAAATCCTTGGTTCGAATCACAAAAAAAAAATTTTTTTTATACAGTTATTTTATTTTATTTTATGATATGTTTATGAGGAGCTTTTTTCATGGCAGAAATACACTCGGTGTTTTGCCATTGCCTGCTGACGGGTGAGCGCTATTAGAAAAATAGTTTTCCTTAATTTTGGTGTTTTCACCGAGATTCGAACTGACGTTCTCTCTGTAAATTCTGAATAGTAGTCACGCACCAACCCATTCGGCTACGGCGTTTGTCTAATTTTACTGATGCAAAAATGAGGAAAAATATATGAATAAAGTTTGCTTACTGTTTACACATTTTCCAAAGGTGACGGAGAACCAAAAAAAAAAGTCGATTTTCAAACAAATACGAGTGCATATGTGTAATTGTGTTAGAGTTTCGGTCACGCCCCAGCAAAACCTGCGTGCATATGTGTTTGTAACATTCAAAAAAATGTAATTGTGTTAGAGTTTCGGTCACGCAGGTTTTGCAGGGGACGCTCATAATAGCAACCGCGTGTGTACTTTTATATTCGTAAATATTTTCATTTTTAAATATTTACCGCAATTATGCCGAAAAATAATGCAGAAAAGTGTCGTGAATATCGACAGAAAAAAAAATCAATAAATAGCATCACGGAATTCATTCACGAAAATTTAATAAAGTATACACCAGAAGTATCGCGGATACTTAGAAAAGATTACAATAAAGTTCCAATGATTTTAAGTGGCGATTTTAACGTAAATTTTGCATTGGACACAGCGGTTCCTTTAATTGACGTTCTCAATACAACATTCAATTTAAAAATGTGTAACAATCGCACTGAATTGACAACACGATCAAAAACAACCATTGACGCGGTATTTCAAAGACATGTTGACAACATCGAAACCAAAGCATTATAGTATGCCTGTGAAAAAAATGATTGTTAAATGCGTTTATTGGGGCTTCTGTAGCAGGTATGAGGATATGAGCAGAGCTTTCGTCACTATGGTCGGTTGTCGTGAGGGTATTTACCTCAGATTTAGGTGGTCTTGAAAAAGCGTCTGCAACGACATTAGTTTTACCAGGTTTATAGTAGATCTCATAGTTATACTCCTTTAAAATGCATTTCCACCTTTTCATTTTTGCGTTATGGTTTTTATTGCTTAAAGCAAACGTAACGGGTTGGTGGTCGGTGTAAATTATTACTTTGGCTGAACCGTAGAGATAATTCCGTAGCGTGTTCAATGCCCAAATTATCGCCAACATTTTCTTCTCATTGGCGGCGTAATTCTCTTCTGTCTTTGATAAGGATCTAGATATGAACGTAATAGGTTTACCTGATTGTTCTAAAACAGCACCTAAAGCATAGTTTGATGCGTCGGTTGTCAGATGGAATTCTTTTTTGAAATCTGGGTATGTGAGTATAACTTCTTCAGATATTAATGAAGTTTTAATTTGGTGGAAGGCTTGCTTGGCATTATTATTCAGCGTGATTTTAGTTAGTTTTTGAAGCTCGTCCGTCTTCTCCTCTAAGGAGTGAAATCAGTGGTCTTGCTAATTTAGCGTAGTCTCGTATAAATCGTCGATAGTAACCTGATAATCCAAGAAATGATCTCAGATCTTTCAATGTCCTGGGAAAAGGGAAATCTTGGATGGCTTTTACTTTATTAGGATTTGTCTTAATACCATTACATGATATTACTACACCTAGAAATTCTACTTCGTCCTTAAAAAACTCACACTTATCCAACTGTACTTTCATTCGAGCGTTTTCGAGTGTTCGGAAAATGGTTTCTAAATTCTCCAAGTCATCTATATAGACATAACAGATTTTTCCTATGTGATCCCTAAGTATGTCATCAAGGGCACGCTAGAAATTGGCTGGTGCGTTTTTCAAGTCAAATGGGAGTCTTGTAAATTTATACTTCCCATTATTGACTGAAAAAGCTGTCTTTTCCATGTCAGACTCCTTCAAAGGGATTTAGTGAAGCCGCTTTTCAGGTCGAGAACAGAGAAGAATTGGCTACTTCTTAGTTGCGAGATTATTTCATTTATTTCGGGTATAGGGTATTTGTCCGCAACTGTCACTGCATTCAATTTTCGGTAATCGATAACAAGTCGATATTTTTTCTGTCCGGAGGCATCTAGTTTTTTGGGTACTACCCAAATAGGTGAGTTGTATGCAGATCTTGATCGTCTAATGATTCCATTTCTTAGTAAGGTTTCAATCTCTTGGGTTACAAAGTTTCTCATAGCTAAGGGATAGGGATAATATTTGGAATAAATTGGGCTGTCCGAAAGAGTCTTAATTTCCCCAACTACCGTGGTTGTATAAGTAAGCTTTGCATTGGGTTCCGAAAATAATTTGGAATATTTTCTTGTTAAATAATTTATGTCATTTTTCTGCTGCAATGTCATGTGTTCGGTCCTAATATCAATTTTGTTAACGTCTGCTGAGAATTTTTGTTTAATTTTAAAAACTGTATTGTTACCAATTTTTAGCGTATTATCGTGGATATTTATAATAGCAGACAAGTCTCTTAGACTATCGCTACCAAGAATTCCGTGGAAAAGACTTGAGACTTGTATGGTATTTGATGAGAAGTGTTGGATGGCCTCTTTTCAGCTGGTTTACTTGGTCCTGGTCTATTGGCAGTTGAAAGGATGTAGGATACTGTTGAGAAGGTCGTTGTGTATTCCAACCAAATTGAGCACGTGAAGTCCTTTGGTAGTGTTGTGACATATTTCTGGGTGATAGAGGTGGAGGGGTTTGTTGTGGGTAATATGGTCGAGAATATGGTAGGATGCTCGCGTATTTGGAGGTGCCTGTCTATTTGACCTATTGTGAGGTGAAAAATTTACTTGGTTTTCGAGGATTTCACATAGATGAAGTGAATGTGGGAGGTCCTTTGGTTCCCTTACCGCTAGAAGCCTTGGCATATCGCCGTTGAGTCCATTTATGAAGGCATCTCGAGCTTTTTCTCTATACATGCTCGTTAAGACTCTTGTAGATTCTGGGCTCTCCTCCATACAAGATATTTTATTCAATATTAAGGACAGGTGAGAATGGACTAGTTGATAAAAATCCCGAATCTGTAAACGTCCCTGAACCAAGCTACAAAGTTGGTACTCGAGAGTTTTTACATCTCGTTTATCAGCATAGTGCCAAGTTAAACAGGAGCGAATAGCCGTCCAATTTAATGGAATATTGTAAGATTCCAAAACTTCGTCTGCATGACCTACAATTTTATTCCTTATGGTCATAAGTATTCCGAAATATCTCGGGGTCCCCTGATACTGTCCATAGTACTCTAAAAGTCTCTCTATACTTTTTTTCCAGGAACTAAACTCACTTGGATTTCCTGCCAATCCTCTTATTGTTCTAGCTATTTCTGGGACACGGTCCGAATCTGTGGTTCCTTGTACAACTACGGGGTCGTCCCTAAAATTAAGGAATTCATGGTTATGGTTCACTATACTGTTCACTAGCTTCTCTCCTTCACTTTGAAAAATATTTTTCACTACTCTACAAATTCTGTCTTCTAATCCTGTCATTGCACTGCTGCTGGCCGCGGTGCCAGTGCTCAGCACGGAAGGTCTGAGTATTGAAGATATGTTGTCGTCAGGCATTTTGGATTTTCTTTTTATCTTTTGGATTTTTTTTCCTTTTTTGCCTAGATTTTTTCTTCACTTTTCACTTAATTACATTGATTTTCTTAAACTTACAGAAATTTTCTTTCTAGAACTTTTTTTCTTCACTTTTCATTTACAATAATTACATTGATTTTCTTAAACTTACAAAATTTTTCTTTCTAGATTTTTTCCTTCACTTTTTATTTAATTACATTTATTTTCTTAAACTTACAAACTATATTGAATTTAAAGACTTACACAATTAAATAGATCTCCATCCTGTGAGGTGACGGGCAGGACCTATCCGTTTTGTTCTGAGGCTTCTTCTCGCGATGACTCCGGGTCCTGTATCCGCACACGCTTTGCGTCCACTGGCTGAAGCGTTCCTCCAGGTTGTGGCTGCCCAATCGCTTACTGCTATTTTTGGTGCTGAAGTGTTGAAGATTGTTCCGCCACTGCTTGAGGGGCCTTTGGAACTTTATTCTTTTTTTCCACTCACGACGAAGGATATTCCGCCACTACTTGAGGGGCCTTGGAAATTTTATTTTTCCTTTCACTCGCGACGAAGGATATTCCGCCACTACTTAAGGGGCCTTGGAAATTTTCCTTCGTTCCTGCACTTGCGACTGGGCCCCACGTTGGGCCCCGGTTAAACTACCCGGTCGTTGTGGTTTATAAAAAAAATTGTCCCGGACGAGACCGCTCTTTATTCGTTCATAATTTCTTTTCAACTGAACTTAAAATTATTTTAATTCTAATACTAAAGCTAAAAGCTAAGCCCGTGGGCTTGCAATGTGACCAGTACTTTGCTGAGTAGGCGTTTCCCACGGGAACGCCAATCGCTGCTCTGGGATTTCCTCAAAAGCGTCGCGCGTGTGGTGTGTTGGGATACAATGACTTTTTGGTTGAGGTGTGTGAAGTATTGCGTTAGCTAAAACGTTGCGCATGTGGAGTGTTTGGTTACCATTATATTTTGGTTGAGGTGTGTAAAGTATTGCGTTAACTTACACACGCGAATGTAAACGCAAAAGGGAAATCGCAAAAAATTTAAGCGCTCAGAACACGACACGTCCGTACTACTCAACAGTCAGACTGAGAATGAGTAGATAGGAACAGCGTCCGATTGTTTTTACGTGGGTACCCACCGGCGACGGCCCGACACCACGGTGCTCAAAAGCACAACGGATCAAAACAATGCGTTGATCAGCGCCCCAAAACTGCAAAAGGCACTTAAGGTACCAATTGGTAGTGTGGAATGGACACACTAACCACCTTGGTAGGGTTCGAGGTCTATCTAACCCTCTGCCGTTCTATGGGTCCCGGCACCCGGTTGCAATGCAACTCCACATCGAGTCAAAAGGTTCTACCCACATTTAGGTGTTTAACCACAGCCACCACCATACTGCCCGAAGGGCCTACCTCAAGAACAGGTCGGAGCAAGCTCCGAGGGCCCCTGTTCCCCGTGGTACCAGATTTAAGTCTCCGGTCAGACCTCGTAGCCGAGACTACTACCAGTTGAGCTTCCATACAGCTCTGGACTGGTGGCCATTCCCCATGTTTTATCCCCAATCCCGCAACAGAACACACAGACAAGAATAGCTAAAAACTAATCAACTGAACGCCTTAAATTACGTCGCCGCCTAAAAACCTCACGCGCATATTGCCCTAACATTTCGACATTCCGACGGTTGGCAATAACACCACTCACATCATAGCGTCCATCAGTCCAACTAATCCCTACACCCACAAGACCCCTAATGACTGAGAACATCAGGCATTCACAGAGGACGTGCACCCAGTCCTCTCTTGCCTACATATGGTTCAAGCAGCTCACAACGGCCGGGATTAGCCCACGTATCCTCTGGGTAGCTTCCGAACACCCGTTCGGGAGTGAGCCAACGTGAGAAGGCGAAGCATTCCAGGATAGCTGGTTGTGCGCTGGGTTTGGGACCCGCCACTTAAAAATCCCCCCCAATGAAAAGAACTGCAAAGCCTCGGATGAGAACTGCCTTTACTGATGACGACCCCTGCAAACGAAATAAGGAATATGATTTGAGGGCATGCACCTGGAATGTCCGGTCCCTTAATTGGGAAGGTGCCTCTGCCCGGCTGGTTCATGTCCTCGTGGGAGTAAAGGCTGACATCACTGCCATCCAAGAGATGCGATGGACGGGGCAAGGTAAGAAAAACATAGGACCTTCCGACGTCTACTACAGCTGCCGAGTAAAGGAGCGCAAGTTCCTTGTCGGATTTGTTGTGGGAGAGAGACTTCGTCGCCAAGTACTGTCGTTCACTCCGGTGGACGAGCGTTTCGCAATAATCCGCATCAAAGTGCGATTTTTTAACATCTCGCTAATTTGCGCCCACGCCCCGACAGAAGAGAAGGACGATGCGACCAAAGATTCCTTCTATGAGCGCTTGGAACGTTCCTATGAGCGCTGCCCCCGCCACGACATAAAAATCGTGCTTGGCGACTTCACGCCAGGGTGGGCAAGGAGGGAATTTTTGGTCCCACAGTCGGAAATTTCAGCCTGCACAACGAAACATCCGGTAACGGACAGAGGCTGATCGACTTCGCCGGGGCCCGAAACATGGTAGTCTGCAGCACCAGATTCCAGCATGAAAAGATACACCAAACTACCTGGCTGTCTCCTGATCGAAAAACGCGAAACCAGATCGATCATGTTGTGATAGATGGAAGACACGCTTCTAGTGTATTAGATGTACGTACGATCCGAGGACCCAACATCGACTCGGATCATTACCTTGTTGCAGCCAAGCTGCGCACCCGCCTCTGTGCAGCAAAAAACGTACATCTACCTACGCAAAGAATGTTCGACATCGAAAAGCTGCAATCACAACAGACAGCCAGAAGATTCGCCACTCGACTCTCATTCCTGCTCTCGGAGAGCACTGCCCAACACACCGGCATGCGCGAGCAATGGAGCAACATTTCTCGTTCTCTACGTACCGCCGCCGAAGAAGAAATCGGATTCCAGGGAGCCCGAAAAAACAATTGGTACGACGAAGAATGTCATGCTGCCGCAGAAAGTAAGGATGCCGCCTATAGAGCCACGCTGCGATCGGGCGCAACGCGAGCCATGAGGGATCGCTACAGAGAACTGAAAAAGGAAGAAAGACGTATTATCCGACAGAAGAAACGAGAGGCCGAAATACGTGAGTGCGAGGAGCTTGAGATGCTGGCCAATAGGAACAACGCCCGAAAATTTTACCAGAAAGTTCGGCGGCTTACAGAAGGTTTTAAGACCGGGGCGTTTTCCTGTAAGAACAAAGACGGCGATCTGGTGACTGACGTACAGAGCAATCTTAAATTATGGAGGGAACACTTCTCGAACCTGTTAAACAGTGACAGCTGCGCATGTCATAGAGAATGTGAAGATTCCGATACCCCAATCGATGACGACGGAATTGTAGTTCCGTTACCCGACCATGACGAGGTGAGAATAGCAATATCACGGCTAAAGAACAACAAAGCCGCGGGCGCTGACGGACTGCCGGCTGAGCTTTTAAACATGGCGGCGAGGAGCTGGTAAGGTGCATGCATCAGCTCCTATGCCAAATAAGTGTGCTCTGCCCAATACATAAGAAGGGCGATCCTGCAATTTGTGCCAATTACCGCGGGATTAGTCTTCCAAATATCGCCTATAAGGTTCTAGCGAGCGTATTGTGTGAAAGGCTGAAGCCCACCGTCAACCAACTGATTGGACCTTATCAGTGTGGCTTCGGACCTGGAAAGTCTACCATCGACCAAATATTCACAATACGCCAAATCTTGGAAAAGACCCATGAAAGGAGAATCGACACACACCATCTTTTCGTCGACTTCAAAGCTGCATTCGACAGTACGGAAAGGAGTTACCTGTATGCCGCTATGTCTGAATTTGGTATCCCCGCAAAACTAATACGGCTATGTAAGATGACATTGCTCAACACCAGCAGCGCTGTCAGAATTGGGAAGGACCTCTCCGAGCCATTTGATACCAAACGAGGTTTCAGACAGGGTGACTCGCTGTCGTGTGACTTCTTTAACCTGATGTTGGAGAGCATCGTACGAGCCGCAGAACTTAATCGCTCAGGCACAATTTTTTATAAGAGCGTACAATTGCTGGCGTATGCCGATGATATTGACATCATCGGACTTAACAACCGCGCTGTTAGTTCTGCCTTCTCCAAACTGGATAAAGAGGCAAAGCGAATGGGTTTGATGGTGAACGAGGACAAAACGAAGTACCTCCTGTCTTCAAACAAACAGTCGGCGCACTCGCGTATCGGCACCCACGTCACTGTTGACAGTTATAATTTTGAGGTTATAAAAGACTTCGTGTATTTAGGAACCAGAATTAACACCGATAACAATGTCTGCCGTGAAATCCAACGTAGAATCTCTCTTGCCAACAAGTGCTACTTTGGACTAAGTAGGCAATTGAGCAGTAAAGTCCTCTCTCGACGAACAAAACTAACACTCTACAAGACTCTCATCATGCCCGTCCTAACGTATGGCGCAGAAGCTTGGACGATGACAATAACCGATGAAGCGACGCTTGGAGTGTTCGAGAGAAAGATTCTGCGTAAGATTTTTGGACCTTTGCACGTTGGCAACGGCGAAAATCGTAGACGATAGAACGATGAGCTATATGAGCTTTACAACGACATAGACAAAGCGCAGTGAGTAAAGATCCAGCGGCTTCGTTGGCTGGGTCATGTCGTCCAAATGGATGCAAACGCTCCGGCTTTGAAAGTATTCGATGCGGTACCAGCTGGTGGTAGCAGAGGAAGAGGAAGGCCTCCTCTGCGTTGGAAAGATCAGGTGGAGAAGGACTTGCCTTGACTTGGTGTGTCCAATTGGCGCCGATAGGCACGAGAAAGAAACGACTGGTGCGCTTTGTTAATCTCGGCCAAAATCGCGTAAGCGGCTATCGCCAATTAAGAAGAAGAAGAAGCAGCGGCATACAAAGCCTCCTTCTCAACCTGAAGGCAACCGCCCGTTGCACGACTAACAGGTCAAGAGGAGGCGCACCCAACAACACCTGCAACGCATCCGTACTCACTGCACGGCACACAGGCATGCAGGCAATCAGCATAATGCGCTGGCACGCCATCAGATGACGTTTGTCAACAGACTTTAACGCCGATTCGTACCATATAGTGGCACCATAAGTGGCACAGGCTACAAATAGGCCCCGATATATGGTGCGAACCGCACGTCGGCTAAGGCCCCGGTCACATCTGACCACGCGACGAACTTGCCCAACAACTGCCTGCAGCCGCTCCCTCAACAACACTAAGTGCGGAGTAAAACACATCCTTTCACTCATAGTTAACCCCAAGTATTTGACTTTGGTCACATACCTAATGTTAACCCTATTCAAACGTACAATCGGTGGACGACTCGGCGACAATCTACCTTTAAGCAGCATTGTCACCGTTGGGTACATCGATATGTGCACTCCCACATCTACACCCCAATTGTGGGTAAATGTAAGGAGCGGCCCACCCACTCGCTACAGTTCCTCACGTGACCGACCCTCCACCAAAATGAGAAGGTCGTCCGCATAGGCACAGCATTTTCAGAGTGGTTCTGCCGAAGCAGCGAGTCCATCATGAGGCTCCAAATGAAGGGACCACAGAGGGATCCACCCCAATCTCCACACTTCCGCCCACACCTACTATGGGTGCTTTTCTGTCTGAAAAATAACTCCGCCATAGAGTAAATTCCGCACAGCCAAGCTCCTCTAGCCGTTATAACACACGGTCCCAGCGCAAGTTGTCAAATGACCCCTTGAAGTCAATAAACATGCCAAGGACATATTTATTGACGTTTTCCCTAACTACACTCTGAACTACACTCCTAACACCCCGAGTCGGCTCCTGAAGCCACTCAACCATAACCCTTTCCAGCACTTTTCCAAGTACCGGAAGGAGGCTGATACCACGATAAGATCGAGGATCGCTCCTGATCTTATCGGGCGACTTGAAGGGTACGACGACCCTAGCAACTTTCCACTCACGTGGAAAATATCCCTCCCATATGCATAATCATAAATAGCCTCCAAGTATTCCGGAATGAACTTCCACAAGCATTTGCACATCTCTCCGTTCAAACCATAGAAACCTGGATACGTTTTAGACCTGAACGGGCCAGACGCATAATCCAACTCCCCAACGTCTAGTGGAGGAACAGGCACCTCTTTTGCAGGAGGAACCTGAACCTCAGCCCTGGGAAAGAACTCGCCTAACAGAACATTGGCGCACTCTTTCCACGTCGATAACACAGTGTCACCTACGCGAAGAGAGCTAGCCATCTCATTTCGACGAGCCCGACGTATCCTAAAGACCTGTCCCCAAGGAACGTCCTCCACTCTTCCTCCTTAACTTTCACTAGCATTTTCTGATATTCCCTCATCCCTACACTAAATTGATACTTGAGCTGAACAGATTCTCCGAATTGGTCCACCTGGCGCGTTGAAACAACCGCCTCAAGCGTCGGACAGACCTCCTCTTTGAATTCAACTCACTCGTCCACCATTTCACACCTTTCAGTCTCACAACCCTAGCTTTCCTAAACAATAAATCATTAACTCCCCAGACACATTCTGATAGACGAGCAATTTGCTCGTCAACCCCCAATTCCTCAAATGCATTAAGCGGTATATCCAATACCGCTTCCCTAACAGTCTGTCCATATCGATTCCAGTCGGTACATGAGGTACGCCATCGCCTCAATGGACTCCCACATTCCAACTGCGGGGTACGGGTAGTAACCATAATTTGTATTAAATTATGGTCACTAATTCCCATTCATTTACATTCAAATCTGCTCGCTGCTGCCTCATTCATGAGCGTCACGTCAATGTCACTCACACCTTTAGGCCCCTCAAACGTATACCATTCACTCGGAGTGGTTCTAACTGCCGAAGTAGGGATTGCTTCATGAGGTTCCAAATGAAGGGACCACAAATGGATCCCTGCGGACAGCCTCGAGCCACCCCAATCTCCACACTTCCGCCCACACCTACTATAGATGCTTTTCTGTATGAAAAATAATTCCGCCATAGAGTAATTTCCGGACAGCCAAGCTCATCTAGCCGTTGTAACACACGGTCCCAGCGCAAGTAGTCAAATGACCCCTTGATGTCAATAAATATACCAAGGACATATTTATTGACGCTTTCCCTAACTACACTCTGAACATACATCCACGCATCTTCTACGCTACGTCCTTTCCTAAAACCATACTGCCTATCCGTCCTTACACCCCGAGTTAGCTCCTGAAGCCGCTCAACCATAACCCTTTCCAGCACTTTTCCAAGTACCGGAAGGAGGCTGATACCACGATAAGATCGAGCATCGCTCCTGATCTTGTCGGGCGACTTCAAGAGTGCAACGACCCTAGCAACTTTCCACTCGCGTGGAAAATATCCCTCCCATATGCATTTATCATAAATGGCCTCCAAGTATTCCGGAATGAACTTCCACAAGCATTTGCACATCTCTCCGTTCAAACCATCGAAACCTGGAGACCTTTTAGACCTGACCAGGCCAAACGGATAATCCAACTCTACAACGTCTAGTGGCGTAACAGGCACCTCGTGTGCAGGAGGAACCTGAACCTCAGCCCTGGGAACAAAACATTGGCGTACTCTCTCCACGTCGATAATACCGTACCACCTACGCGAAGAGAGCTAGCCATCTCGTGGCTGTATCGTCTCTCTGGAGTAAAAGGAGTGAAATCGACGATAGCAGAAAAAGCGGTAGAAAGAACGCGATCGATGGTCGAATGGCAAAGGAGATTCGATGTGTCAACCAAAGGCCGGTGGACTTACAAACTCATACCGAACCTTGAATGGTGGATGAATAGGAAGCATGGCGATATTGACTACTACCTAACTCAGATACTCACCGGACACGACTGCTTCCTTTAATATCTAAACCGTTTCCAGCTGGCCGACAGCCCTTTTTGTCCGAGTTGCTCGAATACTGTCGAGAGCGCAGAACATGTTGCAGACGTTTCAGCAAGAACGAACAATACTGGCGAAGGCATTCGAACACCCGCCATCCCACGCAAGATTCGTCCAGGATATGTGCTCGACCATCACTAAATGGGACGAAGCTAAAACGTTCGCGGCATCAGTCGTGATGAGGCTGACTGGGAGAAAAAAGCCCAGAAACGACAGCAACAGTTGCTACTGCAGCAACAACAGCGGCAGCAGGAGTACACGCAGAAAGATAGACTAAGTATTCAATACTATTAAGATACTAAATTAATTAGGTAGCAAGACCCTCTTGATTATTTCTTATGTAATGTACTTAATCCAGCTAAGTCAAAATTCGACACTTCTTAGGAGAAAAGGAAGGAGAAAAAAAAATAGAAAACAACCTTATAAATGTAAAGCCTATTCGTTTATTACAAAGTTTTTGGTACCTTTGCTAGCAGGTGGACAGTGGAGATGAACTGTTGTAGACAAACCGCCGACAGACACAGACGCTTGACACAAACACTCACAACAGTACCGAACTGAAGACAAGAAAATAGTTTGTGAGTATCGGACTATTGCATTTTCTCAGATGTTTAACTCCCCCCAACCGCTTTCGAAGCCAGTGGGAGAAGTGAATAATATCGATGGCGTAAAATCTCCATACGCACACAGGAGCGGAACCTGGACGCAGGAACCTGTTGTGTCAATAGACATAAACGCGGCTCCACCTTGACGAAATACTAACGCGGTTCCAGGGTGGAAATCAGCCGACGAGGAGGAATATTATAGTGTTAGTGGGAGCATGCCCCACATACCATTGGTGTGACGGACCTTTGATGATGTTTCAGACATTTTGACTAACACCTCCTGACTAAAAGAAACAAAAAAAAGCTAGCCTTCTCAATTCGACGACCCCGACAGATCCTAAAGACCTGTCCCCAAGGGTCGTCCCTATTTTCTGGGCACTAATTCCCCATCCCCCCCTTACGCTCCATTTACACTCAAATCTGCTCGCTGCTGCCTCATTAATTCACTCGGTTCATTCACAATGTGGAGGCCACTCGCCACAAGCCATTCACTCATAAACTCACCCCGATCGTGGCTCCAATATCTAGCAGTATGCCTGGATACCTTACTGAACCACATCGGGGTGGTAGCATTCGCATCAAGACAAACGATGGCAGGAATGCTACTTTCACGTAGTAGCACCGCAACGATGTATCTTAAATAAGGCTCTAGAGGCTCGTCAAACTTGCAATACAAGCTGGCGACATTCATTCGACGAATTCCTCCTCGACACACACACATACTCCCCACTGTGATGAGTCAACTACTACACAAGAGTAGCTTGGCTCACATACAGCTACTGCGGCATTGACTCCAAGTTCAGTAAAGACCCTGAAGCCCCCGGGAAGACCTCTCACCACCCCATTTGTGGAGTATGGTTCCTGGAGCAAGGCAATGTCGCAGCCCCCTTCCAAAATACACGCCCCCAACTCACACATAACGGCATAAGAACCCTGACAATTCAATTGGTATAGCTCCATCATCAGTGTCTGGCTTGCGCACGTGCAACAATTGCACCATATATCGGGCAGACTGTGGACATCATCAGATGTCCGGCTGGATTGCCCTTAAATGCGCAGTTGCGACAATGCGGGGCATTGCCGCAACCTGTACTCCTGTGCCCCTCCTGCCCGCACCTTCGGCAGACATCTTTCTTCGCCCTGCACTCCGCCACCCTATGGTCGAACCCCATGCAGCGGAAAAAGCCGGGCGTCAGTTGGTCCGGCCGCACCCGGAACGAGAACCACTTTATGTAACAACGCCCGACCTCCAGGAGGGCGGACATTAGTATGTCCGTGCCCTCAAGGACTACGTTTGTTGCCCCATCAGGGCTAACCTTCCAAGGACGGCTGACCATCCTCACGTCCTTCTGTAGACACCCAGGGCTGAACTCCTTGAGGTTCAAACGGAACAACTCTCCCATGAACTCATCAGGGGAGATCTCCGTGTGGACCCCCTGGACCACAACCCTAGGCCCCAGCTTCCGACGCACGCTCACATCGAGCCCCACCTCGGAAAACTTGGCATTTTTCGCCAAGTTGTCCCTCTCGGCAACGGATGGGGTGCGAATAATCGCACCTCCATCCTTCAATGGGCGCACCTCGTGCACCCTAACCCCCATAAAAGGCCCTACCTCTTTTACTACCTTCTTAATCACTTCTTTTGATGTAGTGGGGGTCTTACCCCTCACTACGACCGACCAGGTCTCAACTGGCTTGAGCAGCGGCAACGCAGGCAACACAGGCGCAGGCGCCTGAGGTGCCGGCATCATCGCTGCACCAGCCAGCGCAGCTCCCGCCGTCCTCCGAGGTGCTTCCTCCCTAGTAATCTTTGTGGCTTCTAACGGCCCACGAAGATGAGCGATCTCCGCCACCATCTCAACGAAAAGCTCCTCAAACTCCAAGGAGTATCCAAGGAGGACCTTCGCTACACTCTTCGGGATGCCGTCCATATCTATGACGGCTCCGCTTAAAGCAGCCACCACGGACTTAAATCGCCCCATATATTCCCCCCCAACTTTCTTGTGCTCGGCACCCCCACCGAACATTCCCAAATTCTCCAGGGAAGCACCCAAACTCCTGCGGAATTTCTCCATGTGCTTCCCGGCTGGACCCAATTTGGCCCCTGCTTTCCGCACCTTTTTCTCACCCCCTTTTTTCTCACCCTCGGAAGCGCCTTCGCTTCCGCTTACCCCCGACTTACCTTCAGGTAACTTAGGGGTTACCTTCCCCTCATCTCTCGCCTTTACTACCGGAACCGCTGCACCTCCAGCGGTCTTCTTCTTAATACGGGGACGTTGATTCGTCCATCGCCGACGACGGTACCGCAGAACCGATGGGAAGAGGGGTATTCGCCCTCTCACTTGGGCACTCACTAAGCACAAAGCACAATTTGCCCGAATCAATGTACAGTTCATGTATAGCTACACTGTAGCGTCACTCGAATAGCGGTAAACACTCGCGGATATAGCACAAAAGAGAAATCGCAAAAATGTATGCGCTCACGACACGGCACGTCTGCACTGCTCAACAGTCACACTGACAATGAGTAGAAAGGGACAGCGTCCGATTGTTATTACGTGGGTCCCCACCGGCGACGGCCCGACACCACGGTGCTCAAAAGCACAACGGATCAAAACAATGCGTTGATCAGCGCCCCAAAAATGCCTAAGCATTTAAGGATACCAATTGGTAGTGTGGAATGGACACACTAACCACCTTGGTAGGGTTCGAGGTCTATCTAACCCTCTGCCGTTCTATGGGTTCCGGCACCCGGTTGCAATGCAACTCCACATCGAGCCAAAAGGCTCTACCCGCATTTAGGTGTTGAACCACAGCCACCACGATGCTCCCCGAAGGGCCTACCTCAAGAACAAGTCGGAGCAAGCTCCGAGGGCCCCTGTTCCCCGTGGTACCAGATTTAAGTCTCCGGTCAGACCTCGTAGCCGAGACTACTACCAGTTGAGCTTCCATACAGCTCTGGACTGGTGGCCATTTCCCGCACCTAAACCCCAATCCCACAGCAGAACACACAGACAAGAATGGCTAAAAACTAATCAACTGAACGCCTTAAATTACGTCGCCGCCTAAAAACCTCACGCGCATATTGCCCTAACATTTCGACATTCCGACGGTTGGCAATAACACCACTCACACCATACCGTCCATCAGTCCAACTAATCCCCACACCCGCAAGATTCCTAATGTCTGAGTACATCGGGCATTCACAGAGGACGTGCACCCAGTCTTCTCTTGCCGACCCACAAACACATTCCTCACTTGTGGACAAGCGCCTCTCATGCAAATGCGCATTAAGAGGCCCATGTCCTGTAAGGAGGAATCCTAGGCTGAGGGAAAATCCAAAATCAGGATTTTCCCCGACAAAGGAAACATCCCGAATGTACTCGTATGTCACGCGACCTTTGGAACTATTGTCCCAACGGTTTTGCCACCCACGAAGCATACATTCATTCAACAACCTTTTACACTCTAAAAACCCCCTTCCTACATCACCGTCGGATAACCATCCAACACGCAGCGGCATACAAAGCCTCCTTCTCAACCTGAAGGCAACCGCCCGTTGCACGACTAACAGGTCAAGAGGAGGCGCACCCAACAACACCTGCAACGCATCCGTACTCACTGTACGGCATACAGGCAAGCAGGCAAGCAACATAATGCGCTGGCACGTCATCAGATGACGTTTGCCAACCGACTTTAAAGCCGATTCGTACCATATAGCGGCACCATAAGTGGCACAGGCCACAAATAGGCCCCGATATACGGTGCGAACCGCGCGCCGGCTAAGACCCCAGTCAAATCTGACCACGCGACGAACTTGCCCAGCAATTACCTGCAGCCGTTCCCTTAACAACACTAAGTGTGGAGTAAAACACATCCTTTCACTCATAGTTACCCCCAGGTATTTGATTTGCGTCACATACCTAATCAAAACGCCATTCAAACGGACAATCGGTGGACGACTCGGGGACAATCTGCCCTTAAGCAGCATTGTCACCGTTTTGTCCATCGATATATCCACTCCCACATCTACCCTCCAATTGTGGGTCAATGTAAGGAGCTGCCCCCCCACTCGCTCCAGTTCCTCACGCGAACGACCCTCAACCAAAATGAGAAGGTCGTCCGCATACGCACAGTGTTTACAGAGAGGCTCTAACTGCCGAAGCAGGGAGTCCATCATGAGGTTCCAAATGAAGGGACCACAAATGGATCCTTGCGGTCAGCCTCGCGCCCCCTCAATCTCCACACTCCCGCCCACACCTACCATAGATGCTTTCCTGTCCGAAAAATAACTCCGCCATAGAGTAATTTCCGGACAGCCAAGCTCCTCCAACCGTTGTAACACACCATCCCAGCGCAAGTAGTCAAAGGCCCCCTAGAAGTCAATAAACATGCCAAGGACATACTTACTCACGTTTTCCCTAACTACACTCTGAACTTTCCTAAAACCATACTGCCTATCCGACCTAACACCCCGAGTTAGCTCCTAAAGCCGCTCAACCATAACCCTTTCCAGCACTTTTCCAAGCTCCGGAAGGAGGCTGATACCACGATAAGATCGAGGATCGCTCTTGATTTTATCGGGCGACTTGAAGGGTGCAACAACCCTAGCAACTTTCCACTCGCGTGGAAAATATCCCCCCATATGCATTTATCATAAATGGCCTCCACATATTCCGGAATGAACTTCCATAAGCATTTGCACATCTCTCCGTTCAAACCATCGAGACCTGGAGACCTTTTAGACCTGACCAGGCCAAACGCGTAATCCAATTCTCCAACGTCTAGTGGAGGGACAGGCACCTCTTGTGCAGGAAGAGCCTGAACCTCAGCCCTGGGAAAGAACTCGGCTAACAAAACATTGGCGCACTCTCTCCACGTGGATAATACAGTATCACCTACGCGAAGAGAGCTAGCCATTTCATTTCGACGACCCCGACAGATCCTAAAGACCTGTCCCAAGGGTCGTCCCTATTCTCCCCCACAAATCTCCTCCACTCTTCCTCTTTCACTCTCACCAACATTTTCTTATATTCTTTCATTCCTTCACTAAATTGATACATGAGCTGAGACAGATTCTCCGAATTGGTCCGCCTGGCGCGTTGAAACAACCGCCTCAAGCGTCGGACAGACCTCTTCTTTGAATTTAACTCACTCGTCCACCATTTCACACCTTTCAATCTCACAGCCCTAGCTTTCCTAAACAATAAGTCATTCACTCCCCAGACACATTCAGATAGCCGAGCAATTTGCTCGTCAACCCCCAATTCCTCAAACTCACTAAGCGGTATACCTAATACCGCTTCCCTAACAGTATGTCCATATCGGTTCCAGTCGGTACATAAGGTACGCCATCGCCTCAATGGACTCACACATTCCAACTGCGGGGTACGGGGAGTAACCATAATTTGTATTAAATTGTATTAAATTATGGTCACTAATTCCCCAACCCCCCCTAACGCTCCATTTACACTCGAACCCGCTCGCTGCTGCCTCATTCATGAGCGTCACGTCGATGTCACTCACACCTCTAGGCCCCTCAAACGTATACCATTCACATGGCTCATTTGCAATGAGGAGGCTATTCGCCACAACCCATTCGCTCATAAGCACACCCCGATCGTGGCTCCGATATCCAGCACTATGCCTGGATACCTTGCTGAACCACATCGGGGAGGTAGCGTTCGCATCAAGATACACGATGGCAGGAATGCTACTCTCATGTAGTAGCACCGCATCTATGTATCTTAAATAGGGCTCTAGAGGCTCGTCAAACTTACAGTACAAGCTGACGACATACATTCTGCCGAATTCCCCCTCGACACACACACATACTCCCCACTGTGATGAGTCAACTACTACACAAGAGTAGCTTGGCTCACACACAGCTACTGCGGCATTGACTCCAAGGTCAGTAAAGACCCTGAAGCCCCCGGGAAGACCTCTCACCACCCCATTGGTGGAGTATGGTTCCTGGAGCAAGGCAATGTCGCAGCCCCCTTCCAACATACACGCCCCCAACTCACCCATCACGGCATAAGAACCCTGACAATTCAATTGGTATAGCTCCATCATCAGTGTCTGGCTTGCGCATGTGCAACAATTGCACCATATATCGGGCAGACAGTGGATATCATCAGATGTCCGGCTGGCTTGCCCTTAAATGCGCAGTTGCGACAATGCGGGGCATTGCCGCAACTTGTACTCCTGTGCCCCTCCTGCCCGGACCTTCGGCAGACATCTTTCTTCGCCCCGCACTCCGCCACCCTATGGTCGAACCCCATGCAGCGGAAACAGCCGGGCGTCAGTTGGTCCGGCCGCACCCGGAACGAGAACCACTTTATGTAACAACGCCCGACCTCCAGGAGGGCGGACATTAGTATGTCCGTGCCCTCAAGGACTACGTTTGTTGCCCCATCAGGGCTGACCTTCCAAGGACGGCTGACCATCCTCACGTCCTTCTCAAGGCACCCAGGGCTGAACTCCTTGAGATTCAAACGGAACAACTCTCCCATGAACTCATCAGGGGAGATCTCCGTGTCGACCCCCTGGACCACAACCCTAGGCCCCAGCTTCCGACGCACGCTCACATCGAGCCCCACCTCGGAAATCTTGGCATTTTTCACCAAGTTATCCTTCTCAGCAACTGATGGGGTGCGAATAATCGCACCTCCATCCTTCAACGGGCGCACCTCGTGCACCCTAACCCCCATGGAAGGCCCTACCTCCTTTACCACTTTTTTAATGACCTCCTTGGATGTAGCGGGGGTTTTACCCCTCACTACGACCGACCAGGTCTCAACTGGCTTGGGCACCGGCAACGCAGGCAACACAGGCGCAGGCGCCTGAGGTGCCGGCATCATCGCTGCACCAGCCAGCGCAGCTCCAGCCGTCCTCCGAGTTGCTTCCTCCCTTGTAATCTTCGTGGCTTCTAACTGCCCACGAAGATGGGCTATTTCCGCCACCATCTCAACGAAAAGTTCCTCGAACTCCAAAGAGTATCCCAGGAGGTCCTTCGCTACACTTTTCGGGACGCCGTCCATGTCTATGACGGCTCCACTGAAGGCAGTCACAATGGACTTAAAGCGCCCCATAAACTGCCCCCCAACTTTCTTGCGTTCGGCATCCCCACCGAACGCTCCCAAACCCTCCAGGGAAGCACCCAAATTCTTACGGAACTCCTCCAAGTGCTTCCCAGCTGGACCTAATTTAGCCCCTGTCTTACGCCCCTTTCTCCCACTCCCAATTTTTCCACTTTCGGAAGCGCCCTCGCTTCCACTCACCCCCGACTTACTGGAAGGTACCTTTTCAGGTACCTTTAAAGCTACCTTCTCCACCGGGACCGCTGCACCTCCAACGGTCTTCTTCTTGATACGGGGAGGGGACCGCAACATGACCTCCTCCTCCCTCGACGTCGTGTCGTCCATTGCCGACGATGGCACCGCGGAACTGACTGAAAGAGGGGTGTTCGCCCTCTTCCGTATACCATCTAATTTGGGTATAGCCCAACGACCCTCCCACCTAGGTTGCCGAATTCGCCGGATAAAGGCCTCCCGCGAAACAGCAAAAAATAAATCACTTTTAGGCGACGGCAACTACTGCACGGCACGGATGAGCCCCGCACAGGCACGCACACAGCGGCTGCACCTAGCGGCGAGCCAAAGCAAAGCACGAGGGCGTAGCCCACTGCGCCAAACAAAGGTCTGGCAAAGGTCACCACCAATGCCTTGCCGGACAGAACACTGTTCCCCGAGGTTGTAGCACCTGCACAAGGTATTCAACCTTGGCGCAGTACTGTACCCACGCACAAAAGGGGACGCCCTTTTTACCGTTGCCAAATATGGCAATATAGCGGCACGACAACCTAGCGCACACGAAAAGGACGCCGAAAATTAACGGCACGCACCAAAAACCACGCCAGAAATTAGCGGCACACAAAAGTTGTAAACAACTTGGTATAGCGGCACTCGCTTGAGCGTCCCACAATATACCAACGGCACTCGCTTGAGTACAACAAAAGTACACTTGTACACAATTGTACAGCCACGCGAACATTGGCGTCACTTTCACAACGGCACTCACTAGTGCAATTACTCGTAAACACTGTACCGCTATGGTACAGCCACGACAAAAATTAGCGTCACTCGCACAACTGTAATACTACCGGTTATCACACGCGGATATAGCACACAGGCACACAGCACACGGCACGTCCGTTCAGCTCAGCAGTCACACTGAGAGTGAGTAGTGTTTTTTACGTGAGTTCCTGCTGGCGACAGCCCTAACCCACGGTACCCAAAGGCACACGGATCAAAACAATGCGTTGATCAGCGCCCCAAAGTGCCGAAGCATTTAAGGATACCAATTGGCAGTGTGGCATGGACACACTAACCACCTTGGTAGGGCTCGAGGCCTACCCAAACCTCTGCCGTTCTGAAGGTCCCGGCACCTGGTCACAATGCAACTCTACATCGAGCCAAGGCTCTACCCGCGCTTTAGGTCTCAACCACAGCCACCACGAAAACCTCCCCGAAGGGCCGTTCCCAAGAACAGGTCAGAGCGAACTCTGAGGGCTCCTGTTCCCCGTGGTACCGAGTTAAGGTCTCCGGTAAGACATCGTACCCGAAGACACTGCCAGTTGAGCACCCATACTACTCAGGCACTGGTAAACCTAGATTTTAGTCGCCTTTTACGACAGGCATACCTTACCTCGGGCATATTCTAACCCCTGCACCGCTGGGGGAAAAATAGATAGGGACAACAACAACGTCTGGTGTTTTTAACGTGAGTACCTGCTGGCGACAGCCCGAACCCACGGTGCTCAAAAGCACAACGTATCAATACAATGCGTTGATCAGCGCCCCAAAAATGCCGAAGCATTTAAGGATACCGATTGGCAGTGTGGCATGGACACACTGACCACCTTGGTAGGGCTCGAGGCCTACCCATACCTCTGCCGTTCTTTGGGTCCCGACACCCGGTTAATTGCAACACTACATCGAGCTAAAGCTCTACCCGCGCTTTAGGTCTCAACCACAGCCACCACGAAAACCTCCCCGAAGGGCCGTTCCCATAGAACAGGTCAGAGCGAACTCTGAGGGCTCCTGTTCCCCGTGGTACCGAGTTAAGGTCTCCGGTAAGACATCGAACCCGAAGACTCTGCCAGTTGAGCATCCATACTACTCAGGCACTGGCAAACCTAGATTTTAGTCGCCTTTTACGACAGGCATACCTTACCTCGGGCATATTCTAACCCCTGCACCGCTGGGGGGGGGGGGGGGTAGATAGGGACAGTAGGAATCTCGTTAATCCATTCATGCGCGTCACTAATTAGATGACGAGGCATTTGGCTACCTTAAGAGAGTCATAGTTACTCCCGCCGTTTACCCGCGCTTACTTGAATTTCTTCACTTTGACATTCAGAGCACTGGGCAGAAATCACATTGTGTCAACACCCGTTAGGGCCATCACAATGCTTTGTTTTAATTAGACAGTCGGATTCCCCAAGTCCGTGCCAGTTCTGAATTGATTGTTAATTGATAATCGTTATAATTTAAAAAGAATATATATCGAATGATATAATTCCTTAAAAATTTTAGCAAGAAAGTTCCACAATTGGCTACGTAACTACTATCCGGGGAACAAGAATCGTAATTCTCTATTTACCCAGAATGAGTACATAAACCATGGTATTGCTTCCCAATCAAGCCCGACTATTTCAATCTTCAGAGCCAATCCTTATCCCGAAGTTACGGATCTAATTTGCCGACTTCCCTTACCTACATTATTCTATCGACTAGAGACTCTTCACCTTGGAGACCAGCTGCGGATATTGGTACGGCCTGTTGAGAAGTTTGCGTGACCCCACCATAAATTTTCAAGGTCCGAGGAGAAAATATCGACACAACAGTAAATGTCATGCTCTTCTAGTCCATCTACCATATCTCTCTTCGAAAGACTTCCATGGTAGTACGACTATAAAACAGAAAAGAAAACTCTTCCGATATCTCTCGACGGCTTCTTTATGGTCGTTCCTGTTGCCAGGATGAGCACAAGGCCCATTTTTAATAACAAACGGATACTCAACAGGTTACGGAATTGGAACCGTATTCCCTTTCGTTCAAAATAATTCAAGTATTTAATTATTTTTTAATATATATATATAAATTTTATTAATATTTTTTTATTAAAAACTTGAAAATTTTCGGCTTTCGCCTTGAACTTAGGACCGACTAACTCGTGATCAACCACTGTTCACACGAAACCCTTCTCCACTTCAGTCCTCCAAGGTCTCATTCGATTATTTGCTACTACCACCAAGATCTGTACCAATAGCGGCTCCATGCAGGCTTACGCCAAACACTTCTAAGCACACTATTGTACCCTCCTACTCACTAAAGTTTCAAAATTTATAAATCAATCGAAATTGTTTTATAAATCATCTACTTTAGCGGTAATGTATAGGTATACAACTTAAGCGCCATCCATTTTGAGGGCTAGTTGCTTCGGCAGGTGAGTTGTTACACACTCCTTAGCGGATTACGACTTCCATGTCCACCGTCCTGCTGTTTTAAGCAACCAACGCCTTTCATGGTATCTGCATGAGTTGTTAATTTAGGCACCGTAACATTACGTTTGGTTCATCCCACAGCGCCAGTTCTGCTTACCAAAAGTGGCCGACTGGGCACATTATATCATAACCTCATATCAAGAAAGGTGAGGTTCTTACCCATTTAAAGTTTGAGAATAGGTTAAAATCGTTTCGACCCTAAGGCCTCTAATCATTCGCTTTACCAGATAAGATTATTTTATATAATTTTTAAATGCACCAGCTATCCTGAGGGAAACTTCGGAGGGAACCAGCTACTAGATGGTTCGATTGGTCTTTCGCCCCTATACTCAATTCTGACAATCGATTTGCACGTCAGAACTGTTTCGGTCTTCCATCAGGGTTTCCCCTGACTTCAACCTGATCAAGTATAGTTCACCATCTTTCGGGTCACAGCATATATGCTCAAGGTACGCTCCAGTTAGAGGTATAAATAATAATAAATTATCATTATACATAACTATATGGAACGCCCCGGGATTGAATTAATTGACTATTTAAGAAAATAGACTAAAAATTAATCCCATTATATTTTTAAGTTAAGTTAATTATGCCATTAAGTTTAATATAACTCAATGACTTGCACATATGTTAGACTCCTTGGTCCGTGTTTCAAGACGGGTCCCGAAGGTATCCTGAATCTTTCGCATTGTTAATCATATAAATGCATACAAATAAATATTAATATCATAGATATTAAATTTTTTGTAAAATTCAAAAAATGAATTTTAGCATTATATATAATAAAATCTATCAACACTTTATCAAATCATTAGTATTTATTCTATGTTAATATGCTTGAAAAGCAAATTAATTTAAATAAACTTAATATCACCAATGATCTTTTGATAAATACTTTAATATGTTAATAGATTACAATGTCCTTATATGAAAAAAATGCACATTATTTTTAATTATTTAATGATGAATTTTTCATAATGGATATTCAGGTTCATCGGGCTTAACCTCTAAGCAGTTTCACGTACTATTTAACTCTCTATTCAGAGTTCTTTTCAACTTTCCCTCACGGTACTTGTTTACTATCGGTCTCATGGTTATATTTAGTTTTAGATGGAGTTTACCACCCACTTAGTGCTGCACTATCTAGTAACACGACTCTTTGGAAATATCTTTCTAGTAA